>NC_091746.1:51434180-51754964 GCF_043380555.1 Nothobranchius furzeri
CTCTGAAGGTTTCCTTTTGATAATATGGTCAGACACCTCCAATAACAATCATCTGCAGACACAGGCTCTATCACTTGCAGCATTTGCATGTTTTATGGTGGTTAAGCGCAATTTTAGTTGTTTTTAGATAAATATGAGGGGGGAAAAAACAAGGATGAGAATCTAAAAATGTTCTTTTGAAGAGAAAAACTGTGTGAATCTTAGGAAAAACTCAAGCTGTGAGCTTGGCATTAAAAAAGAGCTGATCTACCCTCATGGTTTGTACTAAATGCAGAAAAATGTACATAAAAGGAATTTTTATCTGCCATGTTTTGACAAATATGAAAATTCTGATCTGGGCTCATGATAAAACATTTTAGCAGTGCACTTTAAATGGTGCTGTCTTGGTGCAGACACTGTGGCTTCAATTTTTGCACATCTTGCCCACAAATCTCATAGTTTTAATCCATTTCTCACATTTTCTCAGCTAACTCGACAGAGTAACTTGCAAGGTAAAACGACGCATTAAAGATCAAAACATTTAGGAAGTTGATTCGATCTTGTTTTCATAGTTTTTACTTGCACAAATCTTTCTGGGTGAAGGTGAAGAGTTGAAACGGCCATCAAACACGACAAATATTAAAATCAAAATAAATGTTCCGCTTCCAGGAATGTTTGTTTCAGATGTGTGAATGACTCAGAGCAGAAAGTTTCTGTGTGTAAGTAAAAGGTATTTTCTGGTCAAGTGATGTGGAATGACATGAGAAGTGCTTCTTGTTAAGGTAAGGACTAATTCAATCATTCATGCAGCACCCCCTGGGGGTTGTGCCATGTGTGTGTTAACTTGCAGCTTGGCAATAAATGGAGTTGCTACGTTCAGACACAGCTGGCCCAGTCTCGTTAATGTTGCTGCTATTATAAGCCGGAGGGCTACCAAAACATGGTGTCAGAAGTACTCTGGAGGGAAGAACGTCAAGACAACGAAAGCTTCCTCACCGGAGAGAACTCACCTTGCAAGTTGGCATTAAAAGCCACAGTAAGAGCTAAGCTAACAAATTAGCAAAGGCTAACTAGCATCTCGCGATTAGCAGCATGGCAGCCGCGCCGGCAGCCTTCCAGGTATCACCGCCGCCGAAGTTCGACTTTTCAAAGCCAGAAGAGTGGCCGAAATGGATCAGACGCTTTGAGAGGTTCAGGATAGCATCCGGACTCGAGCTACAATCGGACGAAAACCAGGTTAACACTCTGATATATACAATGGGCGATGAAGCAGAAGACGTGATTACTTCGTTGAACCTGACCGAGGAGGAGGCGAGTGAGTACCACTCTCTCAAAGATAAACTTGAGGCACACTTTGTAGTCCGAAGAAATGTTGTCTTTGAACGTGCAAAGTTCAACCAAAGGCAGCAAGAAACGGGAGAGACTGCAGATGGATTTATTACATCCTTATATGCCTTGGCTGAGCATTGTGGCTACGGGGCGCTGCACAGTGAAATGATAAGGGACAGACTCATGGTCGGAATAAGAGACAAGAGGCTCTCGTAGCAACTGCAAATGGACGCAGAGCTCACATTAGAAAAAGCAGTGATACGGATTTGTCAAAGTGAGCTTGTAAAGAAGCAGCAGGATCTTCTTAAAAACAACTTCAAGCAGGAAAATCCTTGTAATGTGGACATCATTAAAGCAAAAGTAAAACACTTCAAACCAATAAAGACTATGCCACAAAACACAGAGAAGAATGTGAAAATCCAATGCAACCGATGTGGAAAGACACCCTTTCACAGCAAGAACCTGTGCCCAGCCAAAGAGGTACTCTGCAATCAGGGCAAAAAGAAGGGTCACTATGCAAGAGTGTGCAGGTCTGGGGCAGTGGGAGAAATACGTGCAGCAGGTGGTGACAGTGTAGAAAAAGAGGTAGCATTATTGGGAACAGTAGCCTCAGAGAGAACAGAGGATGCGTGGTTGACTAAAATAAAAGTTAACCATGTAGACTGCTGGCTCAAGATGTAACTGTCTTGCCTGAAAAAGAGTGCAACGCTCTAGCACAAAAACCACAGCTGCAACCCACAGATCTGAAACTGTATGAGGCAGGAATGTCTCCACTAGCAGTTAGAGGGAAATTTACTGCTAACCTGAGCACTCCAAGTAAAACTACAGTACAGCCTGTGTATGTAGTAGCAGATCTGACGGGAGGGTTACTTAGCCGCTCAGCATGTGTAGCACTTGGGTTAGTGGCCAGAGTAGAAGCAGTTTCCCTCACTTCAGTAGAGGCAGTAAAGCAGCAGTTTCCAAAACTATTCAGCGGGTTAGGCCGAATGGAGGGGGAATACAAAATTGAGCTTAAAGCGGACGCTAAGCCATTCGCCCTGTCAACCCCTAGAAGGGTCCCGCTTCCCCTGTTGCCCAAAGTCAAAAGAGAGCTTGCTCGTATGGAAGAGTTAGGAGTAATCTCCAGAGTAGAGCAGCCTACTGACTGGTGTGCAGGAATGGTTCCAGTGCCTAAACCAAACAGAGATGAAGTGCGGGTGTGAGTGGACTTGACCAAACTGAACATGTCTGTGAAAAGAGAGAGACACATGTTGCCATCAGTTGAGCACACACTAGGACAGCTGGAGGGTGCAAAGGTGTTCTCAAAACTCGATGCTAACTCAGGGTTCTGGCAAATACCTTTTTCCAAGCAGTCAGCTCTTCTCGCAACCTTCATCACACCATTCGGAAGGTACTGTTTCAATAGACTCTGTTTCGGCATATCCTCAGCCCCTGAACATTTTCAAAAACAAATGTCTCAGCTTTTGGAGGGGCAGGACGGAGTTGTCTGCCAGATGGATGACATTCTGGTTTATGCGGACACACAGACCAGCATGACAAGAGACTGGTCGCAGTCCTCGAATGGCTCACAAAAGCAGGGGTGACATTGAAAAGCGAGAAATGTGAGTTTGCAAAGACCTCAATCAAGTTCCTAGGACAGATCCTTGACACTACAGGAGTCAAAGCAGACCCAGAAAAAGTGAAAGCGGTCAGCAACATGGAGGCACCCACCGATGTGGGTGGAATGAGACGATTCCTAGGAATGGTTAACCATCTAGGCAAATACCTTCCCCACTTATCAGAGAAAACACAGCCATTGAGAGAACTGCTCAGTACCAAAAACATGTGGTGTTGGAGTGAGGCTCAACAAACAGCGTTTGACAACATTAAGGCAGAACTGAGTAAACCACCAAACTTGGCACTCTACAACCCCAAGGCACAAACAGTATGAGCTGATGCATCCTCCTATGGTCTAGGAGTGGTGCTACTTCAGAAACAAGAGGATGACCCTACTAAGCCAGTGGCCTTCGCTTCAAGAGCATTAACCCCCACAGAACAAAGGTATGCTCAAATAGAGAAGGAAGCGTTAGCCATAACCTGGGCATGCAAGCGATTCTCTGATTTTCTTATAGGCATTGAGTTCCATGTTGAGACAGATCACAAGCCTTTAGTACCACTTTTGGGCTCCAAGAACTTAGACGAACTGCCACCACGAGTTCAAAGGCTGAGAATGAGATTAATGAGATACTCTTTCACCATCTCACGTGTCCCGGGCAAACACATAACAACTGCAGACGTGCTGTCCAGAGCACCAGAAAGGATGGGTTGTGACGAGACATTAGGGGCCAAAATAGACCTGTATGCACACCAGGTGATTTCAGGCCTTCCTGCAACTGAGAAGAGACTACAGGAAATAAGAGAGCAGCAAGACAAAGACGAAACACTAAAACAAATCAAACTCTACTGCAAGAACGGCTGGCCGGACAAACTCAAAATACCAGGTCCGTGTTTCCCATATCACCAGCATGCAGGAGACCTGACTGTCGAAAATGATCTTCTCCTAAAAGGTATGTGTAAAGTTATTCCAAAGAGATTACAGAAAGATATTTTAACACGACTGCACACAGGTCACCAGGGCATTGTAAAGTCCTGGGAGCGAGCCAAGCAGTCGGTATGGTGGCCAGGACTGAGCTCTCAACTACAACAGCTGGTAGCAGATTGTGAGACGTGTGCAAAGGTAAGACAGCAACCCAGAGAGACACTTATGCCAACTGAGTTTCCTACATGGCCGTGGGAGTTAGTTGGTGCTGATCTTTTTGAGTGGAGTAACAGCCAGTATTTGGTTGCAGTGGACTATTTCTCACGGTACATAGAAATAGCTAAGCTGTCCTCTACCACATCAGCAGCAGCGATTGACCATTTAAAGTCCATATTCACACGCCACGGCATACCAACAGAGTTAAGGTCAGATAATGGCCCACAATTCTCCTCAGAACAATTTCAAAAGTTTGCTTCAGAGTGGGGCTTCGCCCACACCACTTCCAGCCCGAGATTCCCTCAGAGCAATGGTGAGGCTGAACGAGCAGTGAGAACAGTAAAGAGCCTTCTACAGAAAGAAGGAGACCCATATCTCTCTCTTATGGCATATCGCGCCACACCACTTGCCAATGGACATAGCCATGCAGAGCTTCTGATGGGGAGGAAACTTCGTACCACAGTTCCCATACTTCCATCCTGCCTCAACCCAGGCTGGACAAATATCTCTAAACTGAGAGAGAGAGAAGGGAAGGAGAGAGAAAAACAGTGGATATGGTTCAACAACAGACACAGAGCACAAGACCTCACTGGACTACACCCAGGAGATCAAGTTTGGATCACAGACATGAAAACAAATGGGACTATATCAGGCAGAGCAGATACGCCACGGTCTTACCTTGTTGAGACCCCAAAGGGGCTTCTACGTCGAGACAGGAGCCATCTCATCACCCTAAAAGAGACCAAGACTGAACCAACTGAACAACAAGTCCCTGTCCTGCCAGAGAACAGCAGCAGCCCTGTTTCAAACCAGGTTCAGCAGTCTCTTCTACCACCATGCAACCAGACTACTGAAAGAAGATATCCTACAAGAGAAAGAGACCCACCGAGGTATCTTAAGGGCTTTGATCTAGGTAGAAGGTACTCTCGAGCACCTGAGTGACCAGCCCGGGGCAGAATAATCCCCTCACTCAGTTGAAGGACGGGGTTGTCTACCCCCCTTCATAGTTAGAATAAGTTCACACAGTTAAATAAAATAATAGTTATAAGTAAAAGCAACAAATGTTTGTTTCAGATTCGAGTTAAGATAACAGCTTTGGAGTACCCAGCTACAAGTTAAGTTGCAGTAGTTTTAGTATTGACATAAAAGTGGATTAATACAGAAAGTATCATGGCTTATAATGTACTCAGAAGGGGGGATGTTATGGTAAGGACTAATTCAATCGTTCATGCAGCACCCCCTGGGGGTTGTGCTGTGTGTGTGTTGGGTTGTTGCAGCATGGCAATAAATGGAGTCGCTACATTAAGACAGAGCTGGCCCAGTCTCGTTAATGTTGCTGCTATTATAAGCCAGAAGGCTACCAAAACATTTCTGATCAGTCATTTTTTTTTTAAAATATGTTTGGAGCTGAGGGAGTGGGCACAGCTTGTTTTCTTCTCATAAACTCTAAACCAACGGCCTAAACTCAATAGGCGGCCTGCGGACCAGGTCCGGCCCGAGGGCCCCTTTTGTGCACCCTCCCCCCCGATCCGACCACCGAGCAGGAGGGATAGGAACGGCGCTGGTCTGCATGCATTGGCGATCTGTTATAGCACACACATCCCCACCCCCAGACCGGACCTCGAACTTCAAGGTGGTTTTGTTAACTGGCCCTTGGACCATTACATTTGAGTACCTCTGCTCTGGACTGACATCAGCTGTTGTTTCAGTTTGTCAAACAGCAACTTTAAAGGTTGAGATGCAAAGTCAAATTTAAAAACTCTACAAGTGTTTGTCTCAGATTGTTAATGTTGCTGTTTGTGTTATTGTGATTCATGCAGGGTGTAGCAGAATATAGTTGGCATATTCATAACGCTACAAGGGTTTCCATTAGTCACCAGACTTGTCTCACAGGAAATTGTGCATTTTACCTTCTACCTTAAATCTGTTTAAAAGCTTAACTTGTGGAGTAAAAACAGCAAATCCTCCAACTAAGGATCTTATTCAATGCAACTGTGCAGTTTTCTGAATTTAAAGTGGTTTTACATCACAGAACTGTAAATATTCCAAACATGCAGCAGCAGCACCTGACAAACCTGATGATTTAGTCTAACAGCATCCTTGACATGGTTTTGGGGACGAGTTTAACCCAAGACACGCAGAATCACCACTCGCGCACCAAACAGGTATAAATAAAGTATCTTTATTAAAATAATCGGGAACTGAGGAAGCTGGGAGCTGAGGAGTAGGGGAGGGTAGGTGGAGTGCCGGGGTGAATCCAGGAAGGGGGGTGTCCAGGAGAGGGAGCGCGAGGAGAGCAGGAGAGCGGGCCGGCAGGGAGGAGAGGAGAACGGTGAGTGTTGCGTCCAGAAGATTTATGAAGCACAGGTGAGTTATTCAGCTGAGGTGAGTAATCCAGCGGGACTGTGGAAAGGTCACTGGGGAGCCACAGGAGAACAAGAGGAGCTCCAGAAGTCCAAGGAGTATCCTGAGGAGTCAAGGTAAGGTCCACAACGATCCAAAAATCCTAGGAACAGGTAAGCGGGGTTAATCCGCAGAGACTCAAAAATTCCAAAAATCACTAGAGTTTAACCAGGAGACACAAAGAGCTGGAACTACCAAGTTGTAGTTAATCATCTGGCGTCGAGATGTGTTCTCCTTCTCCTCTGATTGCTGGACCCTCTGATTGTTAATGAGCTGCAGCTGGAGCCTCCCTCTCCTGAAACACAGCAGCTCAAAGATGGAACAAAAATGAGAGGAGCACCCCGGCACATGACAACTCTGAAAAAACAAGCAGGACACTTTTCAGCTCAGATTGTTGAGAAACATAAACAACACCAAAAATTAAGTTAAAGTTTTAAAGGAGACATAATAGGAATTTTTCTTAAGTTATAGTAATTCATTGGTCAATAGAAAACATATTTATGAAGTTCTTTGTATAAATTCCGCTTCAGGGCTCTGTCACATTAAGAAAACAGGCTGGAACTGGTCATGCCCATCCCAGCTCAGGATGCTATAGGCAGAAAAGCTCCAATATCGAAGAAAGGCTCAGAGTAAAACTTGCTCCTCCTAGCCTGGCAAGCCATCCCATGTATATTTGATATATAATCTGGCCAAAGTCCATTAGCGGCTCTCAGTCCCACATGCTATTGGATAACTAACAACGTGACGTGCTCACCGTTACAGATATCAGTCAACGAGGCACTCCCATTAGAAAATGCAAATACATCCTTTTTCTAAATAAACCTAAACCTTTTTCTGCTCTTGACTCAACGAAGCCCAAATCAAAATAGTCCAAAGTTGAAGCCAAAGCAGTTTCTAACGAGCAGTTGTGGACTAACCATCTTTGTTTTTACAGGAACATCCCGCCTACCGAGTGCTGTGACTGGCCCACCGAACCAATAAAACACTATGATTGGACCTGTGGAGCTGTGGCCATCTTGGTTTTTGGTAACATCCACCCACCTGGCTGATAAAGCACTGTGATTGCCCCATCAAACCAATAGAGCGCAGTAATTGGACTACCACAGATGTCAGTGAATGGGGCAGTCTGCCATTACATCGCAGAAGAACTACATGGACATAAAAAACGTAAAACAATACGTAGTTTTTCTAAAGCACGCTCTATGATTGGCCGGCAACAATCCTGACTGGGCTCGCGAAGGTTCCAGTGGAGCGTACCCAGACCGATTGCAAAGCAAAATTAGTTTTCTTCAGCAAATGAGGGTCTAGATTCTAGGCTATGCTCCTCCAGCAGCAGCTCTCTCTTGCATGAGAGATGGTTGTATAATAATTTCCCCGATTGTGACATCACAAATGGCTTATTTTAGACACATAATTCCTACAGCCAAACACTGACAGAAAATGGTTGAATGGATTGTTTTCTTTACGTTTGAAATGTTTAAAGAGGCAGTAGAGATCCAAACGGCATCACAAAAGGATGCAAAAGACGAAGTTTGCCTAATATTTCCCCTTTAAGCTAAGATCCTCTCAAATCTTGAAAATAAAAAGCCAATTGATACCATCACATAAAACTACAAGTACAACCATTAAATGACTTAACCATCAGCCGGATGACCTGAGTGTCGTTCTCTCCAGCCAATTTGAGTTATCCACCTTTAAAGGCAGTTTGGACAATAACTTGGCACGACTTACGGGTTTTCCATTTGGGAATTTGCTATAATGGCGATCGGGGGGATCCCAGCTGGAACAAACCAAATGTGCGCTATTATTTCCTTCTACGATTCATAACTGAGTGTCCAAAAGCTGACGGATCTGAGATCATTAGGACGGCAGCTACCGTTACTCCAAGAAGAGCCATAAAAGGACGCACAAGCTTCCTGTCCACTGTCCACACAGCAAGCATCTGTCTGACCTCTGACACCTTCCACACCACTTCCTGTCCCACACGTGCAAGCGCTGCTACTTAAGACTTTTCATCAGAGCTGCCACCCCCAAACATGGGAAGGTCACAAACAGGAACGTCAACAAGGTCTCACTCGCTCTGCAACCATGTGTCCTTTAGTCGCTGCACAAGGGAGTCAGGTTTGAAACAATTGGGGAAGGGTTTGTTTATTTATTTCTTATTTATTCGCCTAAAAAAGTGACTTTTTTTGGAAATGTAAACATAAAAAACTAAAATAGGATGAATATGAGAACTCTTTCTAGAAAAATGTCATAATTTCCTAAGATTTCCTAAGTAAATATTTCCTAATATTTCCTAAATAAAATAACGATCTGCTTTCATTTTCCTGACATTATCAATAGTATCACATGTGCTTTGAAACCACGTAACCCTAATTTTCAGGAGTTAAATACACTTCACTCATCCTTGGGGTTTTTCGTTTCAGACCCCCTGACCTTTTGCCCCCTCTAATCGGTTCGCCGGGCAGAGAGCATGATGGGGGTTGGCAGGTGGGGGTAAAGCTGCAGATCCTCAGTCCTTGTTACCAAAAAGCTTTAGAGGGGCTTTTATTGCTCATGATGCCAGACTATAATCTCCCAGACGCTTCACACATATGGCATTGTGAGATCATCCACCTTACTGTACTCACCCCCTCCCCTCCCCCCTAAAAAGAGCTAGTGTATAAGAGACATCACGTGAACATATCCTCTTACACACACTTCACTATTTATGCGTGCCCTGCACATATCAAACTACCAGAGCAAAAGTAAAGCTTTATGAGGTGAGGGAGGTTATTTATGGGGAACACTTAAGCAATTTTAAAGTATATCAAATATTTGCTCGTCTGTACAGGACCACACAGAAATTAGTTTAAAAACTAAAAAAAAGGGTTCTACTCTAGTAGAACCCAGGGGTTCTGGAGCAAAGATGCAATCTTGCATGCAAACAACTTTGTTTAAAGTGACAGTGTGTATTTTCCCTGGCGATAGGGGGCAGTAGATACCTAAATCATTGCAAGCGAGCAGTATTCAAGTGTTGGAGTAAGGCCGTACCAACGGATGCCCATTAAGGTCAAAAAGTCCTGGGGAGTGCAAACTTCAGCAAAATAACAAGCACATCAGACTCACTTTCATCACTGGCAACAAGTGAAGAGGTAAATATGTAAAACAACACTATTTAAGAATGAAGAAAGTTTTGTAACCGTTTGCTACAAATGAGCAAATGCTTTTTGTCCTCACGGGCTCCCATAGAAGGAAACATGGCATCTAATATGGCATCGCCCAGCAACTTAGACCCGCTCCCATGCACTGTAGACCTGATTTTTATGGTTATATGTTATGAAGCTGCCAATATTTTTCATCAACTGGGGTTCATTTAATTCATTTTCAACAACATTTTGATAGATATTTCCAGAAATTAATGGTAAAAACTACACATTGTAACTTTAAGGTACATCTGAGTCTTTGAATTGTTAGTTTGTGTATTTGTGTTTTGTTTTATTAGTAATTATGAACAGAATTCTGCTATTCGGAATATGTTTTCGTTCATTGGATGAGGATGAGGAAGAAAAACAGTTGATCTGAGGCACTCTGATGATTTTATTTTATTGAACAAGAAAAAGCCGATGCGTTTCGATTGCGTACGACCTTCTTTGGTTCAAGAAGAATGTACGCATAAAACCATGTGACCGAAACGCATCGGGTTTTTCTTGTTCAATAAAATAAAATCATCAGAGTGCCTCGGATCAACTGTTTTTCCTCTTCTAATGATCTAATAGATCCTGAGGAGCACCTAAGATATAAGATTTTCTATTTAATTATCCCACTGACGCACACACTCCCATATGTTTATGTTTTAATTCAATTTGATTCCTGGAGATAATCTCAAGACCTCAAATTTACGTTTCACCATCGGTTTTGGGAAAGTTTTATGTGGGTCATTTTTTACAAAGCCTTGTTGTAACACAAAATAAATAATAATTATTTGTATTATGTGCATTTTACATCATATTCTGGTGATTTTGCATATGTTTAAAGCCATAGTTTGTCTCTGTGGTGGAGTAGTAGAGAATAAACTAAAGCTAATTCAGCTGTTTTATTTTTGACATTTTCAATACCATCCATAAAACTGAGCCGTTTCAGGGATCTGTCACTTTAAGTCAGCAAGCCAGAGCTGGCCACGCCCACCCATGCCCCGCTCAGGCTGCTATAAGCAGAGAAGCTCTGAAATCTGGGAGGAGATCAAAATAGAACCGTTGCTTCTCCAGCAGCAAATCTTTCTTGCAGGTGAGAGGCAGTTCTTGTCTACCTTCACAGTTTGTGACATCACAAATGGGAGCTTTTTGAAACGGCTTGTTTTAGGCACATAATTCCTAAAACCATGACAAAAACTGATGAACTGATGTATTCTTATTTATTTTTTTCGTGTTTAGAGTGTTTATATAGGCAGAAGAGACCAACGTGTCAGCAAAAATGGATGCAATAGGTGAGTTTACACAATATGTCCCCTTCATTTAAAATCATGTTTTCTAACATGACGGCACAGGATTTTTTCTATTCAATTCATACACTTTTTGAGGTGATCATAGAATAATTTAAAACTATGTTCTTGCTGATGACTGCTCCAGCAGAGATGTTTTCTCTTAGACGTGAAAACTGTGTCCACTTGTAACTGGTTACAAATGAACACCTGGGTCATGTCTTTCCTCTTAAGATTAGTCCTGAAGCCAGTCTCCTGTTGAACCCCCTTGGGTCTCTGGTCCAGCCAGAATCAGAGTGGAGTAGGACCGAGGCGACGGGTGGGGTCGGGGATAAGAATAAACGGGCTGCATTGTTTAAACATGGCAAAAGGCATCTGATGATGAGCAAAGATGAATGCAACAATGACAGGCATTCTTTAAGAAGATGTAAAAGTCAACAACATTGCTGACTTGTGGGGAGGATGTTACAGGAAAACATGCTAGTCATTTAATTTGATTGCAGGGTGCTAAATAAAACCATTTCCTGTAATCTGGGTCAATGTGAGATCTTGACAAATGTCTCTTGTTAAAATCTATGAAAGCATAGACGTAAAAGGACAATTCTAACAATTTAAACAACCAGAGTAATGCTTCTTATCAAAATGAGCCAGTGGATGCGCTGGAATGTGACTGGATTAGGTTTAAAAGTAGAGGAAAAGGTTCTGGACTGTCCTGGTTTTGGACCACAGCTGAGTGGAGGAGGCAGAACAAGAAGGACTCCATTCAGAGACCAAAAGCTGATGGCTGCGTGAAGAGTTTGAGCTTCAGGCGCTGCTGTGGGAATTCACCCTATTTCAGATGCAAATTCTTCAAAGAGCTGAAAGAGATGGAGAAACAGGTGTCCAAGGAAGTGTGCTGGAGCACTGGTGTGTGTGTAGGAAGGGGTTGAGAGGGTACTGAATGATAACACAGGGTCTATTCAAACACTACATGTTGTGCCCTTCTCCCACTTTTCTTACTTTAGTCATAAATGCAAACAAAAAGATGGAGAAAGTGTTGGTTCAAGATTTGAAATCATGTGTGGGAAGTAAAAACCACGAGGCAAAAACAGTATGGTCCAACTTAAATTATAACAATCTGTTGATGCTGCCTCTTGGCCAGATTGTTGTTGTAAATAAGAATGAGTTCTGAGTCGACTCATCTGGTTGAATAAAATAGCACTTTTGTGTTGTTTATGAGGTTAATTCTTTAGATATTATTCGTTACTAATGTTCAGAATGTGTATTAAATGTATATATTTATGATATAGTGGGGTTTAGTGAAATCAATTTGTTTTGTGAAGAAATAATGAAAATTAATTATGGTACAATTTCAATTTAAATCTGTCTTGAGAGAGTTTCAGATTAAAATCCCCACAACATCAACATGAAAAAGCTCAACAATGTAAAGAAATACCCCCAAAGCTTTAGCAAAATAACTTTTATGGCATCCAATAGTCTGATAAAAACAATAATAGTCTGAATATTCTGCTTTGTTACATCATGGCTAATCAAGCAGCTTTCTGAACCCTCAAATAGACGTGGTTATGACTTCATTTCAAACTATTTTCTTCATTTGATATCACATCATTAACAATAATAATACTTTGGTCATTTATGAAGGTTTGTGGCTCATCTGATTTCAATATTTAGTTTCTCAATAATTCAGTTTTGTTTCAGAATTACTATAAAAAGCATTTTTACAATTTTTGGGATGATTTTTGACTTTGATCATAGTTGACTTTATGCATAATTAAGAAAAGCAAACATAAAATCTAAATCAAATGAACCACAAACCTTGTATTGTTTCTTTGTGAAATAGAATTCTTTAATTCATTCAAAGCATAAATATAAATGTATTTTTGCACTTACAAGAATATTTAAAAATATTACTTGGATATGCTTCAAAAATACAAATAAAAAATCTTTGGTTTAACGTCACAAAATGCCTCAGCACTTTTTAAACTCGCATAGCTTCACTTCTACAGCTGCTATAGATAATGTAAGAGCGCCCCCTTGTGTTTACAGGGAGAAAAAACAGGATTACAGAAGAAGCTGCAAAATGACTGAATTAGTGTCAAACTAACAAAGCATCTCTGCTTCAGCAACGTAGTGACTAATAGACAACAGGGAAGTCTGAAAGCTCTAGAAAACACTGTCTGGAGCAAATTGGCACTTAAATATACATATATACATACATATATATACATATATATATATATATATATACATATATATATATATATATATATATATATATATATATATATATATATATATATATACACACACACACACGTTTGTGTATAAATATATATGTGTGTATATAATAAACAGCAGCAGCAACCTTTACCCTTTGCTTCCCTAAATGTTTGCTTCAATGAAACTCAGGTCCCCCATCCCCCCCCTGCCCCCACCCGGCTCTGCTTACATGCACAATATTCTGTATAAATCTAAACATGGGTCATCAGATCGCCGTTTCCCTTCCTACTCCTGTTTGTAATCCACAGCCACATTAAATCACCTCATTACAGTCTGTGTTCAACATTCATCTTTTAAAGAGCTTCAAAACACAAAACTTCACACCAAAAGGTTGTGATTTATTGAGTTTAAGGACTAAATGGATTGATTTGGATGTGAATAACAGCATCCACGACTTTTTCAAAGAAAAAAGGTGGATGTCACAGCAAAAGTAAAGCGGTCTGGAATGATTGTATAGTTGTGTGACCCGTGTGCCGCTACAGGTAGGTGTCATCATTGCTAGCCAGACTCTCTTTGGACCCCTGAGTGGGCTCGGGTTTGAGACCCAGAGACAGCCCGTTGGGAGAAGGGTGAGGATTAAAAACCTCCCGTGGAGGGAGGGTGGATATATGTCCATTTTTCTTTTTTGTTTTCCTACTTCCCCTAGCTTTTTCCGGTTCTAGCAAACTTTTCTTGGGTTCATCTGCGTTCTCCTGGTCTGCAGTGTTTGGCAGGAATGGATCCACGATGATAGTGGGTTTCTGTTTCAGCTCCAGGCGATTTGGCGGCTCGGCGGTTATGATGGCCTTAGCACCGTGCATCCTTGGAGGGGACTTGCAGCGGAGATCTCCGTGAGACTCCTTCCAGCGATGCAGCTGAGTTTGGTGCTCCTTCTCGATGTCTTTTTCTGAGATCTTTAGCTCCATTATCTGAAACACCGGATAAAGAGTGTGACCCACAATCAAGGAAGGGATTCAAGATCCAGAAGGTCAGGAGATTAGGACTATATGAATAAGATAAGACTGACTGCAGCCGTACCTCGTGCACCAGGAAGGCTTCATGTGTGTACTGTGGGTTAATGGATCGAAGCAGCTCCATCGTCTCATATAAACCATGGCAGCCCTTCAGCTTCTCTTGGGTTCCTAGTGAGTATTTTAGGAGAACCAGACCCACTTTGAATAGGATCTTCACTCCTTAGAAAAGCAACACACAAAAAATACACCACTTTTACCCCCCAGGCCATTTTATTTCTATTTTGATTAGTGAAAATAAAGATTTTCAGGTAATGCAGAAAATATTCACATAAATATCATTTTAAATGGTTTTCATAGGGATTACTGTATATTATACCTATATCCTAAAAGAAACCACAGCTAAAACTACGATAGTTAAAGGGATATTTTAGAAATTCTGAAGGATGTTTCTGAGCTTAAGTTCTGAATAACAACTATCTTACCTGTTGTGGATAGTTTTATGAAAGGCCTCACTTTGTAAAAACTTTTTTTATGTCCATTCAGAGTGATGAGCTAACCGCTAATCCGAGTGCAGCTGGTGGTAATGAGCTACGATGTAGCCACAGCTGTCCTGGGGCACACTGACGAGGCCTGTTATACACTGGCGCCACCGTCCCTCTGACCACCACCAGCAGGCAAGGGGGATTAAGCGTCTTGCAAAAGGACACAACAGCAGCATAATCAGGTCAAAGCCGGAATTGAACCTGCAACCTTCTGATTAGTGGACAACCCGCTCTACCACCTATGCTGCTGTCCCTAAACAACTTCAGTTCATGTTAGGAGTGAAAGATTTGAAGAACAGTTTGATTTGCGTTTTATAAAACCGTGGATGATCACATGATCGCGTTGTGTGCTATATTTTGTTTTATCGCCCAGCCCTCGTTCATGTGATGCTAATTTTTAGAACTTTACGTTGGTGTCAACTTTTCATCAAGAGTTTTTTAAGTGTAAATATCACCAGCAGCTAGCCTAGAATTAAGACCGTCTTTTGCTGAAACTATACTGATGGACAAGCAACGCTCCACTGGAACCTCATAGTTCTGGCCATTATTGTGGCTGGCCAATCACAGTGTGTTTTAGAAAAATTATGCATTTTATATGTCATGTAGTTATTTTATGTAAAACTGCCCTGTTGACTGACATCCGTAGCGGTCCAATCACAGTGTTCTATTGGTTAAGTGGGCCAATCACAGCACTCGGTTGGTGGGTTAGGATGCTACTGAAAAAACAAATATGGTGACGGCATTTTTTAAATGGCTTAGCTATCAGCTTTGGCCTATTTAGACTTGGACCTTTTTAACTGAAAGTTTGTTTAGAAAAATTATGTATTTGCATCTTCCTTGACAGATGTGGTGGACTGCCCCGATGACTGACATCTGTAGCAGTGAGTACGGCACGTTGTTTGTAATCCAATAGCATGCAGAGAGAGTTTGAAGGACAACCGTAGATCACGCCCCACGTGTGAGAGCTGTCAATTGGCCATTGCCAGAATTTATACTCACATATACAGGATGGCTTGCCAGGCTAACCAAAATCAGCAAAAAGGAGCATTTCTGGTGCACCCAGGGGTCAAATCAAATTCTACACATTAGCTCATCAGTCCTGTAGGATGTAAACATTATTTCACCAAACAGAGGCTGTTCAGAAGGTTATTTAGAATGGGCAATGATAAGATGGTAAATATTTATTACCTCTACAGAGAAGCTCAGCTGAAAACAGCTCTAAACTGCTGCTTTTTAATCTTGTTGAAACATAAACTCAGTCATCCATCCATTTTCAGCCGTTTATCTGGAGTCAGGTCACGGGGCAGCAGCCTAAGCAGGGAGGCCCAGACTTCCCTCTCCCCAGCTACCCCGCTACTTGGGCCAGCTCCTCTGGGGAAATCCCAAAGCGTTCCCTGGCCAGCTGTGAGACGTAGTCCCTCCAGCGTGTCCTGGGACTTGGGTCTCCGCTTGGGTCTCCTCCCGGTTGAACGTGCCTGGAAAACCTCATCAGGGAGGTATCCAGGAGGCATCCTTACCAGATGCTCGAACCACCTCAACTGGTTCCTCTCCACATGGAGGAGCAGCGGCTCTATTCCAAGCCCCTCCCGGATGACCGAGCTTCTCACCCTATCTCTAAGAGAGAGCCCAGCCTCTCTGTGGAGAGAACTCATTTTGGCCGCAATCTCATTCTTTCGGTCACTACCCAAAGCTCCTAACCATAGGTGAGGGTAGGAAGGTAGATGAGCTAAACTCAGTATTTATCTGTTTAAATTACCCACACTTGAATAGCGCCTTTCTGAGTCAGAGGACACCAAAGTGCTTTACACTAGTCTATCATTCATCCATTCACACACAATCACACCCTGGTGACGACGAGCTACATTGTAGCCACAGCTGCCCTTGGGCACACCGCCAGAGGTGAGGCTTTCCAAGCACAGGCGCCACCGGTCCCTCTGAACAGCTGATCTTTGACCAATCACAAGCTGTGCAATCACATCCATGTGCGACAGCAAACAACACACCCATCAAAACGAGCTTTACTTTCAACCCGTGGCCGATAATCTCCGTTAAACTGATGGAGAAGATCAAAGGAAAAACATCCTCGATAAACTAAAACACATTTAAAAGTGAAGTTGTGCGTTTTGCCTCACCCTCACAGAGAAACATGTCCCAGACCCGCAGCACAGACGCCCAAGGCAAAGTCCGACAGAAGGCACACATGAACCACTCGGTCATGTACAGGACCGGCTCCACATTTTGCTTCTTCAGATGGCGGTGGGCTACAGGAGACACCCGGCGCAGCATAGAAAACAGAATCTCTCCATCCAGCTGGATCGCCTCCTGTTGAGACAACGCAAGACAGCAGTCAGCAGGGGGAGACACCACCCTCCTCTTCCGCCTCCTAATCTGATAGTCTGATAATTGTGTCCGTGAAACCTCGTCACCACCTTGTGTTGTTATGCTGTTAGCTTATCAGGGTCGGGGCCGAGGCATACTGGTCAGACGAGTCCTGACACCAGCATTCGGAGCACATTCCAGCCCGATGACAAACATTTTTACTGCTTCACTAAATCTTACCACATTTCAATGCATCCTTTAAAAAGCAGCTGAAGACTCACTTGTTCAAGCTGGCTTTTGTGTGACCTTCTTCAACCCCTCTCTCTTTATTCTGCTCTCCCCACCTATCCCACCTTCCTCAGGATCCTCTGATTTCCCTCTTTCCTGTTCACTCTCTCTCTCTTTCTTAACATTTTTTAATCACAATTGTCTATTTTTGCTCATTTTAAATATATTTTTAAACATTTTCTGAATGCTTTTTTATATTTTTACATTTTTTGTTTTTGCAAAGCGCCTCGTGATTTTTATCTTGAGAGGCGCTGTAGAAATGATATTTTCTTCTTCTTCTTCTACATTTAAAAAAACTCAATTTGTGTGAGTCAAACAAATATTGGTATTCTAAAGAATATGCATCAGTAAAATGGTATTAAATAGGGTTTCCTTTTCCTCCTGACAGCGAGGACTTTGGATGACGTACCAGCCCTGTGCTGTAGTATCCAGGAATGTACTTTTCACAGATCTGGACAAGAGTCCAGAAAGCATCCTAACGGAACAGGAAAGAAAGTGTTATTTAAAATCAATTATCTTAGAGATTTTTAAGACAAGTGAGAAAAAATGAGAAAAGTTCACATTTTTATGGGATTAATTGAAAGATTTTCACCTCAGCTGGCATATGCATCAGAAGTAGAGCAGCAATGGGAGCCTGAGCCTGGCAGTAACCTTCCTCAGACCGGTACACAGTGTAAGCCTTCAGCACGTCTAGCAAATCCTGCTGCCTACATGTCAAAATAGAAAATACACTACCTTTAAAATCAGACTTAGCCCATCAAAACACATAAATGTCCTTTAGAACAAAGGGCGTACCCAAGACCTCCTTTTGATGCAAACATTTCATGGAAAGGGAACTGTCGATGAAGGTCCCTCTCTATGACGTCGAGCCATTTGGGATCTCCTGGATGGTTCTTCAGTTCCTATAAGACACTATTTTAGTTTTTTTTTAACCAATTTTTCACATTTTCTATCTATTAAACTGGGATCTAGAACTTAAAGGTGATGAAGACTGAAAAAAAAAACAGTTTTAATGATTATTTCTGATTATAATCGGTCACTCTGAGTTTGTAATTTAAATACAAAATGTTAAAGCTTTTATTTTGATATTTGAACATGCAAAAAGTTTATATAAGTGATCCAAAAGGATTCAAATGAAGGCAACTGGACGTCTTTGGTTTCTTGAAGATGCTTCGCTTCTAATCTGAGGAGTTTTGTCAAATCTGACTGGGTTATGGGAGGGTCAAACTTCTAATCTATAGCCGTCTATTGTGTAGAAGTACGTTGTGAATACCTAAGTTCTCCCAGATATCGATAGAAAAAGCAACAGCTGTCCCATCACAAACATTTACTACAGTAAACCCATCATGATTGGGACTCAAGAGGAACCAGGATTCTCAAACTGACCTCAAACTTGCTCCTGTTTTGCTCCTTTTTTGCTTTCCCTCCAGTGAGGTAGAGCCAGGCCCGACCCCGCAGGGATGGAGGAATTCCTTTCTGGCAACGCTCTTTCACCTTTTATTCAACAAACACACAGTTACTGCAGGATTTAATAAAATCCTGAATAAAATGAGCTTCAAATCTGATATGATTGTGTGAATTCATGCTTTTTAAACCACAGCTTGAACCTCTTTAAGGAGGAATTACAAATCAGTAAAAGCATCACATAAATCAGACCTTCTTGTGTTTTTTGGCCATCCACTTGTCCCAGCTTTTTAACATCTCCAGCCATTTCAACTCCCGCTGCCTCAGCACATCAGAGGGGATCTCCTCCGCCCTGAGAGGGAAAACACAACAAAGCTGGTATGAGTAGTCAAACAGAGTCCCGCCGTCCTCTCCTAAAAAGTTCGACAGGAGACACTTTTGCTCAGAGGGAGCGGAGAAGCAGCTCGTCTCTTCTTTGTACGTTCAGGAAACTTTCCTCAAGCGAAGCAGCTGAACATTCGCCATCGGAAGGGAAACAGGAAGCTGTGGGGGACGTTTACCCCAGTCTAATTCACTGTAGCCTTTATAAAGACACCTCACCGCCCAACGGCGCTGAGGAGAATACGAGATGTCTTCCGAACATGAACAAAACACAAACCTGCTGAGCAGTATGCTCTAATCGGATCACCAGAATAGTTCCGGACAACATCGGTGTCTCTAAACCACAAGCACATTTAACAGGTGAAAGCCAATAAAGTCAGAAGAACAACGCAGAACAGAGACGCTACATATAGATCGCTGGTTTGACGGGAGGATTTGCGGTTTCGTTTCAAACAGCTGAACATCCCATAAATGCCACCTTTCAGGCTCTACAAGAATGGATATCCTTGATCTTTTAGCACAGGGGCTGCAAACATTCCAGATTATAACCCATGAAAAAGTGAATAACTAAATCATAATGAAAACACAGCTACTGGTTTGATCTCTTCCATTGAAAGCATAAAAAAAGTTTTGATTCCTGAAGATCATCTCCATGATGTTTCATGAAGAACCACAATGGGGGGGTGGGGGGTCTCACTGATTTTATAAACGGTCAAATTCACAAACTGAGTTTGATCCATCATACTCAAGTTGAACAGAAATTATTTTGATCCATTTAGATCAAACACTGGTTAGTCACCAAACCCTAAATCTTTGACATCATTCTCAACAGTCACACATTCTTCCAATTCTCAACATCGGACTATGAGGAAGACTTGGTGGGAGTGTTATCAGTGAGTGTAACTCCTGGACTCGTGTTGTTCCAGTTTACACCGATGACAGTCTGGAGCTGAAACCTGTCCACAATAACATATAGTGGTTAAGGTGAGGCAAATGCTGGTGGATCATGTGATTATCTCACGCTAGTTACTCTGATGCGGAGCAACCATAGATCTACATTAACCAAGGTATAAGGAAACTCTTGGAGTGAAAGTAAACAGGAAGTTGTTTTACTGTTGGGTTGGTGATGTTTGAAACACAGGCTAGTTTAATCTGGGGTTTATCCGAGTTCGGGTGGAAACGGGCTCTGTCCCATTTGAAAAGGATAAAACTCAAACAAATCACTAGTGGAGACAGATGGCCCTGGCAGGATTGGGACATGACTAGGATAAAATTTTTGAATAACTGAAACAAGAGCACACTTTTGACTAAATGAGGACAGTTTTCGTGTTAGTTTAGCTGCTAGAATAAAGGAAAACCGGTGAGGGAGGGGTGAGTGTACTTGCTTTCGGCCGTAACCAACACTTACACGTAACTTCAGGAAATCCTCCCATATGTTTTTTTTTATTTACCACATAAATCTGATTATCTTTGACAACACACAATGACCATTAAGAAATTTTTTTCACATTTTCCCATATCTACCAGAAATCAGAAGCTGCATTTGAAACATCACCCTTACTCTTCTGTGGCGCTCTGCTGAGCTCCTCCTAAGAACCCATACTTGTCCACCTGTGTGTCCCCGGTAAAGGAGTTGTTTGATCCACGAGAAGTTCCTTTCTCTCCATCCGTCAACTTCTCCGTGCTGCCACCGATTTCGAGCCCATCGTCCTGCTCGGCTTCTGCCATTTAATCGACATCGGCAGCAGCAGAAGATGTCTTCAAACTTTAGAACGAGTTCTCCATCAGACTCCCGCTGGTGACAGCTAGCTAGTTGCTATGAGAAACAATTACTTAGCTACTCGCACATTGATGCTAAAACAGCCACCTTGGGGGCACGTTTTGGTAAAATGTCCTTGCTTCGCTATAGAAATAAATGTTTCGCTTACGCAAAAAGACTAGCCCGCTAGATTCAAATAGAGCGATTGGTTTTACCGTTGAATTAGCTCGGTGTCTGCACGCTAACTCCGACGGTAACATGCTACTATCTCACAGCTGTCAGCTGACCGACAAACACTTTCTACCGAGAATCTCTTCTGTCAGCAGGAATGCAGATTAGCTGCAGGCTAAGGAAGAGAATCTGCCTGACTGGTTAATAAACAAAACATCCTTGGAATCTCATTTAACCCAACCCTCTTCTGCCACCTACCGGAAGTCATCTGCTTTACGTGTAAAAAAAAATCAAAAGAAATTTCTTCTCAATTAACTTTATTGATAAAACTAACAAAGCAAAGCAGAAAAAAAAGAAAAAGAAAAAAAACGAAATTAACACACGTGTAAAGGTAAAAAATACACAAATACTGGAAACCAGGGCCGTGCAGAGACCTTTGACGGGGCGGGTGCTCAAAGTAAAAAAAAAAGGGGCCCTTATAGAGCAATCCAACAAGTTAGAAAATTCAGATAATGAGACCCTTGGGTTCAAACAACATAATAAAAATATACCAATTAGTATCATTAGTGTTAATGTTAGTTCATAAATAATAGTTTTAGTTTTTAAAGCTGACATATCTAGAGATGTTACAACCACATTTTTGCCCCTGATCCGAGTCCAAGTTGTTTGATTTTTGATTATCTTCCAATACCTGTTCTGATACCAGATGGTGATGCAATGCATTACAAAAGAAGAAAGAATTCATCCTTCTGTCTGTATTTGTCAATTTGTTATTTTAGCCTGAAAAGGTCACTCATTCAGGAAGTACATTTAACAGAAATCAAGATTCAAGATACTTTATTGCTATTGCACAGGTGTACATCCAAGTATATTTTGCGTCTACTAAAGACAGCTCTAGTAAGAGGTAGTAAAATAAATGTAAAATAAATGCACCACAGAGAGTTATCCAGTGTGATCTACAGCTATGTTAGCTGAGATCTTTTTCCTGTCAGTAGAAAATTCTTGATCCCATTCCATGATCTCACTGAACTTAACACTAAACATGAAAGCTCTGCTACCAACCTAACAACAACTTCCTTTGGGCAAAGGCACCATCATCACATACGTGGCAGGATTCTCAGTGAAACTTAGAAGAATCTTCTCCAAACACAACATCCCGGTAAACTTTAAACCCAACAACACCCTCAGACAGAACCTGGTCCGTCCAGAAGACAAAACACCCAAACAGAAGCTCAGTGGCGTTGTTTATGCAGTCCAGTGTAGTGAGGACTGTCCAGATGTTTACATTAGAGAAACTAAACAACTATTACACAAGAACATAACACAACACAGGAGAGCCACCTCTTCAGGTCAAAACTCTGCAGTCCACCTTCACCTAAAGGACAAGGGACACACCTTTGAAGATGACAAAGTCCACATTCTGGACAGAGAAGATAGATGATTTGAGAGAGGAGTAAAAGAAGCTATCTATGTAAAAACGTGAAAACCCCACTTTAAATAGGGGCGGGGCTTAGATTTCACCTTTCCAGTACCAATAATGCAGCTTTGAATCTCATTCAGTTTCAGTCTAGGTCACACCTTCCTGCTTCTAATCAACACGATGACTCAACATCAACAGAGGCTAACGACTCATCAGGAGATAAAGAAGAAGAAGAAGAAAATCTCATTTCTATAGCGCCTCTCAAGATAAAAATCACAAGGCGCTTCACAAAAACAAAAAATGTAAAAATATAAAAAAGCACTTAGAAAATGTTTAAAAATATATTTAAAATGAGCAAAAATTGACAATTGTGATTAAAACAAATGTTAAGAAAGAGAAAAGGTGAACACGAAAGAGGGGAAATCAGTGGATCCTGAGGAAGGTGGAATAGGTGGGGAGAGCTGAATAAAGAGAGAGTGGTGAAGAAGGTCATACAAAAGCCAGCTTGAACAAGTGAGTCTTCAGCTGCTTTTTAAAGGAGTTCACTGAGTCCACTGATCTCAGGCTCAGGGGGAGAGAGTTCCAGAGTCTGGGGGCCACAGCAGCAAATGATCTGTTATCTTTGATCTTTACCCTGGTGCATTGCACAACCAGTAGGCTTTGATCACTGGACCTCGGGGACCTACTGGGGGTGTAGGGACTAAGAAGATCACCAATGTAAGATGGTGCTTGTCCATGACAGGCCCTATAGACCAGAACCTGGATCTTGAAATAAATCCTGAAGTTGACTGGCAGCCAGTGAAGCTGGAGGAGAAGCGGGGTGATGTGGGTGTGTTTGGAGGACTTGGTCAGAAGCCGAGCACAGGCATTCTGAACCACCTGTAGACAGTTCTGGGAGACTCTGCTCAGACACGTGAAAAGAGAGTTACAGTAGTCTAAGCATGAGGAGATGAAGGTGTGGATAACTGTCACAAGTTCAGAGCGGGACAGATTGGGACTCAGCTTAGCAATGTTCCTGAGATGGAAGAAGAAAGAGCGAACAAGAGAACTGTCAGGAGAATCCAGGGTGAGAGCTGGGTCAAAGGTCACACCAAGATTCCTGACAGAAGGTTTGGTGTGAGAAACAAGCTGACCAAGAGAGTCTCTGACTTTGGGAACCAGCTTGTCTGGGGCACAGATGAGGATCTCAGTCTTATCTTCATTCAGCTGAAGAAAGCTCCCAGCCATCCAGGTTTTGATAGAGTCTAAGCAGGTGTGTAACAGCTGCAGCTTAGACATCTCATGGGGCTTAAAGGAGATGTACAGTTGGATGTCATCTGCATAAAGATGGTAGGAGATTCCTTCGAAGGAGCTCAGGATGTGCTGAAGAGGAAGCAGATAGAGGAGAAAAGCAGAGGCCCCAGCACAGAACCTTGTGGGACACCATGGGTAAGAGAGGTGGTGGAGGACCTAAACTTGGAGACGGCCACAGAAAAGGAGCGCTCAGAAAGATAAGAGGAGAACCACTCCAGAGCAGATCCTGATAGGCCTACCCAGTCTCTCAGCCTCTCCAGTAGCAGGTGATGGTCAACAGTGTCAAAGGCTGCAGTCAGGTCCAGCAGGACCATAACAGAACAGTTCCCTGCATCACTGTGAGTCAGAAGGTCATTAGAGACCCTAAAAAGAGCTGTTTCAGTAGAATGAGCTCTATGAAAACCTGACTAGAAGCTATCATAGATGTTATGTTCATCAAGAGCAGCTGTGAGTTGTTTAGCCACAGTCTTTTCCAAGATCTTGGAGATGAACAGAAGTTTAGAGATGGGTCTGAAGCTGCTATGGAGAGAGGGGTCAAGACTCGGTTTTTTAAGAAGCGGGTGGATTACAGCGTTCTTAAAGTAAGCAGGGACCTGACCAGAAACCAGAGAAGCATTAATTATAGAGAGCACGCTGGGACCAATGGACTGAAAAGCACTTTTAAACAAAGATGAGGGTAAGATGTTGAGGGAGCATGCAGAGGTCTTCATAGAGTTAACTAGTTTGGTTAACTCAGGCAAAGAAACAGTAGCAAGGATGATGGGCCTGGTTGGAGTCGGGAGAGGCAGCGATAAGGCTGAACAAGAGATGCTAGATCTAACCTTATTGACTTTGTCCACAAAGAAAGACAGATAGTTCTCACAGTCTGTAACAGAGGCGGGTTACTCAGAGTAGTTTCTGCCCTTTAAATAACAACAGACAGCTACAGCTTATAAGCTTGGCTCTCCCAAATTCCAGTTAGAACTGACAACGCTCCTCAGAGGAGATGTGAAATGTTTTAAAGAAACCAAAGAAGTCCAGTTGCCTTCATTTGAACCCTTTGAAGTAATAGTCAATAATAAAAAATACATAATAAAGTAATAAAATGTACATAATTATGCCCACATTCACTTTTACCATCTCTTTGTGGGAGGCGGAATATTTATAACGGTTAACCCTCTTATGACCATAAATACAACTGGTATTTTTTGTTTTGTTTTATGGCTTTAAAATTGTAATAAAAGTGCAAAATGTTTGTAACTCTGCTCCTTTTTTCAGAACAGCCTCAGCTTTCAGTGTCAGGTTTGCATTTAGTGTTTATGTTTATTAAAGTCTGTAAAACAGCAGCTTAAAGAAAAAAACAGATTTGAATTTTCTTTACATTTATTACTAAACAGGGACTTCAAAATGTCAGGACGTGCTGGTGAGTGGAGCGGAGGTAAGGATCCAAACGCTGGGGAGGAAGCAGGCAGGCAGACAAACTAGAAAACTCAAAAGGTTTTTTAATGATCTCTGGACACAGGACATGGAAACAATGAGGCAACAAGAGACACAGAACTGGAGGGGTTTAAATACAAGAGGGCTGGGAGCTTGGGTGATTGGGAAACAAGAGGCAGGTGGGAGAAATCAACAGAGACACAGGCTAAACCAAACGGGGAGACAGGACAGGGTGTGACAGTACCCCCCCCCCCCCCCCCCAAAAGGGCGGGTTCCAGATGCCCACAGGAACACAGAGCAGGGCGGGAGGAGGGGGATCCGGAGGGAGGGCCAAGAGGGACCGAGGGGCCGATGGAGAGGAGGCAGGGACCAGCAGAGTCCGGGGGCCTGCGTCTAGGGCAGAGGAGGTGGCAACGACAGACTCTTGGGGGTCTGCGCCTGTGGCAGAGGAGGCGGCGACGACGGGCTCTTGGGGGCCTGTCTGTGGCAGAGGAGGAGGTGGTGACAACGGGCTCTTGGGGGCCTGCGCCTGTGGCAGAAGAGGCGGTGACGACGGGCTCTTGGGGGCCTGCGTCTGTGACAGAGGAGGAGGTGGTTACGACGGGCTCTTGGGGGCCTGCGTCTGTGGCAGAGGAGGAGGCGGTGACAACAGGCTCTTGGGGGGCCGCGCCTGATGAGGGCAGGACTGGCGGTGACCGGAGGCAGAGACCCCGGAGGAGATGTCCTTGACTTCTGGACTGGAGGCGGCGGCGGCCTCCGGGCTGGAGGCGGCGGCGTCGACCATGGGACTGGAGACGGCGGAGACGTTGGACTGGAGGGAGCGTCGACCTCTGGACGCGAGGGAGCATCGACCTCTGGACTGGAGAGAGCGTCGACCTCTGGACTGGAGAGAGCGTTGACCTCTGGACTGGAGAGAGTGTCGACCTCTGGACGGGAGAGAGCGTCGACCTCTGGATGGAAGAGAGCGTCAACCTCTGGACGGGAGAGAGCGTCGACCTCTGGACGGGCGAGAGCGTCGACCTCTGGACTAGAGAGAGCGTCGACTCCAGGACACGAGGAGGCGTCGACTCCAGGACACGAGGAGGCGTCGACTCCAGGACACGAGGAGGCGTCGCTTTCAGGACACGAGGAGGCGTCGACTTCAGGACACGAGGAGGCGTCGACTTCAGAACACGAGGAGGCGTCGACTTCTGGCCTGGAGGCGTCGACTTCTGGCCTGGGGGCGTCGACTTCTGGCCTGGGGGCGTCGACTTCTGGCCTGGGGGCGTCGACTTCTGGCCTGGGGGCATCGACTTCTGGCCTGGGGGCGTCGACTTCGAGACTGGAGGCGTCAATTTCGAGACTGGAGGCGTCGACTTCGAGACTGGCGGCGTTGACTTTGAGACTGGCGGCGTCGACTTCGAGACTGGAGGCGTGGACCCTTGGCCTGGAGGCGTGGACCCTTGGACTGGAGGCGTGGACCCTTGGACTGGAGGCGTCGACCCCCGGACTGGAGGCGTCGACCCCCGGACTGGAGGCGTCGACCCCCGGACTGGAGGCGTGGTGAAATTCAAGCATGTCGAAGTGTACGCATTATGTTAAAAGCTAGGTGTGGTTTAATAGCGCTACCTTTTACACTATCCAAGCTAACGGTCAGTAATAGCTTCAGTTACTTCCACATCTCAGTAAGCTGGAGTTCTATAGCTGCCAATCTATGGTACATATTATTCCAGTGTGTTAATCATTTATGTGGGTGGGTTTTGTTGCAGATTATTTTGTTTGATCTAATCCGTTTTCTATCCCAAAGATCCGCTTTATCCTCATCCAGAACCGAGCAGGGAAGACACAACTGGCTAAATGGTACATGCAGTTCGATGATGACGAAAAGCAGAAACTGATCGAAGAAGTGCATGCTGTGGTTACACTCAGGGATGCCAAGCACACCATCTTTGTGGAGGTATGGGATTGTATAAATGCTTCAATGTGTGGCTGTTTTTGCAGACTACATATACATTAAAAAGTTAAGATTTCTAATTTTAAGTATAGCTCAATACTCTTGAAAGAGAGGCTGAAATGCAATTGGATTGTAATGTTTCATATATGGATGTTGATCAATATCTGCAGGAAAATAACATTCGAAAGAACATATTTTCTATTTATTGAACTTGGTCTGTATGTGAAGATAACGCCTTAAATACACCCTTGGGTGACTTAACAATATTTTTAACAAATACAGTATAATAGAAGAGGTTCCCACCTGTTTATTTTTTGTTTGTAGTTGACTTAAATATAATTATTGGTATACAAAGCCTTGAGTCTCTCAGCTCTGTTGAAACTTCTGTTATCATAACACAAATCTAAATTTCTAATTGGATTTCACCATTTTGTTCTCACAGTTCAGGAACTTCAAGATCATTTACCGACGTTATGCAGGCCTGTACTTCTGTATTTGTGTGGATGTGACTGATAACAACCTGGCATACCTCTTTACGCAGATAACATCCAACTGTACATTTCCTTTAAGCCCCATGAGATGTCTAAGCTGCAGCTGTTACACACCTGCTTAGACTCTATCAAAACCTGGATGGCTGGGAGCTTTCTACAGCTGAATGAAGATAAGACTGAGATCCTCATCTGTGCCCCAGACAAGCTGGTTCACAAAGTTAGAGACTCTCATGAATCTTGGTGTGACCTTTGACCCAGCTTTCACCCTGGATTCTCATGTTAAGTTCACTTGTTTGCTCTACCTTTTCCCATCTCAGGAACATTGCTAAGCTGAGTCCCGCTCTGAATTTAAAACTGCTATCCACACCTTCATCTCCTCACGTTTAGACTACTGTAACTCTCTTTTCACGTGTCTGAGCAAAACCTTCCTGAACCGTCTACAGGTGGTTCAAAATGCCTGAGCTCGGCTTCTGACCAAGTCCTCCAAACACACCCACATCACCCCGCTTCTCCAGCTTCACTGGCTGCAAGTCAACTTCAGGGGTCATTTCAAGATCCTGGTTCTGGTTTATAGGGCCTTACATGGACAAGCACCGTCATACAATGGTGATCCTCTCAGTCCCTATACACCCCCAGCAGGTCCCTGAGGTCGAGTGACCAAAGCCTACTGGTTGTGCAGCACCAGGCTAAAGACCAAAGGTGACAGATCATTTGCTGCTGTGGCCCCCAGACTCTGGAACTCTCTCCCCCTGAAAACCTACGTGTTCAAGCTGGCTTTTGCATGACCTTCCCCACCATCCTCTCCTTATTCTGCACCTTTTGCAAATTCTGCCTTCCCCAGGATCCACAGATTTCCCTCTTTCCCTTTCCTTACATTTTTTAATCACAAATTTCTCTCATTTAACCATATTTTTTAATGCTTTTTATATTTAAAATGTTTTGTTCTTGTGAAGCGCCTTGTGATTTTTATTTTGAGGCACTGTAACAAAAATCATGTGGTATGGTGGAGAAACGAGGGCCCGGGCAGGACTTGATCCCTCCAAGGTGAATCGCGCGCTAACCAGTCAGCCAAAGGGACATCCCATGGCCAAGGAGCCAGGGTGCATGATCAATCGGGATTCTGTGACAGGACGTTCACACTGCCACATCTTTCCCCCTCCTTCCACAAGCACATCCTCGTGCTGCCGCGCAGGGTCCCATAAACTTCAAATCCATGGACCTACTTGACAGTATTACGTGGATCCTGCCGACAATGCTAAATGTGGCAAGGTGGAGAAATGAGGGCCTGGGCGGGATTTGATCCCCATGTCTCTTTGGCTGACTAGTTAGCGTGCGTGACTCTCACCTGGGAGTCTGGGGATCGAATCCCACCCGGGCCCTTGTTTCTCCACCTTGCCACAATCATTTTCTTTCTTTTTTTCAACTTACTGCTGGGTGGACTGGCCTATCTGGCATTCTGGCACTGTCCCGGTGGGCCGCTCACCCAATTGGGCCGCTTGTGGCTTTCACATTCGGTGGCATAGGAATGAGTCAGCGAGCAGCTCACAACCCCCACCCCTTGAGGGCCGACGGTTCATAAAAACCAGTGCTGAATTTTTGTCCCAGTCCGCCCCTGCTGCTGGCAATGTGGACCAAGCTCTGACACCGGCACTCCCAGAGTACCCCCACAGGGCCCCCCTGAGGAACGTGGTCAAACACCTTTTCCAAATCCACAAAACACACGTAGACTGGTTGGGTGAACTCCCACACACCCTCCAGGAACCCCCTAAGGGTATAGAGCTGGTCCAGTGTTCTGCTGTCAGGATGAAAACTACATAGCTCCTCCTAAATAAGAGGTTTGACAATTCAAGAGAACCCTCCTTTCCTCTCCTGAACCCCTGAATTTACCAGGGAGGCTCAGGAGTGTGATCCCCCTGTTGCTAGAACACACACTGCGGTCCCCCTTTTTGATATTCAAGTCTTACAGGACACATCCCCTTTTCTCCAAACCCCAAAACCTCTTTTAGACCAACCCTATAAAAACACACGGAACCAGGTTTAGTATAAATACTAGATTCTTTATTTAAATATTGTACACGTTTTAAAACATACCAGTATTTACATAAATTAGACCTGCATTGTTACACTGTAGAACTATCTTTCATTCGCTGGCTGCAGACAACACAATCATACTAACAGACTGCAGAAGCACCTTTTGAGAACGACTTAATGGAGATAAAAGACAAGAGGGGGTGCATCATTTACATCAAATCGCCACTGGACAACGCAGCAGATGCGGGAAAAGCTTGCAATGACAGGAAAGGCCTCTTGATGTACAGGTGGAGCTTTTAAGGCTGAAACTGTGCTCACCCTCATAATACAAAGATGAAAACAGAAGATGGTAACTTTGAGCTACAGGAAAAAGCTACAGGTCATAATTATTATGATGAATATGAACGTGATCACAAAATACAACACAAAATAAATGTAAATGTAAATTCTCCACAGCGAACAAACCAACAGAACCGTGGAAATGTTTGAATTCACAAAACTGTACCCAAATCAACATATAATATGGCTTTCCTTGTTTCTTTTGGTTCCTTGTCTTCAACCTCACACAAACTAACCCCAAAACACTTTAGTTACAACTTTTAACTATTGGACATTTTAAGCATAGAAAGACATTTTAGTTTCCTCTTGAGCTTTTCTACTGACACGTCTGAACACAGACGTACAGTCGTCCACGTGTTAAAAAGCATAATGTTACATGAGTGTGTCTTTGGTGAGCGTGCCTGGGCTCCAAATAAAAGGACGGACCACTATGAACAGTATTATTAGTGTCTTTTTGTTGTTTTGATGCTATTTGGTGAAATCCATCCCACCCACACATTAACACTGAGTTCATGACAGAATCATAAGCCTCCTCTACGCATTAGCTACAGAATCCCAATGTAAATCAGTGAATTTTATCATTTCTTGATAAAAATTCCTCCCAGCTGGATTTAGGACGAAGCACAGATCGTGTTAAATTACGTTAAACTTGAGATTTGACGTGACTTTGTGAAAGTATGGGTTACTCTGGTGCATAAACAGCAAAAAAGGAGACTTGAGTTAATAGCTTGATGAAATTATAATACGGTACAAACTTTTTTCTCTGAAATTTTACCTAAAAATCAACAAACTCCAAATGTTTTTTCAACATCTGAGACAGAAGAGCGAGAAAAGAAGAGTTTTTAGTTTATATTCACTTAATAAAATCAATCTGTAACCATAAAGAACTACGTAATTTGTGGTGCAGCAGCTTCTTGTCACAATCAGATGGAATATTTAAAACAATCCCTTTTTACCCTAAGCTGACATCTATGACAGAAAAGTGCAATTTAACCTTCCCTAAAACCGGATGTTAAAAAGATTTAAACATGTAGAAAACTGATCATTTCAACAGCTTTTGCCCATCAAAAAACTGGCATGGCAAAACAGATCATTCCATGAGTTATTCTGAGGAAACTGAGTTGCTTTCATAAGCTACTTCCCTTAATCTAATGCCCACCTTCACCTATATATTGTGGCTTTTTCAGTCGCTTTAACATTCATTATGAACCAATGATCCAACAGATTCATGAAGCCATCTCATGTGATGAACGGCTTTTGAACGACACCTGGTTGAATAAATAATAAACGCAAAGATTCACAATTAAAAATACAAACACATTGGATTAACTTTAAGATGTGTTTTAAACATCCATTACTTTCCTTAAAGTGACCGTGTGTATTTTTTATGGCGATAGAGGGCAGTAGATGCCTAAATTGTTACAAGCGAGATGTATTTTTGTGTTGGGAGTAAAACCTTACAAACGGATGCCCATTAAGGTCAAAAAGGCCCAGGGAGTGCAAACTTCAGCAAAATGGCCAGGGGCCTCATTTATCAAGCTTGCTTATGCACAAAACAGGGTCGGAAAACTGCGTAAGCAACTTTCCACGCAAAGTTTGGGATTTATGAAAGAAAACTTAGCGGGAAAAATGTGCGCAACTTAAAGTTGACTAAGGATCTTGCTTACGCACATTTTGGACATGGAGAGCACCTGCAGTGCTGCTGCTGAGAAGGATAAAATTATGAAATCCTGCAGCATTATCACTTGTACTGCTTTGTTTTCACACAGAACAAGACCCTCCACACGTGCGTGCACACACACACACACACACAGCCTGAAGCGCAGAATACGGAATACAGATTATCAGCAGGGGGGACAGATTGAGACAGAATGTCATGCGTCTGTGACAGTGTGTGTCCTGTCACTGTGACCCGATTGATCATGCACCCTGGCTACTTGGACAAGTGAAATCTCCGTTTGGGTGACTGATTAGCGTGCGTGACTTTCACTCGCCACAGATCTCTCACAAGAATTCACAACATTGACAGCTTCAGCAACGCTGTGCCACTCTGTGGATTTTCTCTTATTTGTTTTGCAAACCCACTTCCTTTCATTTCTCCACCTCACCCACAAGTACCTCAATTTCTGCTTCTGTAAAATAGCGCTTCCTTGATCTGCCTTGATCTACGGTCACCATGTCAATGGCGGAGCGCTGCAACAGCTAGCTTATGTATATGCATGAGATTCCCAAGGCACTTTGCATTGACTATTTATGGCAGTAAGTGGGCGTGGTGAGGGCGGGATGTGACTAAAAAGCAGCTGTGAAACTCTAGTTTCTGATTTATGAAGCGGAGATTGCGTGCAGCTGTGCATACTCCATGTTTGATAGATCACAAACCTGCTTGGCGTAAGTACATATTTTTTGCTGAGCTTAAGTACGGTTCTAGTAAGGATTCTACGCAATGTTTGATAAAGGAGACCCCTGCACATCAGACTCCCTTTCATCTCTGGTAATGAGTAAAGTGGTAAATGTGTAAAACAACAATGTTTATGAATGGTGAAAGTTTTGCAATCATTTGTTAAAAATCAGTAAATGTGTTTTGTCCTCAAGGGCTCCTGTAGAAGGACACATGGCATCTAATATGGCGTCGCGCAGAGACTTAGACCCGCTCTCATGTACTTTAGACCAGATTTTTATGGTTATATGTTACGAAGCCGTCAATATTTTTCAACAACTGGGCATCATTTCATTCATTTTCAACAATATTTTGATGGATATTTCCAGAGATTAATGATAAAAACTACACATTGTCACTTTACGTGAAACTTTTCAAAGTAATGTTAAAAAAAATAAAAAATAGACGCCTTTACTTTATTCCTGACCTATCATTGCAGCTGTAAGCATTTCCAAATGTTAGCTTTATAAACAAACATCAACATTCAAGATGACACACACACACATGAAAAATCTGTCACATATACTCACACACACTAGCGTATTTTCTACCTCACAAAAGACACAAAAGGAATTCTTTCAAACATCTTGTTCATTTTTACCAACTGGAAGTCGGGGATTGGTTACGTTCATTTTAAAATAATTATCTACACAAGAAAATAAGTTCATGGATGAACGTGTTTATGTTCCACACCAGTAACAACGTAGCTCCTTACTTTATCAATCAAAAACATTAAAGAAGAGCCTTAAAGAAAAAAAAATACACAAAAATATTTACAACTTAGAATGTGCGCTTTAACAGTTCCCTCAGCAAAGTGACTAAACCTGATTAACCTCCACGTGACACTTTACGAATTCCTCTGACTTGAGCAACATGTTGGCTCACATTTCCAAACCCGAGGCACTAAATCCCGCATTGTGTTCTCCCGCATCACCGGTCATATCCCACATCAGCATCCTACACGCTTGCTTCTAACACGTTTACACACGAGGACGACTCAAACAGGAGACTGGCGAGGTTTAATAACCAGCTCCATCGCTACAATCTAAGGAACATCATGGCTTACTCCTTAATGATTTTATGATTTTTTTTTTCAAAATAAAAGCCCTCTGTTTATCTAAACTGTGGACTGTCTTACTTACATCACCTAAGAACTGTCTGACAATAAACACGGGGGCCAGTCCAATCTCCCAAATCATGATCAACATGAACGATTCCCAGCTGCCCCTCAACCGTCCCAGCACCAAAATAAAACAGCAGAAGAAGAAGAAACATGTCATAAACGGTGGAGGTCGGCCGTGTCAAGTGGAGTGTGAGTGAGAGGTGTCAGTGGGCTTCCCGTCAGCCCGCAGTGCATGTTGGGAAGGCTGCAGCTGAAAGATTTAGGCAGACGGCGTGAGAACATCAGTCTCAGAGAAGCGCACACGCACACGCACACACACACACACACACACACACACACACACACACAGTTAGTCTGTGTATTCAGCCACTATCGACAACAGCACCGTGATGTCATCTGGTTTCCCTCCTGCAGAAAACAAAAACAGTGTAAAGAACCACATTTTAGCCGAGTGATGTACAAGAAAGAACACTAAGCTCGACATTTACATGTGCCGAGTTTTCCTCACCTCTTACATTCAGGCCGTTATCACAAGCAAACTGTGCAAAAGGTGACATATAATTAGGGTCGTAGGCCAGATCGTGAGCTTGCTTTGCAATGCTTTGCGCAGTCTGCAGCACGCTGTCGTAGCTGGAAGTCTGACACAAACAAACACAAAATGTGACCAGTGGGTTTCATCACATGTACTAACAAGCCATCAGGATGTCATACCTTTAGCTTTTTGAGCTCCTGAAGGATCATGTAGTCTGGCATGTTGTCAAAAAGGCCATCTGTCGCCGTTAGGATGATGTCACCAAGCTGCACGTCAAAAGAAGAGCTGTCGGCCGCTTCGGGACTGGAAGAAACAACGGGATGACGTTAAACCTGAGCAAGGCGGAGTGCGAGCTAAGGGCTAAAGTTTCTACTATAAAATTAATCAGGTAACAAGTCAGTCTGGAAAATCGTAAAAGGTTCATGTGGTGCAGCCTGCACTCAGCGTCCCTGCCAGATTCAGGGAGGCTTGGCTTTCTCGCTGTGACGTAAACAACATTCACGTTTTATTTCCACTGGACTCAGTCTATCTGGTAGTGATGTTAACACGTTACTGCAACTTACTCAATAAGATAAATTGTGACAATCAGACAGGGAAAAAAGTTCAAAAGTACTTAAGATGAAAAAGACACATGCATTTTCCTTCATTTGTATCCAATTACCTGCCATGAAAATATGTCCTGCCTGCCACACAATACTGTGTGGAGGACAACCTAAAGCATTTGGAGGCATTTCTTTAAAGTGCTTGAATCCTAAATGGTGTACAACAATCTAAACAATGTTAGTAAGTCGGCTTCTCCAACAGAATCTAACAGACACGTGGATAATTGAGGCTCTTTTAGGTAAACATGTACTTTTTATTTTCTCACACTTCTACAAACCTGTCACTGAGCACCACCCCCTCCGCTCCTGGAGGAGCGATAGACAGCTGGAAAGGCGTGTTGAAATAGTGCTGCTGCTCGTCTGATCGAAGAACCACCTCTCCTCCTCGCACCACGAGGAAGCCAGAGTCTCCAAGGTTGCAGGTGTGTAAGCGGTGACTCCTTCGATCCAGAACCACAATACAGGCCGTGCTGCTTCCTGCAAACACAGTGCAAAATCAGTGATGAGTGTACATCAATAAGAATAAGATTCTCCAACAAAATGAAAGAAAAACAACCCAATTTTAACAATTCTTAATGTGTTAAATAATATTTGATTCACCAGTGGCCTCGTGTCTGGAGGGAAAAACTTGCTTGTCCCAGAGCGCTACAGACAGTGTAACCTTGAGCACAGAAGACCTGACCTTGTTGCAGCTTCCCAAAATATAATCAGGGCCTTCTGCTAATATTTCAACTGCCACCAAGCGTGTCGAGTAGATGCGTCGCCTCTGAAGGAACGTGACCTTTGTCACATGTCTGACAGGACTCTGCTATTAAAACCCTAACAACATCTGGTGCTATCAGTTACAGTTGGATTCTTGCCCCATTTCAGCTCGCCTAGCCGGCAAAACATTAAACCTTTTAGATTTTGTAGCTGTTTAACCACACAAGGTCACTTTGAGGTTTTAGCAGACCACTGCACTGGCATTACATTATTTAAATAAGGGTTTAAGTGCTAAGGAATAACAAATGCACGCAATAAGTTACGGTAGTGCTGATCAGATTAAAAATATTTTCATCTAAAAGGACCATTTAGATAAAACACAAGCAGAATTTACTTATGGTTCTAATATTTATGAACCTTTACAAAAAAAAGGCCTGCTGTGGTCTGACTCATACTGCAGCTACTTATGTATGACTGTACAGCACAACTTTCCAGAACAATGGCTGGGTCAGTGCAGAAGCTTCCGTCTACTCACCTAGCAGAGGGACTTTGTTTTGTAAGAGCTCGTAGTAACCAGAGGTCAGAATTCCCACCGGATTACTGGGAGTAAAGCGTCCCTCCTTCACCAGCCGCTCACAGGTTCTCATCAAGGTGGCAGAGAACTGAGACGGGTCGACGCCATAGTCCCGCCAACCACCTACTCCATCAGCAACACCTAAAGAACACAATAGAGGTTTACATATAGTAGAAAAACACAGTCGGACTGCAAGGCTTATAGACATAAAGTCAAAGGAAGCTTAAAAGGTGCAACATGCTCTACAGAAACACCGGTTTTCTCCAAATAAATGTTTGATGCTCATATTACAGGCAGCTGATTTTGATTTAGTATTAGTTGCAATTTAAGCCAACTTTCCTTTGTAAGAATTATAATCTGCAGCACTGTGATTGGAACCAATCAATCTGAAACCCAGCCAATCAGTCACAGATTTTTTTCTAGATACTGGTAATGGTCAAAATCTATATTGGTCAACATAAACAGAATGTAAACAAGGCAGTTAAATCTACTGGTATAGATAGCTGAGTGTAATCCAACTCCAATAGTTTGCAAAAACATATTATTTAATGTTATAAGATCTTAAATGATCCTTTTAAAACCAAATTTGTTTGAACACCAGTGCATTATTAACCTGGCAAACCATCCTTTGTATGCGCACATACATAGGATGGTTTGCAGAGCAATTAATGTAGCTCCTACTACTGTCCATTTAGACTTCTAGGCTAGTACTATAAAACAGAATAGGGTGCTCTGGTTTATTGAAATTAGGTTTTAAGGCGAGTACAAGGAACTGAGATTCAAAAAAATAATATGTGGGAGATAAACAAGCTTTGATATAAACCAAGATAATATAAATATTAATTAGAAACAACTTCGAATATGTTTGCCATTTCTTCATTTGATTTAATCTTAAATTGTAATTTACTGTAGGACAGTAATAATTATCATAAAAAAATAACTGACCTAAATAGATGCCAGAAAGAACCAGAAAGCCATAGAATATTAATTAATACATTATTTGTATCATATATATATATATATATATATTTAATTGAATAAATAATACATAAAATAGATGTGTGAATAAATTATACATTAAAACTATTATTATAGTTTAAGACAAACTCTTAACACTCATGTCATTATTGTGAAAGTCACCCTTAAAAGGAAACTGAAAACTAACTGGACGCTGGGAATCCCATGTAATCCATCCAAGAAATACTACCATCCAACAGCAAAATCAGCCAAAAGACAGAAATCAATCATAAACATAAATCGCACAAACACGTCCATCACATCTGCGTTTTCCTCAGAGATTGTTTAGCTCAACCGTGTGAAAGGTCCAGGATCGCTCGCACATGTATGACTGAGTCCTGTTTAATAACCACAAAACATATGTTTAGGTGCCGAGCCAGACCACGTGGCTGTAAAGTCCACGGCTCGTGCCGGTGGAGACAAAACAATCAGCCAAGCTAGCTAAGCTAGTGCTAGTAATATGGCTGCCTCCACGCTCAACCATTCTGACCTTTGCAAGACATTGTTCAGTTTCTAATGTTTCAACATTGCGTCTTCCACTCATATTCGCATTTACTTTATAACATTTTGTCATAGGCGTTTGGTTTGCTGCGTTCTGTGTGCCTATTTCTCGTGGGGCTAATGTAGGTGAAAGGTCATTTCGGTGATTTAAGGCACAAATCCGCCCAATTGGAACATAATCGGGTTTTGTGGAAAATAGTACAACTGGTGTTCTGCGCATTAAGTGAGTCCCTTAACATTAAGTGAAGTCAATTAATTTGAGATGAAGCTTTGAAAAAAATTAACATGACGGTGAGCTAATGTGAGGGAGGGGTTGTTGTGTTTTCATCTGAGTGGTCGACACACGTGCAGAGTAGATCCCTGAAGGTCACACGAGCGCAGAGCGGTTAGCGTACATGGGATAGGTCTTACCTAGAACATCGGCCGACCTGTGTCGCGCTATAAAGCAGGCATCATCTCCGTAGCACATCCCTTTCTTCAGGATTCCTTTACGAAAGTCTTTACCGAAGCCATAGCTGGCACTGATCAGGCTGTAGTCCCGACCATCCGTCTGAGACAGTCCGCCTAGGACAGCCCTGGCTACAAGTCTGCCATAAGACAGTACAGATAACATCCCCTAGCAAAGAGAAAGTTCGTTATGATAACAGCCAGAACACACTGTCCCTCTCTCACTGGCCCGACCACCTGCCTGCCTGCGAGTGCTCGGATAAGGTCCCGATTGACAGGTTTTATCCGACCATTAGCCCTCGGCTGGCCCGCTGCTGCGAAAAAACAACGTAGCCGCAGTAGTTCGTGGACAGTCGCTTGTCGTCCTGGTAGCTGCTGTTTATGGGTCAGGTGTGTGTTCCGTAGACGCTGCAGTCCCCCCACTGGGCTCTCTCCGAACCGACATGTTTCTACCGGACACAAAGCTGCGAGTACATACGGGGGTTTGACCGTTTACAACCATTGCGTCACTGCCGTGTGCGTGCGTTAAGGTGGCTCCGCTCTATCGCAAGCCTTATGGATTATAATTCTCCCACTTTTGAGCACGTTTGATTATTTAACGGCGTCTTAATCGCCGTCTTTAAACTTAAAACGCCGAAAAAGCGGCAGAAATCCCTTCAGAACGCCGTATTGCACGTCGTTTCCATGTAGTCTTTCAGAGCACCGTAAAAAACGACGTTTTTTCTAGTCATTGAACGTCGCATTTTGGGTCCTCCTCAGAACGGTGCGTTTTTGACAGCTCAAAACGACGTCTTTTACGGCGTTCTGTGACTTTCCCGACGGCGTAAAAGACGGCGTTTTGCAGGCCACTCCCAAAGGTTTTCTCAGCCTCTTATTTTAAACTTTGATCGCCCAATCCACATAATACAGACAGTACTAGTTCATCCTAGGTGCTATTTCCTGGTTTCCTGAAGATGCTATTCTATGCTTAAATTCACCAAAATGACCTCATATATAGTACTGACTGTTGCATTAGCTCATGTTAAACATGATTTTATTACTGCTACCTTTATTGATATTAATAAAATGAAGACACTGACACAATCTGTATAAAAGCTGGTGTTTTTTTATTATCCTGGATCGTTTTGTCAGATGGAAGAAGTTTAAAGAGATGTTTAGCAGGGTGGGTTGAGTCCTTTTGGATGTTTCTGGTTTTCTGAAGGCAGCGAGTCGTGAAGATGTCATCCAGGGCAGGCAGGTGTGTGTGTGTGGTATTTTCTCTGCAGCTTTGATCACTAGTGTACGCTGTACCTCAGCGGTCTACAGAATGAGCACTTGGCTGTAACGTGTTGGTGCTGTAGGTGGAAATGTGGTTCCTGCAGTCGTCATCTCAGAAACTTCTAGTTCCTGAAGCCCCCCCCCCCCCCCGAGTTACAAGGCATTTGGTTCCTACTAGAGACCACTGCCAAAGTGTTGATTAAATGAGTGAATGAACACAAAAATATCTATATTTGGGGGTGTTGAAACATGTTTCTTCATCACATATTGTGCTTTGTTTGACGATATAGATATTGTGGTAAATTGGACTGGACTGATGTGCTAACGGCTAGTCTGAGTGCAGCCAGACTAGCTCTTCACTTAAAGAAGTGGTACTTTTACTTTTCAGTTATTTAGAATTTCAAGAGATGCGCGAAATTAAGATATATTGAGTCATTATACTCTACATTTTATTTTAGATAAGTAAACCCAAAAAATATTTCTGATATCTCAACATAACTTTCAAATATGCAAAAAAAATAATAATAATAAAATTAAAAAGTATTCATTTGATAAATAAATACAGTTTCAATTCGTACAGTTATAATTTGAACAATGAGTTTTCTTCAGTCTGTGATGCTCAATGAGAGGTGTGGCAAGTGGGAAAACATCTTTCTCATTAAAAGTGAAAATAATAAGGGAACCAAACAAACAATAAAATGTCTCATCTGGGTTTAGTCTTTAACACTGTCATTATCTGTCACAATTTTAGAGAAAACTAATCCTCTTTTACCATTGTCGTTTGTTTAAGTTACCGGATTCTTTACTAGTTTGGGCACCATTTACAAGCAGATACTCATATATTGTTGTGTGAGAGACCATAAAACAAAAACAGCGGAACCAAATCACAATGGCGCAGGCCTGGCCTACAGTAGTGCACTTGTTGTGAACAACAGGATGTAACGGACCTTAATTCTAACACCATCTCTTAAAGGGACCGTAGAGGGTGCCTTTACACGCCGAATAGAGACAAAACAACGCCGATTAGTCTTTAAAACGTACATTTATTTGGCAAAAACATATTTATCCAAATATTATCTAGCCTGTATGTTAACTGATTGGCAATGTTTACTGAACTTTGGACTGGTGACAGGAGTTGGGCAAAATACGGAGCTGCGCAAAAATAGAGACAATTAATTAACAAAACCCAGAACTGACATTATAAACCACGAGTGAAAAGACAAATAATTATAAAACAGCTCTTCAAATTAAACATCTGTGGTTATTGTGGTTTTGTCCATCCGTTTTGTCCATTAAAGTAACATCACAGAGTCCCCGCCTCCTCGCTCGTTCCTAAACGGTGGTTCCTGTAACCCAAAACAAGCGCACCATGAGCAGATGAAACCACCCTGAGCTAGCTCGGACTGAGCGCTGCGCGGTGAGAGGAAGGACAACAAACGCAGTTTCACCGAATTACAACGCATGTAATAAACATCAAATCATGGTAAGAAACGGAAACAAATTCTGTCCCGTTTAACGGCGAAGTAGACGTGGTTGTATTTGAGTCATAGAAAATAAAGCGGAACGCTCGTCTGTTTAAATAAGAAAATTATTAAAGGTGTGGGGCTGAAGCGGGACGGTGATGCAGTGGTAGTTCGGTAGTTCAGACGGAAAATCCCACATTTATGTTACATAAGTATTCGCTTATGGATGAACTGAAATAATGTAAGAGAATAACGAGAATAGTTTGTTCCAAAGGCTCAATTTAAACCCAGTGAGACCGGAGACGTGAATAGACTTTGTCATTAGGCCACATAACGTGTTCAACCACGGTTATACGATGTCTGGTGTGGTTTACTGACCACAAAACCAGATACTGCTGCCATTTAGCTTATAAAACACTCAAAAATAAATAGTCATTGTTTGATATTGTTTCTGTGAGAGTTCTAATTGTTCTGTGATGGTTTTCTTTCCAAGGCCATGCTGGGGAGGTTGTGTGAGATGGGACTTCTGTCTCTTCTTATTTTATCTCTCTTGAACCCTGATTTCACTTGGGCTAAAAAAGGTGGTGGCAGTAGTGGCGGCAGAAGCAAGACAAGCTCATCAAGCAAATGGGGGACACAATCAAAGCCTTCAAACTCTCAGCCAGGAAACTACCCCCGGCAGCCGCAGAGTCCCAATAACCCTTATCCTGCTGGAGGAAGCTATCCCCACCCAGGAACCGGGAACACCAATCCAGGTGGTTATCCCAGGCAGAATCCAAGTTATCCAAACCAAAATCCTGGAGGTTATCCAGCTGGTGGATACCCTGCAGGCGGAGGTTATCCTAATCAAAACCCAGGGAGAGGGAATTACCCAAATCAGAACCCGCCTGCTGGTGGATACCCAGCAGGAGGTGGCTACCCCAACCAAAATCCAGGCAGAGGGGGTTATCCTAACCAATACCCTGCTGGAGGATATCCTAACCAGTACCCTGCTGGAGGAAGTTACCCAAACCAGTATCCTGCAAGGAATTTTCCTAATCAGTATCCAGCTGCAGGAGGCTATCCTAACCAATACCCACCGAGGGGGGGTGGGAATCCAGGTGGTTACCCATACCAGTATCCAGGAGGAGGTTACCCAGTCAGGACCGGGAATACAGGACCCGGTTGGGGAGCACCTGGTGCAAATCCAGGAGGTTATCCTGGTGGAGGAATTGGTGGTTACCCCAACTGGAACCCCAATAATAAAATCTTGAGCCCCAGATTTGGTGGTGGAGGTTATGGCTACGGTGGCTATGGCATGGGTGGCTCCCCATTCTCTCGCTCCGTGCAGAGCATGGGATATCAGCCCAAATCTACAGGCTTTGCCAAGAAAGCCATGCTGGCAGCAGGTGTTGGTGCCGTGGCTGGAATGGCAGTTGGATATGGGCTAGGGCGCTTCCCTCGACCCCATTTCAACTTCCGCAACCCCGAAGAGGAATACTACTACAACAACTACATGTACCGCCGCTACGGTACCCAGTCAACAGATGAAAAAGATTATAGACGTGATTATGAGTACAAGCCTCCTCCGCGGGCAGAGTCGTATGAGAGCTTCATGAAACGCTGCATGAATAGCACCGAGGCCAGCAGCTCACCTGCTCCAAAGAGCGGAGCCGAGGAGGACGACGACACCGTCAGCATCGAGGAAATCGGGTACCCAGCCCTAATCGACCAGGTGAAGTCCCGGCGCTGTGTGGAGAAGTACATGGTCTACTCTGAGCAGTTTTTGCAAGAGCGAAAGTTTGAGCAACAAACTCAGCCGAGCGGTAGCAGCCCTGCGAGCTTTGCGGTGATGCAGCTGTTTACCTCTTGCTTTGTGCTGCTGTCCAGCATGCTCCTACTGCAGTGAGGGAGAGGCTTTCCTCGAACATACTTTCTAAATGGATTTCCTCTGCCTTCACAATAACCGCATGTTCAGTAAAAGCATAAATGCATTTTATCCCCTCTGTCTAAAAGCCAGCTTTTTTTCTTTCTCATGATAGAAACATTTGAAGTTGCTGGAGAATATCATGTCTGTGTCAATTTACAGTTTAAATCTGCCTGTTTAGTAAAGCAACTTTCACTTTTAAAATGCTGTCTGGACCACTGGGTTTGTGTTGCACTAGAGTCCCAGAAATGTTTCTGCATTTCTTTCCTTTTAACCTCAGAATTGTTAATTGTTTGATTATTATGCACTTTTTATCCTAATAATATGAAATTAGAATTCACAAGTTTATTTATTTTTATTTTTTTATAATTTAATGAAAAAACTTTAACCTAATTTGTTTGGAATACTTGAAAGAAATGTTACGTCAATTTGTTAAAAAAAAAGTGACAAAATGCAGGTTTGCCTGCATCTCACAGAATGTGTAATAACTTGGTGGCCATCTGAGAGGAATAGATTTTTAGAAGTCATTTTGTTTTAAAGGACATTATCAAAGCACTACAAAAAAATTTTGAAAAACGTTTTCAGAGTGTGGTAAAAAGCTCAAAGTGACGCAGATTTTTGTCTGATCAAGTTCCACATGACTCCAAAATCAAGCCAGGCCTCAAGGGATTAAATCTGGACTTAAAAAGAGTTACTTTGATCAGTTAAAGAGCAGAATACTGTCATCTGCAAAACAGTTGAAAGTCTTAGAATTTTCCATACAACATCAGTTTGGAAGCATAAAATAGGCAAGTCTCCTTGCCAAACATTAAAGGTGTGAAACACTGAAAAACATTTTTTTAAATCTTATTTCTGATTATTATTGGTCACTGAGTTGTTCATGCAGGCTGAACATGAACACAGTCTCCTACACCTATCTCCTGCTTTAGCTTCTGATAGAAAATAGACGGTGAAAATGTAGGATTAGAAAAGCCTGACAGATCTATGTCACACTGTCACATAACGTTCATGGACTCACCCATCTTGACTCAGACAGGGAAGGCTGTTGTTGGTTTAGTGTCCAAGAAACCCCAGAGAGCGTCTCGGCTAGCATTAGCAACTTCACCACATGGCAGAAGCTCCTCCAGGCTTGTGTTATTTGTGGGGATAAAAACATCAGCGTTGCAAGTCAGTGGTAGAGTCATACTGCTGTTATCCAATTCGAGGTGAGATGTCCAAATATCAGGAAACAAGACTCCAAAATCTGCCTTCTGCTGCTTACCTCCGCTCTGGCTTACTTCTACATGATAAATGATGTTGCAAATATATTGATTAAACAAGTGCTCAACACCTTTAATTACACATTTCGAAAACAACTTTCCAAACATTTATCATCACTCTAAGCACACAGGACAAGGGAGGAATGGAGTCAGAATGGACCATGTGCTTAATCTAAACAAAAATGGCCTAAAAAGAAAACATGGCTTCTTTTGCATGTAATAACCTCAGATGGAGAAAACTGTTAAAACCGTTGCTGTCTTGTCTTGCTGCTGTAGGCGCTCTGTCCTTTGGTCGACTCTAATCTTTGATTCTTTATTAATTTGTGTGATCAAATGTGTTCATTTCTACTCCTTCCTTCTTTCTATAGATAAAGGTTAAAGTTTTATTTTTTCCTTTCTCAGATCATTCTGCCCTACCCTAACCCAAATGCCAGGTTGCTGTTGTTTTTGTAAATATCCTGTCATGTTTATCACATATAATTGAGATGATTTTTTAATTGCATTTCTTGGTATGTTGTGAAATTCTTTGTAAATGAGACCGTTTTCCAAGTATGTATCTGTACAGTAAATATTCAGGTGATTGTATGCATCCTTTCCATATTTCCCTTGTTTTTGGGTATAACATTGAATTAACCCAATTTCACATCCTATTTTACACTTTACCCAGTTTTACTGGGTTGATTTTTGCGGTTGCAGCTTATGTGAAACTACTATTTTGCTTTAGAGAACTCTGTAGAATATCTGTAAAGTGCACTTACTTCCCCCCCAGAACTGGATATTCTGTAACTGTGTTATCAAGTGTAGATGTGTGTATCCTTCTCTTTCCAGCAACAGTTGTAAACACTATATTACTGATCAACTGCTGTTACAAAGAGGATTTGTTATGAATGTTTATGTGTTAAATAAAATAAATTACAAAATAGTTCATCAGTCTCTTATTTAACAGTTAATAGTTTAAAAAAGTAAACTTTAAAGATTTTATTTATTTTTTGTAATTAAGAATAATTGATTTAACAAGCTTCACAGAGAAATCATCTGATAAAAAACTTTACCCCCGGCATGAATTAAAACGGCTGCAGGTTTCAGCCCAGACTAGAGACGGTGTTGTAAGCAGGGCCAGATTAACACTTTGTTGTACCCTGGGCAACAATATTAAAGGGCCCCATCATCATGACCCACCACAATATGGTCACATACAGAATATTTTACTGTAATATGCAGTAAATATACTCAAGGCTCTGACTCGGCTCTATGTCTGCTATCAAATAAATATGATTGTGTCCCACCTCTTTCAACTAAACACAACAAACCTATTACTTCTGATAAGCCTGTGTAAAGGTGTCCTGTTTCAGCTGTGACAGCTGGTGTTCACACAAGTCTTTCTTAAAATGAGACTTAGCACGAAGGGATCGCCTCAAACAAAGGCGGAGCGGAAGAAGTCAGTTGTATTTTTCAAACAAAGGGTTATGTGGGATAGGAGTTGGGTGGATAGGGGCTCCGTGCAAGACAATCACACTTCATAATTTAATAAACAGAATTTTTTGTTCAAAACTTTATTTAGATTCTTTTTCTTTTTGCTGACAGAATTTACAGAACAATTTAAAATTCTCTCATCCAGGCTGCAGTGAGAAAAGCCAGCACATGTCCAAAAGTGAGAAAGTGGTTACTGCTTTTAGCAGGAGCGGCTCCTTTAACAAAAGCGCTCCACACAGACTGATTGGGATTTCTTTGGGCTTCCTGGTCATGAGCTTGTTGATGCTGCTCAGAGGCGGTTGTCTTATGCTTTCCAGTTTTATGTTTTGACTTTCCGAAGAACCCGAGTCCATAACCGGTTCCCGTTCCCCCTAACATGCCGGCGGCTGCTGCTCCAGCCCACTTTAGGCCTTGCTTGGAGAGGCCTCGACCATGTGAGGGAGATGCCTTTTCACCATCACTTTTCCCACTCGCTTTGGAGCTACCTCCTCGCTTGCTGTCAGCAGCTGGGCACAAAGCAGCCAAGAGCAACAACAAAAGCCAGAGCGAGAGAATCCTCTGCTGGGCAGCCATCAGGGAGCTGCAGACATAACAAAACATAACCAGAGTATCAAAGCCTTTTCAGATCGGAGCAATATAGCACCTTTTCAGGCAAGATTTCAAAATGAAAGAGGGAGATCTCTGTTGGCAGACATCCAAACTGGCTTTTGAGTAATTGTTCCTATACAAACAAAGTCACATGTTCACCACAGCTGACACAACAGGCATCCAGAACCATCCACTCGCTCTGGGATCACAAGGATTAGCTGAAGATCAGGTGATGCAGATTTATCCTATTCATAAGGCATTTGTTTATCCTGGCACAGTGCAACAATTAAACGAGTTAAAACATTAAACTCTACATGAATTATAGGGATTAGTGTGGAACCACACTCCAAAGGTTTACATGGAAAATGTTTGAAATCATTCAAAAACATTTTTGTAAATCACAAAGTATCTTAATTTATAAATGAGCTATATAACTTGTTATGATCAAAATGTATGTACATTTATTAATTCAAAATATAAATTCAATGTGAATCTAATAATGAAACAAACTAAAAATATCCATTCAAACCTAATCAGTTAAGAAACTTGCAAAATGAACAAATTATAATAATAAATATATAATAACATTTTTTTTTTCATATTAAGCAATGACCAATACTGATGTTAATGTGTATCAAAAATAAAATCTGACATCTGCCGACTCAGGTTGTAATGGGTGGTGACAAATAAAATCTGCTGCTCACCTTTCTGACTGATCTTATCCTGCTGCAGCACTCGACCACCACAGTTCAGCAGTGCAGCAGGTTGGTGTTCATTATCATTTTCAAACTATCCAGTGAAGCTCCGCCCCCAAACAAACCTCTGCTGGTGGTTCTAGATGTTCAATAAAAGACCTCCAGAACAGGTTCAGTATTTCTGCTGATGGTGGACGTTTTCTCTCATTCAGCAAATAGAAAGCTGGTTTAAAACTGATTTCTCTGGATGGTGTTAATTTATTTAATAAAGGTTTAGATTTTTTTAAACAGGCGTAACATGACTGCTTGTAGAGGTTGGGCAAAAGTGGATGTAGACAGCTTACAGTAGAATAAATTACTCTAATTTTACTACAAAACATCAACGTTTCTAGACTACTTACAGTAATTGAGAGCCAGCATCTTAACTTTGTAGTGTGAAATACCAGGAATGAGGAGAACCCAGAGTGATATAGATCCAAACATGACTATTCAGGCAAAACACTCAAGAACAACACAGAAAGAGTTTTTGTGTCAGTGGAGTCTTTGGAAGGAATATTCTGAACAACTTTGTTGAGCTATAACGATTTCAAACAGTGACTTGTCTTCTTAAACAGCGGCAGAAAACAAGTCGCTTAGAGCATTTGTCTCTCTTTTCTGCTTTAAAGTAACTATAGATAGTTGTTAAAACTTTAAGCTGGAGCTTTAACATTGATCTCAGTGATTGTTCAGTTAGAAACTTGACTAGATTCATATCTGACACCACTCTGCAGCCCTCTGCTGACCAAAAACCCACACTTGATAATTTTGTGGAGTGGGTGGGTGTCCTAGGGGGCGCTCGTTACCTGCTTTAGGGCTGTTAGCTGTAATTCCAGCGGTTTAGCATATTCAGTTTGCCGACCATCAAAAAAGGCACAAGAAATGGAAGATGTTCGCCTTTTCTGTTCATGGTGGAACCTGGAAGTAAAAGTAAGAGAGTAATGGATTTGGAGGCGAAGCAAATGGGCCATTCCCATCTGTACCGGGTCGGCCTGGGCCGGGTAGCGTAGGTTGTTTACATATCTGGGTGGTCTGGTATTTTTCCGGGCCAAACAAGGCTCATTCTCAGCCCTCTTCTCGAGGGGGTCTGCTTCAGGCCGACCAGGGCCAACACACCCACTGCTGACAGCAAATTCACACCTTCCATTAGAGCAAGCCTCTGATTGGTGGGTAGAATCAGCCCACATGGGCTTAAGGCAAGGATGTGTGGAATCAACCGGGCCAGGCTGGGGCCGACTGGGGCTACCCAGCCCGGGCCGACCCGGTACAGATGGGAATGGCCCAATAGAGCTAACCAGAATGAACATCGGTGTGGCCTACACTAGTTTTAGGGAGCTAAAGGAAGCTACTAAATCACAAACTGATGGTGACCTGGTTTTGTTGCTACTGGACTTGTAAGTTATAGTATTTTTAGTCCAACAGATATTTTTACCTCATGGTTTATTTTAGTATTAGTTGTCTCGTGTTGTTAGCACTTTGTTAGCACTAGCTACAGCAGGCTGCAGCAGGGTTGTTTTCCAACAGTTGTAATTCCACTTTCAAACAGTAGGGCGGAGGAGCAGCAAACAGTCTAGTGTTACTTTAAAGGTGCAGTATGTAAGAATATAGTGCAAATTTTACAGTAAGAAAATCCCAAAAGAGTCTAATGTTTCAGTCATTTTGGAAGGAAGGTTATGCTGAAACGTATTTCATACCCAGCTGGCTGTGGGGATTGTCAGATTTTCTCCTTTCAAAACAACGGAATGAGGGAACGTAACTACTGGTAACCATCAGTGAGCGTATTGTAGTTTTATGACATCTGGCAAAAAGCTCCAGAGTTTTTAAAAGTGAATGCAGTAACCAAAATTTACCACAGGATGTCCTTTTTACTTCATTTCTACACAATGCACCTTTAATCACATTTATTTGATAGTTGTTTTAGATATAGACTGTTTTTACAAAACATTTTGAAGCATTGTTTTAATCAATAATTTTTCCTTCTGTACCATTGTTGTTGTGTTTTATATGATTGGAAAGATTGGTTAGAGCTGTTGCCTTGTAGCAAGAAGGTCCTGGGTTCGCTTCCCGGCCATGGGATCTTTCTGTCAGGTACTGGGTTTGTGGGTTCACATTTCCTCTTCACAGGTTGTTGGAGGGCTAGGGAGACTCATAAGGAGACTCCATCCAGCTAATTACCTCGGCTGCAGAGTCACCCTTCTCACCTGCAGCCCATCATGTAATTAGACGGGAGGAATAAAGGAGCCAGTGAACCAGTCACTCAGCGCCAGATTGTTTGCCTTAGTGGTAACGTCCAGCCACCTGAATCTGTTCCTGTTTTATTCTAGTCTGTTCCCTGAAACCTCTGTCTGTCATCACAGGATCCCTAGAACCCGTTCTGGATTACACCTTTATGTGGAAGTCTCATACCAGCCTCTGCAGCTCCCGGATCTCCTGAACCACGGCTGAATCCTCCCTGGCTCTGTTCTCCTCCCGTGCGTCTCCTGTTCACCCTCCAACAACCCGCCTCACTTCTCCGAACCTCCACATCTACCCACAGCCCCGGTACCGACTCACCTCTCCCACGCTCCGCTACAACCAAATCTCAGTAAGAACTCTCCCCACTATCTACATAAATATCTCCCCGTCCCGATCATCATTTCATGTGTTATTTCTTCCAGTGATCCAATCTCTAGCTCCGGAACCAGCCCATCCCTGCCAGCCTCCGCTCACCTCTAAACTATTTTTTACTACATCTCCTGGTCTCTTGAGAGTTATCTTGTATGTGGGTCAAATATCTAAATAATGAAAAAACCATGACACTTTCTGCATGGAGTTTGCATTTTCTCCCTGTGCATGCGTGGATTCTCTCCGGGTGCTCCGGCTTCCTCCCGCAGTCCAAAAACTTGACTGTTAGGTTGATTGGTCTGTCCAAATTGTCCTTAGGTGTGTGTGTGTGTGTGTGTGTGCGCGCGTGCATGAGTGTTTGTCCTGTGTGTCTCTGTGTTGCCCTGCGATGGACTGGCTCTCAGGGTGTACCCCGCCTGATTGCCTGTTGACCGCTGGAGATAGGCACCAGCGCCCCCCCCCCCCCCCCCCTCAATTTATAATCTACCTATAAAATGTGCAGCTAAACATGTGGTTAGCACTCCACTAAAAACCTTAAATGCCTGGCTCCACTTTGCACATTTAGCATCTCAGTAGTGAAAAGTTTTGTTTTGCCTGAGGTAGAAACTACACAGTACCATCACATGGCCTCCAAACGTCACTTCCATTGGGTTCCCAACAGCCTCTGATCTTGACTATAAATCTCTGGTTCATGGTTCCTCAGTGAAGCAATGGTGAAAAACTGATCTTTTAGGGGTGCAGTAGTACTAATATATCCTCGTCACAAACTGTTGTTGACTTCACTGGGATCAGACAACTTGGTCCTAAGTGTGCTAAAAGTATAAAATGGTGGTTCCACACTACAAACAGGAACAGATACAGACAAAGCATCTTCCTGAACTTAATCTGTTTATATGGGGCCAACTAAACTCAACAAAGGTGCAGAACCCATGCAGACCAGGCCTGTCAATCAGATCATTTCACAGATCTTAGACGCATCTGGTCCTTGTGGCAACTGATCCTACAAATTATATTATGCTCATCTGAAGAAGGATTTAACACCTTTAGATCAACAACCAAACATAAACAGTATGGATGTCCATTATTATTGGCCGATATTGGCATAAAAATGTAATATCAAAAATGATCAGTATCAAGTTTTACCTTTTTAACAACACAACTTTTACACACCATGCACAGATTCCACATCAAACCCTTCAGCTACTTCTCTCACTCAAAATGCCAAGGTATGACAGATCCAATGTTTGTTTGTGAGAAATTGGGTTTGTTTTGTACAACTAGTTTAACATTAATTGAAGTGGTTGCCACATCATTATCACAGATAATGTGATGTACATTGGTGTAGATTCATATCAGTATTGTGTAAGAGTTACACCAAATCTATACGTTGGTAAAAAGGCTGATATTATAAATCTCTAGTAAACACTGAACAAAGTTCAGCAGTAGAACTGGACCTAAATTAGCTGCCTTTAGGTGAGCTGAGAATTTTTATATTTTTCACAAGATGAGTGAAATATTCCCACTCACTACTTTTCACAGAATTTTTTTTTAAAAGCACAGAGTATTTCACATCTCATTGTTTTTAATCTCAGAAAACCCTTGTGGTCATCCGACAGTGACAGTACCGCTGTGCAGAAATAATACTTCATGCAAAGAAACATTACTTTGTATGATGATTTGGTAAATATTGCACATTTCCAGTTTGATTGGAAATACAGTTGCCTTAAATAGTTTTTATTACTGTGTGGTGTATAATTTTTGTTCATCAAAGTCTCATTTTGGAGACAACTGAGGTCATTCAGGCCCAGCAGATTGAGGCTGGAAGCACAGGGAGATGTTTCTGGTCCGATTTTCTTGACAAAAACTAGATGACATTCTCAAAGAGCTGCATGGATGCCATAATACTTTCATCCTGTTGAGAGAAGAATGAAAAAATGTTCAAAAATTGCATGAATTTAGTCAATCCAGGTGCGGAAAGTTTTGTTGACGAGGAATCAACCTTTTGGCAGGTTTCTATGAATTCATCTATTGTCACAACTCCATCTCTGTTACGATCCATTTTCTGTAAAAAAAAAAAAAGAAAAAAGTATAACTTTAATCAATCAATCAATCAATCAAGGCTTTATTTATAAAGCGCCTTCCGCAACCCTGTCAGGAAGCCCAAAGCGCTGAACATGGTACAGTTGTAAGTAATTATACTGAATAAATCAAAATAAAAGAAATTCAAATTACAAAATACAAATTACAAAATACAAAATGGAAATTACAAGGTAGATGAAACATTCCGGTAAAATACAAATGTGTGAAACACAATTGGATTGAGTGGATGGATTGAGTGTACCAATGAAAACTGTGGAATGGATTCAACATAATAGAGGGCCATAATCAAACATGTTCTGGAAACGCCAAGCGGAGGAGGTGTGTTTTTAGGTGATTCTTAAAGACTGGCAGAGAAGGGGACAGCCTGATTGAGGGTGGCAGCTGGTTCCAGAGTAACGGTGCTAGGACTGAGAAAGCCCGGTCCCCACGGGTACGACACCTAGACCGAGGGACAGCGAGCAGGCCTTGGTCAGAGGAGCGCAGAGCGCGTGATGGGGAATGTCTGTTCAGGAGTGTGGCAAGGTAGGGGGGAGCACCACCCTGGAAGAAATGATAAACAAAGACGAGTATTTTGAATTGTGAGCGATAGGAAATCGGAAGCCAGTGCAGGGAGGCCAGAACTGGACTGATGTGGTCCCGTTTCCTGGTCCCAGTCAGGAACCTGGCAGCGCTGTTCTGCACAACCTGTAGGCGACGCAGTGTTGACTGACACAAACCTGCATAGAGAGAGTTGCAGTAGTCAAGCCGAGAAATTACAAAGGCATGCAGTACCCGCTCCAGGTGGGCTCTCGACAGCATATGCTTGATTTTAGCAAGGCGTCTCAGGTGAAAGAAACTGGACCGGATCACAGAATTGATGTGAGCATCAAATTTAAGTCCTACATCAAGTTTCACCCCCAAACTGGTAACAACTGGTTTTGAGTATGGAGAAAGAGGGCCAAGATCAGCATAACGATCCACATTCCTGCTGTTGGGGTGAAAAACAATGAGCTCTGTCTTTCCCTCATTCAGATGTAGATAGTTGGACATTAGCCAAGACTTCACCTCATTAACACAGGAGACAAAGGACTGAATAGAGTGACCTTTCTCCTGACACAATGGAGAGTAAATCTGGCAATCGTCAGCATACAGATGGAATGATAGGCCATGTTTACGAAAGATTGACCCCAGAGGTAGCAGATAAATGGCAAACAAAAGTGGACCAAGGATCGACCCCTGCGGGACCCCCCACCGGAGCCCCTCCCAAGAAAAAAAAACATCACCCAGTTTAACACAGAATGTCCTGTTTTGGAGATACGATCTAAACCAGTCCAGAGCTGACCCTTTGATCCCAACCCATCGTTCCAAGCGATGGAGTAGAATTGCGTGGTCAACTGTGTCGAAGGCTGCTGTCAGGTCTAATAACAGAAGCAGCACAGATGTTCCCTGATCTAGTGATAGATAGATGTCATTTACGCTTGGATATAGAATATCTCAGCAATCCCTGCACACCATAATACAGTCGTTTGGATGGAATCAGCGATTACTTTCTCTTTGTCTCCATCTGACCACTATTTCCTCTTTTTAATGATTGCCACAATCTCTCCGTGGATCTACCACATACACTGAATTTGTAGCATTTTTTCGTGCCTCTGTTACTCACAAGCGCCTCAGTTTCAGTTTCCAGAAAAACTGTGTTTTCTAGATCTCTCTGTTGCCGAGGACATCACCCACATTGCTGCGTGGGAATTTTGAGTATAAGGAGGAAAAATGGGTGAAGTGCCTTTTCTGAAATATGTATTTTCAAACGAAAGAAGTTAATTTTAAGACGATTAATGATATGTATTAATGCTCTGAATGTTTTAGACTATGATTTAATGTGAACAGCAATGAAAGAAAATTTTGTCAATTGTTTGTTTGAAGGTTGTTAATAAAGATTTTTTTTAAAGTAGCACAAACAGTGACCAGCCTCCCATATGTGTTGTGGTCGATGACGCAATGCTCACTGTCCCAATTCGGCACTTGTGTACTATACACTCTAAAAGCCTTTCTGCACACTTCCTCCAAGTGCACTTCACAGAAAACCATAGGGCGCAGTGCCAGTATTCGGATTGGGCCCAAAATCTGCCGACTGAAGCTACTTTCTCATCCAGCTGACTTGTACTTCCTGATTCAGGTGCATCTGAGCAGTTTTTTCACGAGTATGACTTACAAGGCAATCATTCCTACTAGAGACCACTGCAAATGTATTGATTAAAAATAAGCCTAATTAATTGATGTTGATGAATTCACAGGAAGCGGCATGCTGACCAATCACAAGCTCTGTCTCCATCTCTTTTGACGGATAGGTAAAAATTTGGGCATGTCTCCGTCACCCTCTGCGAGCCTGTCGGACAGCTCCTGTGCCGATGCATAATGGCGAGTATTTTCTGCCACAGATTACCAGCCTATAAGCGTTGCATGTTGAATTTCCGGCCACAAATAAAACGCTTGCTGCGCATCTTTTCACTCCTCCAGTCATGAGAGAATTAGACGTTCATGTTTTTAGAGTTTTTTCGCGAGGTATTCTTCAAGCTTCTCCGTGTCTGCCGCTTGTTATCCTTGGCTCTCTTTATGTTTTTGAGGGCGCAATGGCGGCGCTGTAGACAACAGCGGCGTCCTGACCAATCACAAGCTTGCATTGTCTGTCTCGACCTGACTGACGGATGTTTAGAAAAGAGAGCTTGACTCCATCCGTCCTTGCGGAGCTCTCTGGCAGGCCCGCAAGGACGTTGCATGTCTCCGCACTGACGCAGACGGAGAAGCATGAATCAGGCTTTAGGCTACCGCCCCTGCGACCCAACTCCGGATAAGCGGAAGAAAATGGATGGACGGATGGATGGATGGATGGATGGATGGATGGATGAATGGATGGATGGATGGATGGATGAATGGATGAAAAATGAAAAAGGAAAACTTTTATTTTGATATCTGAACTTACATTTAAACTAGTACTATTTTAATTTCAGATACGTAGAACATTAGTGTTGTGCTGCAAACCCACTGGCAAACACATGAATGGAAAATGTAACATCATTTGTCCTATAGAAGAATTGCATTTAAGATATCTGAAGTGTTCATTGTGAATAGTAAGAATGTTACTAAGAAAGCTGGAATATTAATTTTTAATTTTATTTATTTAGCCTTTATTTATCCAGGTAAACTGTTTGAGAACCACTTCTCATGTACAAACAGGACCTGTTGAACTGGCTGAATAAATAAGTAAAACAGACTGTGTATACAAAATAAAATAAAGCACAAACTTTTACTGCAGATTGGAATGGCTAGTCTGCTCAAAGATTATTGATGTGTGTGGTGAATGAAAGAGATTAATCCAACCAAATGCCTAGATATTTATAAGTTTTGACATGTTCCAGAACCATGTCGTTCATACAAGTAATTGTGGGTGGAATTCAGGCAATATGTCTTCAGCTGAATAGCATGCACTTGGTCTTAGTGATGTTAAGACAGAGGCAGAGATTATCAAAAAACTGCTCTAAGCTGAGTTGAAGACTGGAGGCCGTAGTATGGGGAGAGGGACCAACTGCATACAGAATGGTATCATCTGCATAGAGGTGAATCCGGGAGGTGCCAGCAACCTCTGCTATATTATTGATATAGATAGAAAAAGCATAGGGCCCAGAATGGAGCCTTGAGGCACACCTTGAGATACAATTAGTGGATCTAACACAATGTCCTCCACCTTTGATTGCTGGACACAGTTGGTAAGATAACTGGCAAACCAGTTACAACTGGAAGTAGACAGACTAATATTGGACAGACTTTGTAAAAGATGTTGTGATCAATAGAGTCAAAAGCCTTGGATAGGCCTATAAATTCAATTCAAAAATACTTTATTAATCCCAGAGGGAAATTGATTAAGGTGGCGATACAGACCTGCTTACTATCTAATGCTGTAATTATGTCATTTAGTACCTTTGTGGTGGCTGTTATACACAAATGTCCTGTCCAAAAACCAGAAAGAATGTCAGACAGGTAGTGACTTTTGTCCAGACATTTTTTAAATTAAAAATTACTTGGAATAACAGGTTCATCGCTATCTGGAATACATATCCAATACCCCCCAATAAAGTGAAAAGTCCACATTAGACCTTTTCAAGGATACCTGTTGACATCTGTTTTTGCAATTTTGACTAATAATACTATTTGAACTAGGATAAATTACTTCTCAGTAAAATAGGGATATAACAAAGAGGTGTGATTGTTAATTAAATGTTAAAATGGTTCATTAAATCAAATTCAGTCCATAGCCACCTGCTGGCATTTTGATTATCAACAAGAATAAAAATAAAAACAGGCAATCAAAAGTTAAATGGAATAACGTATTTATTTATCTACGGGAAGCAAGGTGTCCTGCCCACTTTTTTATGCTTCTGATGCCCATGGTTCCTCACCATTAACCAAATACTGCATCAAACTCACTGTTCTCTTGAATCAGATAAAAAACAGTTGGATTTCGTTTACCTGGAAGAATTTCTCAACATGCTCAAAGGGAGAATCTTCCCGTAGGCTGGGTAAAGTGTACCTGCCCATCATGTCATAAATGGATGTCATTATTGCCAACATTTCCTGTAGGAAACATGACAGCAGACTTGTGTTAAAATAAAAACACAGACAACTAGTTTTAGTTTCCCTTCATCAATATCGTTACCTCCTTTGTAACGTAGCCATCCTTGTTGATGTCGTAGAGATTAAAAGCCCAACGAAGTTTCTCTGTGACAGACCCTCTGAGTAAAACAGACAGGCCTATCACAAAGTCCTGTAGACATATTTAACAGTTAATTAGCTGCTTTATTAGAATGAAAACACTTGTTTTTAAAACTATTTGATATAATAAAATGTACCTCAAATCGAATGGAACCATTTCTATCCATGTCAAAGGCGTTAAACAAGAAATGTGCATATGTTGTTGCATCTGAAAAGAAACACAAAATAGATAACTAACCAACCATTAAACTGGACTTTTATAAAATTGTGCACCAAGCCTCAGTTTTACCTCCTTGAGGGAAAAACTGTGAGTAAATCAGTTTGAATGTTTCTTCATCCACCAACCCACTGGGACACTCCTGTTGACAGAAAAGGACCACAACTGTTATACAAGCATTTAGCAAATTGTCTTTCCTTTCATTTTTAAACATTTAAATGACGTCATAATTAGATCATTAAAATTACGTAATTTCTTGAAGGAAGAGAATTCTAACCGATCCAATCAGCGCTGAGCAGCGTACGTCACACACCACATCTCTCAGTCTCTCATAAACCATGAAGCTCTTTCCTCTGTTCTAAATGACTTGAACATGTCTTCAAAACCACAACAAGAAGAAGAGCTAAAAACCTTTCTTCTAAAGAAAGATGTTTGTATCGTCGCCGAATGCCATCTTTGACTACAGCTAAAAAAAACTACAGTGTTGGGTAATTTCCGCCTTTTTTCTGATTGGTTATTTTTGAGCTGGCTAGTCCCGCCCCTCATGGTGCTCTCCTTTGAGTATCCAGACTTGTCCTCTGTGTAGAGTAGAGAGAGGGTGAGTCTGGCAGGCCAGGCTAAATAATGGGATCCTTTGTTTATTAATGCTTAAAGAGAGACAGCACACCATCAGAAAATGCAACTCCACTCCTAGTCAAGATCATCGACATATATACATCAAGATTAGAAAAATGCCATGAAAGTGGGTGTTGCCAGGAGGCACAGAGTGGCATGGCCAAGTGTGGGGAATTTCCATTCTGAATAATGCACTAAGCAATGTTGATAAAGGGACCCTTATTGTAAAGTGTTACCAAACTTTTCTAATTTTCCTAAACCATTTTACTATGCGCTACTGCTTTTTTTATGTACATGTTGAGTCCTAAAGCCACAGCACCATGCACTTATGCTGAGAATTTAGTTAAGTTAGTTGAGATATGTGTTGTGGCTCGTAGCTCACATCTTACTAAATTGTAGCTGAAATTCAGCCCTATTTTTATAGTCTAAACTCCTGAAATCAGGCTACCAAAGTGACTCAGCTGCAGATAAACATCCAGTGACTTCTTTCAGAAAATTCCTCTAAAATCAGCCCAGTCTTGGGTTAGGGTTAAAACTAAAATCACACAAAAACTACCGAAAGACTATTAAGTGTAATTTACAGCATCAAGCCTTAGTAACAACATCCAGGTAAAAAATCCTAAAGTTGGTTAATTTTATTCTTAAATAATGCCACAATGTCACTGTTGTTATTCTGACTGTTTTCATACATTTTTGAAGCCTCTGTAAAGCGACTGCAGCTCCTTCCTAGTGAACTTGGTCTGTGCTTGGAGCTGATCGAGGCCCTCCGGCTGGTGACGCACCATGGAAAGTTCGAAGTCGTTGTCACTGCTGTCTGTTGGATGGAAACAAAACAAATGGGGGGAGAAGGGAGGGAGGAAAGAGGGAGGAAACACCAGTAAGACAGGAAAGAAAGTAAAAGAAAAGAAGAGGACTGGGGTGGAGTGTAAAAGACTGGAAAATCATAAGGACACAAAAGACACCCACCATCTTCAGACAAATGAGCATAAAGTTCAAAAGAAAAATGGAGAGATTTCAGAAGGAAAGGAGGGATAAGGAGATGGGTGAGAGATACAGCGGCATGAGAAGAATATACAGTTTCAGAAAAGAGCAGGACTTTATAAAAATAAGACAAAATGTTAACAAACAAATAAAAGAATTATTAAAAATATATAAGTACGGGAAAATTAAAAGGATGTTTTGTTTGCAGATGATACAACATTGTTTTACTCAGGGTCTGATATAAATGAAGTAACTCATGTGATAAATATTGAACTGATAAAAGTTAAAAACTGGTTTGATATAAATAAATTAACACTTAATCTTAAAAAAACTAATTTCATTCTATTTAATGACAAAGAAAATATAGACGTAATATTAAAAATAGATAACATGGAAATTCAAAGGGTAAAAGAAATCAAATTTTTGGGAGTAATGATTGATGAAGCTCTAAGCTGGAAATCACACATAGGCTATATAAAAGGTAAAATGGCCAAAGCCATTGCAGTATTATATAGCGTAAAGTTTGTACTAAATAGTGAAGGATTGTTATTACTATACAATGCACTGATTCTGCCATACTTAAATTATTGTGTAGAAATCTGGGGAACTGCATATAGAACGTATACACAACCTTTGTTTGTTTTGCAGAAAAGAGCAATGAGAATTATAGACAACACTCATAGTACAGCTCCATCTAACCCATTATTTATAAAATATAAAGTAATTAAATTTCATGATTTGGTCAACTGGAGAATATTGCATATAATATATAAAGCAAATAAAGGTACATTGCCAAAGAATATTCAGCATATATTTGAAAAGAGAGATAGCAGTTATTCGTTGAAGGGATTTGAAATCTTCAAAAAACCTAGATTTAGAACAAGAATGAAGGAAATGAGCATATCTGTGAATGGTGTGAAGTTGTGGAATTGCCTGGACAGAGAATGGAAAGAGTCAAGAACTCTAAAAGTGTTCAGTCTACACATTAAATCACGTGTGTTGAGTGGATATGACAACGGACAATTGATGTGGACATAATAATTAACAAATGTGAACAGTTACGGGACTGAAAGAACTGGTGAGGGACTGCACAAATATAAATTGATATTTAAATTTAAAAAAGGGGGCAGAAATAATAAGATTTTTCTTCTATCTGCTCCCTTTCATTCAAATATATATTGTGTTTTCATGAATATTGTTTAGTATCTGTTGTGTTATTTTTTTATTGAATGAAATAAAGATAATAATAATAATAATAAGTGAGCTGAAATGGCTCATTCTGGAAGGTATTGAAAATTACAAAAATAAAATGACAGAAATGACCTTATGTGAGAGGGATTTAGGGCTAATACCTTCAGCTTTTTTATTCAACATAGAACTATTATAACCTTTAAATAAGTTGTATTTTTGATCGCGGCGAATAGATTTTGTGAACAAAAACTAAATGAAAACTTCTATTTGTACTCCTATTAAAGACTAAATTATGACAAATATTGACCAACATTTTTGTCGACGAATAAAAGACGACTACAAAAATTGACAGAAACAAAAATCCAATCAGAAAACAGAAAAGGCGGGACAACGGAAAAAAAAAACAATAAGCAAATGGAACATAAGGGACTGGACAAAAAAAGAACCAACCAGAGTTTGAAGACGGTCGCTGTTTGAACAATCTACTTGTAACCACAGACATAATTTATTGATGTCAATGCCGGTAATAGTTGAACTATCTAGTCTAAAAGGAGAAAATGTCCACGGCTAAGAGGAAAAGTATTAAATGTGAAAATCTGAAATGTATTTGGTGAGAACACATCTGGGGTTTCCCCTGGTTTTAAAAGTGTTACCGTAGTAGTTGTGCACATTGGTGGAATTGGGAGAGAAGTGGATTGATGGAGTCGAATCAAACTGAATGCAATTGTTTTTGTGGCACTTCTATTGTAATGTTATCAGTGTTCTAGCAGCCCAGAAAAACATTCAAGTTGTCAGGATCTGCTCGACCCCTCTGACTCTGTCTGTTTACCCCTAATTAGTTGTTTATTGGGCTCACCTGCCCCTTGTTATCCTGCCCATGTGTTTCTGATTATCCTTGTGTATTTATACCCCCTGTTTTGCACTTGTCTTTTGTCAGGTGATTGTTGTGTTTTCACCCTGTTACATTGCTCCTGTTTTCATCCTACCTGCCATTTTTCATCAAATCCATTTATTTTACCTGAGCTGCATTTCTGCCTCCTGGTCCAGCTCCACCACACATGGCTCCACCACCATCTACACTGCACCGTTACACAAGTTGTCCACCTTGGTAAATCAGTGCAGGAAAAACCCTAATAAATGCACCTGAAATAATTTCTTGTTGAGTTTACCTTCTTGCATTATTATAGTAACATATTTAAATATTTTGATTGTATGATGTCATCCACATCATACAAATTTGTTTATTTTATTAATGAGAGGCACAAATTCAAACTGTCAGTGTTTTTGTTATTTTTCTATTTATATTATTAAAACAATTGTATAGTTTAATTGATCCAAAGTGTGAAATGTGAATTTTACCAATTAACAGTGTCAATTAGATGTAGTTAACATTTCCAGTTAACAAGTAGAAAATTATTACATCAGAAGAAAAATGCTTATATTTCAGTCAACTGAAATTAAAAGGAATTTCAGTCAAAAGACAAAAATTAAATTATAATTTCTTGTCAAAATTACCACAGTTAACGAATGAACATCTGAAATCCCAATGCACTTGCGCAACTCACTCCACATAGAACAGTGGGGCGCAGACACTCTGGCCCCAAGCTAAGATCATCTAATAAAAATATTACAACAGCGCATGTGAAGTGCTCTTTTAGCATGCATTCTCATTGTAGATATCTTTCTGTCACACCTGACTTTTCATTTCTTACAATTAAAAACAATCTCTACAGTCAGGGATTACTTATGATTTTCAAGGATTAATTGTTGGACATTTTGCTAATGATCACTGGGTAATCTTTTAGCAGATGGGTCATACAGCCTTTAACAGTTTATTAAAATTTACAAACACATTTACTGTATTTTATACTTTTGAGGATATGCATTGCTCACAGAGAGCAGAGTTTCAGAATCAAAAGTTTCAGACAAGTTTGCACTAAGAGTACAACACATAGTTTAATTTAACGCAACTTTAGGTACCCTGTAAAGCAATTACTCTGGGTGGTATTTTACGAAGAACAGCTCCTACTAATTACTGAAAAATTATTTCACAAAATACACTTTTAGCAGGAGAGAACAGTAAACAACCGACAAGAGAAAAATGATTGCCCTTTTTCATTTTGAGTCACAATAGCATCAAATCTTACTCCTTTGCCACAATACAAGGAGATATGGAGAGAAACAATTATTACACTTATTGTTTAATAAAAAACAACACAATAAGCCAGTTCATGTGTTCATTTTGTTTAATTTCTGCCCCAAATGAATCAAACCCCATTTTTTATCCTACCTTCCAGTGACAACGGTTCCCAAATCCCAAACTGTTTGAGGACAACGATAAATAGTCCAACAACCGCAGCAATGGCGAATACTTCCATGCCGTCCAAACCCATCGTTGACTTGCAGAAGAGATCACTCGTGCAAAAGTTCTTTAACAAAGTTAAACGTATCCGACGCTTCTCTTGTTCTGATCGGTTGGATGCCTCTGAGGGAGCAGCTTCCTTCTGCAAACATCACCTAACATCTGTCACCTCTTTCATCCATCAGCATCCTTCACCTCATGGCTGGAGTTTGCACCAGCATCAGCAACTATGACCTGACTTAAACCACCAACCAGTAAAGGAAAAAGTAAACAAGTCTGACTCTTTCACCATATGAAAGGCTCCTCTAGGTTTTCCAGCATTTTTCCATCTTAGATTCAGATCCCGGTTTGTTTTAGGTCCTCCTGGCTCCACGTCTCTCCCGAGCAGCACGTGTGTAGTCACATGTGTGTTTGAGACTGGTGCTGATGTGATTGGGAAGTTTTTTTTATACTGAAGGAATCTCTCTACTAATGGTCTCTGATTGACAGTCAGATCTGTCTTTATAAGCTCAGTCATCTTAAGTGATGCAAAACTTTAAAACCAGGCATTGATCCACATCTGCTGATGGCAGGGATACGAGCAGCACTTAGAGTAAATGAGTCTGCTCAACCCTGGAGAAGCTTGTATCTTCTGACGTAGTCAGTGACTCTCACTCTTAATAAGTCAAACGGTTTTTAATTAGACCGTGCAAACTTTGAAACCACCATAACTGCAAAAGCATTGTTTTACTAAGTTGAAATGAGTTAAAAATCACCTCTGACGTGAAAAGTTACACACGCGTATTGTTGCCGATTTAAAAGTCCTCGATGCCCTGCTCAGCCTCTCTGTGATAAAGTTGGGGTGGGGGACGGTGGAGGTAAAGAAGAATGCGAGCATAGCTTACAAATGATGAGTCTGCAGAACTTAATGGACTCAGTTTAAGTATCGGGGAGTGGAAAGCTAATCAATCACAGGGAGTTAAAATATTCGTCTGGGAACGGGTGGAGAAAGTGAACCATGTGTGCATTTTTATGGAGTTTATGGAAGTTAGAAATTTCATAAAAATCTGCCAGGGAGCTGCGTTTTAATTATAAAAATGCAAAATAAATGCCAATATTTCTAAGAAATATGAAGGGCCAAACACCTGAAGGAGGATACAGTGGGTGTGTGCATTGTAAATGGCAAAAAGCTCTATGCGTTAGTGATTCCTTAGCTTCTTCTCCACCAAAATAATCAAATTTCTATTTTTGTGTTTTGCTTTTCAATAAAGGTTTGCCTGCAAACCCCCCAGCATTGCTATCGCTTCACCTACAGAACCATCCTTGAATCCCTCTGTACTGAAAATGAGTCTAGAGTGTGAGGAGACTGCAGAATCAGGCAGGATCTGGTTCTCCAGACATCAAAACTAGTTTCTGCCTGCTTTTGTTCACTTTACAGCCAACATGTGTCCAAGTTTAGCTTCCACACAGAGGATGGTGCATTAAAATTATGCATAAATATGCAGAATGGATACACTCATGTGGTAACAAGCCATAAAAAAATAATGCAACATTGTGCTGTTTAATGCACCTGAAGTGCTGATCCATACCTCAGACGGGACCGAGGTGACCTGTGCATGCAGAGATGCAGGCGGTGCAGCCCTCAGCAGGGTTCAATGACTGCAGACTAAGCAGCATTACAGCTGAAAGACTGCTCAGCGCAGAAATACTTGTTGTCACATATTATACCCATGGCTTTGTTTTATTCTGTTTTGTTTACAAGACCAAAGAAAGTCAAGAGGTCCTGCTTATTGAAATTAAGGAAACAAACATAGCAGGAGAAAAAGCCAAATTTAAACTGCAGTCAAACAATCTCTAAATGAGCAAAGTTAATGCTAACACAAACAAACAAACAAACAAACTAACAAACACTTTTAATCAGGGGTGTCAAACTCATTTTAGCTCAGGGGCCACATTGAGGGAAATCTAGTCCCAAGTGGGCCGGACCGGTAAATAATAAAAAAAAAACTTCAGATTGTTTTCTTTGTTTTAATACAATCAATAAGAAACAAGGCTGGAGCCTGAGGACAGTGTAGTACAAGTACAACACCTGAAGTGTACTTGAAAATTTGAAAAAAAAAAAAAAAAAATCAATTCATAATAAAAAATTCCTTAGTGATTCAAAGAGCTTACAGATCACATGGCAAGATCAGTTCCATGCAGCACTTAAAGTATATTTGACTCATTTTACTTTACATCTTTTAGCTTTCACCAGCACATCAATATCAGAAGTCACATCCTGAGTGGCGGCCAACTTCAGGATGTAATTCAAGTTCTTGTGTGAGCCTTGAGCACAGCTTTGTTTTATTTATACTCATTACAGAGAAAACTTGCTCACAAAGATAAGTTTATTTTCACTCTACATTGTAAAGTATGAAAATAAAGTTTTCACAACCATCTCGCGGGCCGGATTTAACCTGCTTGCGGGCCGCATCCGGCCCGCGGGCCGCATATTTGACACCCCTGCTTTTAATCCTTCAAGAGTCAAACCAGAAAAAACAACAATGAAAAAATGCTGTGTTTACAGTTTTTATCTATTTTGGGCATCAAGGATCATAAAGTAATATGATGTAAAAATCTGTTCGTTCCTTCCTTCCATCCTTCCCTCCCTCCCTCCCATCCATCCATCCATCCATCCATCCATCCTGCCTTCCTTCCTTCCTTCCTTCCTTCCTTCGTTCATTTGTTCATTTGTTCATTCATATGCTCATTCATTCATTCATTCATTCATTCATTCATTTCATTCATTCATTCATTATTTTGTGAACTGCATAAATTCCTGAGCAATGGGAACATCCTGGACAAGTCTTCACTCCATCACAGGGACACACAGAGACAACCAATCAGTCACACACACACTCGCTCAAATAACTCTTATTTAATACAGATTAAGTAATAATGTAATTTAATAAATATTAAACACATTGTAGCCTGGGGGTGGGGTTGCCAAACACAGGCACCACCGATCCCCCTGACTGCCAGCAGGCGGGGTGTGTGTGTGTGTGTGTGTGTGTGTGTGTGTGTGTGTGTGTGTGTGTGTGTGTGTGTGTGTATGAGTGTGTCGCTCAAGAACACAATGACTGAGAAGGTTGGAGCAGGTGCTCAAACTAGCAACCCACTAGTTACAGGAGTGATGCTCAACTCCCGGTTTCCTACAAATGAAGTGGGGCATAGGTATTAGAAGACAGCATTGGGGTGCAAACCCATGGTCCCATAACAAGTACCCCCCCCCCCCCCCCACACACACACACACCAACATGACAACAAGATTACAACTGCGTGCAAAATCCAGCCCACTGAACGAGGCATGTCCAACCATGTGCTGCACTATTCTATGTCTGTTTGAAGTAAAGATCCCTTACCTGTGATCCCATATAGAGTTTAACAACGTTATTCCTGCATCATAGTTTTTTTATCAGGGTTTCAAACTCTAAGCATTTCAGTCAAAGTTCCAGGGGAGGAAGTGGAGTCCATGGGGGACGAGCCTCAATAGAATCACACCTGAGCGACGTGAGAGTTAGAAGCATCTGATTTCAGAAAGTGCAACAACAGATAAATACCACTAGATGGCAACAAATATTCCATCAAATGGAAAAAAATGTCACAAACAGGATTAGCAGATTCTGTATTAAACTACAATCATATTACAAGTAACAAAAATACATGAATAATAATAATAAATAATAATAATAATAATAATTTAGTTTTCTATTATTCTGTTGATTAAAAATTATTGATCCTGCTCCTATTTGTGCTGAACAATCTTTAATAAAAGACGGTAAACAACAGGTGAGAAAGAGATATGCTATTAGCCATTTGTTAAATTTAAAATAAACCAAGAGGTAATAAAAAATGCAGGAGCAGATTAAGAGTCGTCTGTGTGCATGTCTGCAGAGAGGGCTGTTATTCAGTCATTCAGATAAATAAAGGAAATGGGCCATCAAGAGGAAGATTACACCTTAGTTATTACATATTATATAAACCAGCATGCAATCTGTTGTTGCAAGTAAAAAATATGTAAATGAAGCAAAAATGTAATGTGTGTTTATAAAACAAAAAGAACAGAAAGAGGTTAATAGAGAAATGAGTTTTAGAGCTCTAAAGGAGTATTGATGATGTTAACCTCAGCTTGGTGTCTAATGGACATAAATTATTTCTCTAAACCCTTAAAGAAAAGAGAAAAGGGCACCAGAAAAAGCTTTTAGGAAAGTGAGATGTAAAAGTGATGGGCAGTCTCATCTTTTGTGTTATTCAGGACATGCTTCCGTCTTTTGTCTCATGTCTACCTGGCCCTTGTTGTGTTGTGCTGGCGATGATCCACTTGACCAGACAACATTTCATCAGAGATTTGCGTGAAAGCCGTGGTCTCTGCCACTTGGAGCCTTCTGTCTGTCCGCCGGGACTCGGATCTTTGCCGTTGGCATCCGGGTGTAAATCACCATCCACAGTCTTCTTCTCTGCCTGAAGAACACAGGAGGACATTAACCTCGGAGACAAACAGACATCTCTGCTGCTTGTATTAATTTAGAGAAAGACGGAATGTTTCTGCAGATCATCTTGAAACCCCAACCTGGTCTTTCCTGACCCACAGTTGGATCCTGACCCTCGTATTAGGAACCAACGATCTACTCCGCAAAAACTCACTGATCTTAACGAACAATGTTGTGACAGTTTGGAATGTTTCTTTTTAATTTTCAGGCTCTTTGTCTAAAGATAAGTGCACTGAAAAAAGATGCAGGCCCATTCTTGCATGTCAAAACCTCTAGCCCTTTGGACAGAGATTCTGTTTCTAACCACCACCAACAGGCAAGGAGGGGGAAGTGTTATATCTAAGGACACAACAACTAACCTAGAGGGAGCCCAGGTTTGAACTGGCAACCCACCAGTTACAAGGCAAACTGCTAGCCTCTTAGCCACCATTACACCACTATTGTTTATCCTGCTGCAAAGATTACCAGGACTCAGCAACCCCACTACCGAGCATCTACCACCACCAAATCCACAGGAGAGCCACCTCCATCATCAGAGACCCCAAACACCCCTAACATGGATTGTTCACACTTTTACCATCAGGCCAGAGCTACAGAAGTAAGAAATGCAGGATGACCAAACTGTAGAGCTTTCTCTCAGGATGCCAGACTCCTGAGATGATGAGCTGACAACACTTCTCATGGATACTTTATTTCTACCTTGCACACAAATTCCCCAGTTTTACTGTTGGGTATTTTTATATCCTGAAATTAACCACACAGGAGAGAAGTCAGTAGGTTGTATACGCTGCGAGAGGCAGCGGAGAGAGAGACTGGCTCAGAACCTGTTTAGGCCCTGTTCCAATCAACTCTCTGGCGTGTTCTCTCTCTCCAGCTGGTTTTATTGAAAAATAGGGAAACAAGGACAAAGAATAATCCATCACTGTCCACACTTAACCAATAACACTGTTGCTTCTATCTAAGGCAGGGCCTTCTTATAAGGAAGTCTCAAGTTACAGGGGTAGCTGCTAGCAGCCACAAGTAAAAATGTGAATTTTTACTTAGCTTATAAGGGTGTTAAATAGAACCCTAGTAGAGATAAATGTAAAAAATAGAACGTAACAAGTAAAAATAGAATGTAATAAGTAAAATAGAAAAAATAGAAAAATACATTTCTATACCAAAAGACCTGAGTAAGATCTTAACAACCAAAAAATCAACCATAAAACCTAAGTAATTAGGAATTATGAAATACCTTACCTGTGCAAGATTTAGAATGTCTAAACAACGTAACGATTTTAGCTTAGCCAAATAATCCAGACATCAACCTCTACATGTTACCTTGTGAGTAATTTACTATAGGTGTAGCCTTGATTTCTTAAGCTAAACTACACTCCGGTACCTCAACCATCTAGGCCAGGTCAGTTTTCATCAGGAACCTTCTGTTAGATCAAAGTGTTATTCATGATAACCTAATGCAAGGAGAAACACACAAGATGATGAAAAGTCTAAGGTGAGGAGTTGGACACTTGTTAATTTCCATCCAATTTGCACTTGAATCTTCTTTATGGCCGTCATTTCCTCCTACAGCTGCACAGAGGCCTCCTTCTGAAGCAAAGAGGAGGTCTAGCGCCATCTGGTGTTCCATTGCCATAGTGCGAAGAGCTGCCTTCTCATGATCATCTGCCATCATATTGATGCCCCATTCATCGCTGTACAGTTCGTCCTTTCTTGTCAGAGAATGGCTTGTAGACCTGAACAGGTTTTAAAACTCTGCGTCGCAGATGACTGGGTCTTTACGTCAGTGCGTTTCTGACCTGTGGCTCATGAAACCAACTGAAACTGCAGATCCTGTGGCTTTTTGTCCGGGGTGATTCCCCCCCCCCCCCCCCCCCCCCCGAGTGCTCACGCTTTTTCTCCACGAGCCTGTCTAGGACACAGAGAGATGTCACATGTCCTGCGGCTCCACTTAGAGCCTGGATCCATCCTGACCTCGGTGTCTGACCTCGTCTCCTGTCCAGGCTTGATGCACTGCAGTGGTTCTCTGCATCAGTCACAGGCTGTGTGCTCAGGCCCTTGCACTTTACTGCAGGTGTGTTGGTGTAGGATGAGATGGAGGAACTGGTGTTGATGTCATCTGTGTCAATGTTGTCATTGATTTGAGCCAAGTCCTGAGCCGACTGGCCCACAGCAGCTTTGTGGTTTTTCATCAGCTCATTTATGTCCTCCTGGTCCTCCTCCATTCTGGACTGCAGGTCTTCAATCTCCATCTCCATGAACTCTCGAGCTTTCACAGCTGCTGCACAGGTGAACTCAGACTCCTCCAGCTGGTTCTTTAGTTGGGCGATCTCCCTCTTACTGGGTTGTTACTTGTTCTTGATGTGGCCCAACATGATCTGGGCATCAGCCAGTAGAGCCTTTGTCCTCTTCAGGTCCTTCCTCAGATGTTTCTCTACATCACCACTTTTCTCCTGAGTCTGAGCCGACAGGAGCTTCGATTCCATCTCCATCTCCAGGCGCAGCTTGGCCTGCTCCAACATCTGGATGGTTCCAGCCTGCTTGTCCCAGCTTTACTGCATTTCCATGATATGCAGAACGGCTCTTTCGTTTTGGCACGATGGAAGTACACGGACTTCTTTAGAGTCTTATTGGCCTTTTTGAAGAAGTTTCACAGAGTCAACCATACTCTCCCTTGGAACCGGAGGCCGCAACAATGTGGCAAGGTGGAGCAATTAACTTCGCCCGTCTGCTTTCCTTTCCTGCATACAGAGAGCATGGAAGCTACACACAGTGTCATTCATGCAGATATTGCAGTTGATGTGAGATTTTCTTCAGAGTGGTAGGGCATGAAGTTGCACACATAAGAACTTGTGTTGAAACCAAGCATTTTAACAGTCAGGTTAGCCATTTTATACCACTTGTTGTCGAAAGGTGAGTGATGTTCGATGAGGGCGCATTTCCTTCTGTGCCCCTCAGGTCTGCTCTCAAGGACCAGAAGCAGGGTGTACACCACCACCAGAAACCACAGCAGGTCAGCCATGGTCATGTCATACTGAAAAATCCCATGTCGTTGGTGTCACCTGTTAATCAAGTTCCTTCTGTACCTTTATCAAACAGTAAACAATACTGCAGTTCATTAAGTTATGTGTGTGTGTGGTTTCCTCCATTGTTAGATTTATCCGGGCTCCCACAAAACAAAAATCTTGTGATTTGGCCCAGTACCTTCTTTAAGTTTAATCTCAGCTTTATAGCCAATAGTGATCTAGCTGGTTATAACAGCTTACCACAAGGTACCCAGATACTGGCTACATAAAAAGTGGCGAGCCAGCTAGGAGCCTGGAGTTGTCAAACAACGGTGGACAAAAAAACAGAAAGAAAAAAAAATGCTTTCTAACTTGTTAACGCCACAGTAAATGGATTTTGTTGAACAATTAGGCATTAAGATACCAAATGCGGTCATTGTCAGGGGAGTTACTGGATCAGTAAAGGACAATGAGGTTTTTGAGTATTTGCAGCAATGTGGTACAATTAATAGGACACTAACCGTTGATGATAGCTCGTCTGAGTTCTACCAGGATCAGGTTGTGGAATTTAGCTCCGGTTTAGCTGTTCAGCAATTAGCGCCTGTGTTGCCTTACCTCTATCCATCAGCTGATGATCCTGAGCATAAATACTGTATCTGCGCCTTAACTGATGTGTACACACAAACTGTAGGGGGTAGTGTTACAGATAGTTACCTCACTGAATTAAAGGGTTTAGCCAAGTTAAGTGGGAAGGATTTTGAAGAGGTGTTGCGGGACGTGATGTCCAAATTTGAAGAGTCCATGGGTACTCCCGAAGTGGTTGAGACTTCGCCACCAGATGAATGCGCAGAGCCATTCTATTGCTTCTATCTAAGGCGGGACCTTCTAAAAAGGAAGTCTCAATTTACAGGGGTGGCTGCTAGCAGCCACAAACTGCTGACTCAATCAGCCTGCTAGCTTTCCTTTTGCCAACAGGTTGCCAAGCAGAGCATTCCCAACCCCCTACAGATTAACATCAGGCCGCATACCACAGAGCCAAGAGAGAAGAGGGAAGAACTTTGTGATTTACTTCTACTTCACAACATATGATTAACATGTGATTACTTAAAAATAACATTTAAGAGAAGTGAAATATAAAAACCCTAACACTGTTAATCTGTTTTTATTTGAGATTGTCTGCACAATCTGTATAATCTGTAGTTGTGTAGCATTTTTCTCAGTCAGGGAGGCCAAGGGGCTTTAAAACACAACCATTCACACACTGGAGGTGATGAGCTACAGCGTAGCCATAGCTGCCGTGGCGCTCTGATAGAAGTGAGGCTGCTGACCACTGGCGCCATCGGTCTCTCTGACCACAAGCAGCAGGCAGGGAGGACAGAGAGTCTTGTCCAAGGACACAACAACAGCGATGGACAGAGCCTGGGTTCTAACCAGAAATCCATTGATTACAGGGCAAACTCCTGTAACCCCTGAATCACCACCCGTGGCACATTATTCACACAAGCCTGTAGCCGGTATGATTAATGTTTATTCACAGTTTATATTTTGATTGTTTAATTCTATTTCGCTTATTTTTTCTCTTATTATACATTTTTTACCTACCTTTGTTCTTTTGGGAACCAAAACGGACAGAAAAAAATTTCACAGCACAGGGAAACGCGCCTCTATACTGTTCATGTGACATTAAAGTTCTGAACCGTGAATCTGTAATTTTAGGTGATTTACAGGATTTTTTGTGGTCACTGAATATTATTTTAGCTCACAAACATTTATGGTGTCTTTAGATTCAAATGGGATGGTAAACATGCCAGAATTCTACATTTAAGTGATAAACTAAGGATAAAAGTCATTGCTTTTTGTGTTTAGCTCTCTTCGTTTTTAAGGTTCTGGTTTGTTTTAGAAAACCCTGATTGGTGCTGGAACCACTGCTGCAGTCAAAATCAGACTTACATATCCAGATTTTTCTTTATACATTTATATTTAGCCTAAAGCAACAAACCCTTACCCATAATTTAGATGGAGAGAGATTGTTAAACAAGGCATAACTCGGCTCTGTTTTCTTTACTTGTTGTAACCAGCTTACTGAGGAGCGAATTATTGACATCACAGATAAAACTCCTGTTTGGGGAGCATCCCGGTCTCTTTAGTACCCCGTTTGATTATGTAGAGCGAGCGGAATCCAGAATGACGCTCAATAATTCACATTCCTCAAAGCTGCATCAATAAAAGATCAGTGTTCCTGCCACACCGAGGCGGGTAATGACCTTGACTGTGTGAATCATGACTAAGTGACAAACTAAACTAAATAAATGCACAGTCAATGCAACAAAGATGCATGTGAACTGTTTACATATTTTATCATTTTAGCTTCCAAAATTAACACAATTTCAGTGAAACTGCACAAGTTCTTCACTGTTTGTTGCTTTTTCAAAATGCATGAAAGAATTTTGAATTGTTGAGAGAAATCTGTCACAAAGAAATCCCTAAAAAGTTTTGTAACTGCAGCCTAGGGCAGGATACAAGATCATGTGAGGGCGTGGCGGGATAAAAAGACAAGAAAATGTGTGCTCGCTACCCTGCAAGGCTCCATGAGCACCTTTAAATTGTCATGAACTCTGCAGGAAGCAGCCCTCTGCTGATGCTCACATATGTCACCACTCCGCCAACACACAACCCTCGTCACGCTCTGTTTTTAGAGCCACATTTCCACTTGTCTTCTTTATTCGCCAGTGCTTTTATTTCTGTTTGGGTTGTGTTTCTGATCCAGTTTAGTGAATATTCAAAACTGTTAAGCATGTATGGAAAAAGTGCTCACATTTTAGCGTTGCACTTGAGTCTGATTTCAGACATTTGGTCTCACGGAAATAAAGCCTTTTTACTCCACATCTTCTAGCTTCAAAAAGTTTCCACAGCAGAAATTTTACATGCAACTTTATTTTTGATTAAAGCTGCTTTTCCACTTTTATGATCACAAAGTAAAATTTTAATTAGATTAAAATAGAATAAGAAGCCAATAAAAGTTTTTTGCTTTAAATAAAACAACAAGAAAATAAAACTAAATAAAATAAGACAAGTTCTGCAGAAAAAGCACTCATGAAGGTTGAATCTTGCTCAGTAATGTCCAGATGAAAGCTAAGATTGAGAAAAGATTACTGTACCTGCATTGCGTCTGGATTTCAGGTGCTTCTTCGGAGCGAAGCCGTACAAATGTCCTCTTCCTTCGCTCCTTAAAGACAGCAGCAGCAGCTCTGTGCACACACACACACACACACACACACACACACACACACACACACACACACACACACACACACACACACACACACACACACACACACACACACACACACACACACACACACACACACACACACACACACACACACACACACACACCAGATATTTAAAGGAGGAGCAGAGCGGCTCAGTATAAACACCATAAACCTGCGATTGTTAACGCAGGCTGAAACCTGGAGAACATGATGCTGTCAGAGATTCGCAGTAGTCGTGATCCTCAGCAGAATGAGAGCTGATCTCCACTGGTGACGAGAGGTGAGGAGGTTTGTACATGGTGACAAATGTTATTAAAAACGCCAGACGGATTAGAACCTGTGGAGAAGACGTGTGGGTCCAGACGCAGACGGTGTGACTCTCTGAGGAAATTAAAGGCAGTTTGCTGCTCAGATTAAATAACAGCAAGCCTGGGAGGGTTTCTCTTTGAGTTTAAGAAAGCAGAAGAGCTTTATCGTGTTACTTTCAACTTTAATTCTCAACAATATTCGTTTTACATGACCTAAACTCAAGGAAAGGTCCTGAGCTATAAAAATGCTTCAAAATCCACATCTATCAAAATAGACATTAAACCCCCTAAACACATTATCCTCAGTCAATTTTCAGATTTTTATAGAGCTCTAGAGTCCCTGATGTGCTAAGCATTTGTCACTTTGTTTTTATCAAACATCCATTAACTGCAGCAAAAACACAACAATGTACTGTTTTAAAGAGCAAGTCAACCCTTACCAGAAACTTACTCCACTACCTCTTCATGTTTGAAAAATGCAACAAATGCTGTTGCCTGGCAGACCAAGAGGGCAGAGCCGCTAACACACACACACACGCACGCACGCACGCACGCACGCACACACACACACACACACACACACACACACACACACACCAACAACAACATTGTGACATCATAATGTACCAGCTAATGTCAAAGTGTACCTCTTAGCCAGTAGCGATGGCAGATTTAAATTCTAATGCAGTGCAGTTTTTATCCGATGACGGCGCAACACTGACAGTTTTAGGCAGAATATTGAAATTTTAACTAAGGTGCTTCAAAGTGCCAAATAATTGACTACACAAGTCTACTGCATGATTAGACACTCATTTATATAGTTTACCAGCCAAAAAAGTTGATTTGGGGGTAACTTGCTCTTTAAATAAATTTTAAAGCAACCATGCAATTTTTCCAGAATGAACCTGAACATTTCTAAACACACACACACACACACACACACACACACACACACACACACACACACACACACACACACACACACACACACACACACACACACACACACACACACACACACACACACACACACACACACCTGACAAAAACTCCCCTCAAAACATGAAGTTTTATGAAATGAATGAAAGATTTTTTTTCCGTTTTCTTGAAAATGTTTGCCTATTCCGTTTTGTTTAATACCCATTAAAACATGTATTTGAATGTTTATTTGTTTATGATTTTTGTTTTGTAAAATGTTCTCCAATGTGTTACCATAGCAACACCAATAAAGAATTAGGAATATTATCTGCCCTATGTTTTCCATTTTGATTTATTTGGTCTGAATGTCAGATTTTATTAATTATTATGACCTTTTTTATGATCAGGTCTCTTGAATTTTTATTATTTATCTTTTGTCTTAATTATAAAATGTGTCGTATGTGTCCTGCTATTCTACACTAATTCAATCACCACTCCACCAAACAATACAACAGGAGCTGCATGCCCTCTGACTCACATCAAACTGTGTCAAACTGAAACTTTCTTTAGGTTTAATAGTTTCGACATTGAAAAGTGAAATTACATCCAGGCACGTGTTTGTACTGTTCATCTATAAGAGGTTTCATATTGTCTGGAGGGGAAAATGAATATGTGTGCAGGAAGCTTCTAAAAATACATGCTGACATTTCATCTGTGAAAGTGGCTTATTATAGTCAATGAAAGTCAGACTCAAATAAAACAAGCAGCAAAGAGCTTCATGGTAGTACGACAGTGAACGACGATCTTCACTTTATTTTGTGTAAATTACAACATGTGAGGTTTAGATAAAGAGAAGTAATAATGATCAGCAAAGGAAAAGAAGAAAGTTTTGTCTTGTTTTGTTCTTCAATTATCAACCTAAACAAAAATGTGTATAAAATGTACCCTAAAAATGGATTTATGCATTCTAAAACTCGCAGAAACTTGATCAGATTCATGTCTGATTGCACACTTTTATGTTTGATTTGTAAACAAAGATGTTACCTACACAGAATAAAACCAGGTTCTGGTCTCCGTCTGTCCTTGTTCCCCCTGCTGGTTCATCTCTCTCTCTCCTGCAGACACCGATGCTATTTTTAGCCTCCAGTTTCTCAGGTGCCTTCACACACGAGCTCTGTGTTTCATTTAGATGTTGTTGGTCTGACCACCACAGTGAGTGAGTGTGTCTTTGTGGAATCTTTTCTTTTATTTCCTCTCTGCATGAATGATGCATTTTGTAGAGAATTTGTCACAAACACTCATGCGCATGACTACACACACACACACACACACACACACACACACACACACACACACACACACACACACACACACACACACACACACACACACACACACACACACACACACACACACACACACACACACACACACACACACACACAGTGAAATAGAGGACAGAAGTCCTGACAAAAATTAAATCAGGTCACATGTGGAGTGTGTGTTGCATTAGTTATGATGTGCAGCAACTGGAAAGAGCAGACAGGCAGCAGGACATAAAACTTTTATCTATTCTCCTCCACACACACCGAGGATGAAGGGGAAGTAAAGAAACGGGACAAGGTGTAATTAACCTGTGGCCTTCTGTAGTTCCTAATAAAACACAACAAACCTAGAAAGGAGATTAGCGTTACTGAGTTAATTAAATCATGAAAAAGGTCTTTACTTTCTGATTTCTGCCATCCTCAGGGACAAAAACCTGAGTCAGGTGCATTGTGGGTAAAAAAAGAGCACACTGCTACAGTTTGAAAAAGTGAAGTTTTAGTTTTTTGCTCAAAATGTTGTTTTGTGTTTAAATATATGAAGAAGGAAGAAGGAAGAAATAGTGCAAGGAAGGGGAGATAAATATTAATGTAAGAAAAAATACATAAATACATAAAACACACAAATATAGCCCACTTGCTTTTAGAGGTATGGGGTGAATGAATTTTTAGTTAAGTTTAGTTTAGGTTGGAGTTAGGAACATAACCCTATTGGTAAAGGTTGGAGTTAGAGTATGGGTTAAACATAATGAAGTCACAAAGTGAATGGAAGTCAGTGACAGGTCCAGCCCAGAAGCATCTGTTCCAGCATGGAAAAAAAGTTGCAAAACACAACTGGATTTGGAGTCCTTTTTCCTGATATCTGGAAATCTTGCCTCTGATTGGATAAAAGCTACATGACTCTGTTTGCTTTGCATTGTTGTGTCACGAGGTGGTTTTGGAGAGAGGTTAGGACCCAAGATGCAGAACATCTTGGGTCCTAACACAAACAAGAATACACAAACACAGAGACTCAAAATCCCGGAACAGTTTCCAGGCCAGACCGAGGCTCTACTGAGGCCTTTCCCCGGAGCAAGCTCTGTGGTCACGTGGGTCTGAGGCGGCAGTCACGTGGGTCTGATGCTCATTAATTATACAGAATTTTAGGCTTTTAATACACTTAAACAGAAGAGTAAGAAAAAAAATTCACCCCCCTCAGAGTTGTCATGAGTGTAAACTAGATCATTTAAACCAAAAACATGTTTTGGTACCAGGCTGTAAACATGTTTATTTATGCTGTGAAATTGGTATTTTTAACATGGGAGTCAATGAGGATTTGCTCGCTTCTGACACCAGCCCCCAGCGGATGAGGGTGGAACTGCAATTTTTTTCACTTCCGCGTTGGCCTCAATTTTTCACCCGCATTGTGGGGGCTTGGGGAACACATGAGGAAGATGCAGACAAGGACACATGAGGACGCTATGAGACACATAAGGAGAACCTAGAGAGGGATGGAGAACACAAGGAGACACATGAGGGAGACGCAGACACAGACAATGACATGTTGATGTTTTATCTCCACAAATAACTCAAGCCTGAAGGAGTTCTGCTGTGTGGTGGAGTTGCTAATGCTAATGATTAGCTTCTACTACCCGAGACGTTCTCTGCTGTTTCCTGAACGTTAAAACAACAGCCTTCTGTTATTTTTTACAGTATGTTGATGTTTTAAATTTTTAAGGTAAAGCATTATAAAATTTCATTTTGATTGAGTCATCCATTCACTGGTTGCTATTAGAAATGTATTTTCAAACCAAAACTCTAGTTTCAGCTTCACATTCAATAATCCTGAAGCATTCCAATAATGAAGAGTTCGTCCTGCTTTATAAAACATTTACTGCAGGTGTTATTCGACACGCTGTCACTCTGCTTTTGACCTTATCTTTCCCAGTAAAGCTCAGAGTCACTAGTGTGCATAAACATAAATGCTATTGCACACAAAATCTGGGGGTTGTGACCTCCATAAAGGTCATTTCACAGCCTATAAAACAATGTTGTAATGAAGATTTTTGGTTGTTAAGCTAAATTGAGTAATTGAACTAATTATAAGAGAAGGGGTTAGATTAAATACATTTAGGATTCTTCCTGCTCCTTTTGAACAAGCACAAATTAATGTAACTGATGTAACGAGCAGCACCTACAGTTACGATTTAGAGTGATCCCTCGTTTATCACGGTAGATGCGTTCCAGACCTGGCCGCGATAGGTGAAAATCTGCGAAGTAGGGACACCATATTTACAGTATTTATTTAACAGGTACGTGTTCAGTATTCAGACTTTTAAAACCCTCCCTTTACATAGAAAAATGTTTTTTACCTGGTTTATTTATAGTTTTATTACAAAAAGTGCATTTTATGATGAAATTGATGAAAAAAACAGGAATTTCTTGATATTTCGCATAGAAAAATACTGCGAATCGGTGAAAAATACCGCGAATCAGCGAATTTCCCTTGAATAAGGCTCCAAAGAAAAAATCCGCGAAGTCGTGAATCCGCGATAAACGAACCGCGAAGTAGCGAGGGAACACTGTAATCTTTATCGTCTCTACATCGTAGCATTACACTTCCGTGTGTGTGTGGCTCTAAAGAAGAAGCACTGCATGTTTAGACAACTTTACATAAAACTAAAAAGATGTGTGTATGTGTGTCAATGGTCCGAATTTGTATTGTGGTTTGCTGAGCTAGAGGTATCAATCAATCCATCAAATTTTATTTGTGTCGCGCCTTCCACTGCCTTTACGACAGCCCAAGGCACAAAACATGACATAGAAATAAAAACAGAGCAGGGAACAATAAAACACATGAAAGCAGTAAAATGACTAAAATGATAAAACAGAGTTCCCATAATAAACATTCCAGTACAGGTCAGTTCATTAAGCCAATCAGCAAAAGTTTCCTATATAAGGAACCCAGCAGATTGATCAAGTCACTCGCTAGAGTCAGAAAGACTTCCTCACAAGAAGAAAGCTTATTTAAAACAAAAACTCTGAGTTTTCATAACTGATGTCATTGGGTTTTACTACTGAGATGTGATTAGGTCAAAGAAACTCTAGCCATCTGTGTTCATTTTATCAGGCTGATGCAACATCTTGTACAGCTCTCTTGCTGCTGTATCAGAGCTTTTATCACAGCTCACTCATTCACAGCAGCAGCAACCAGATTACAAGTAGCAAAACTGTTTACATCCATATGACAGTAACACAGGAACACGGGGCTCCTCTTCACATTGTCCAGCTCTTTTTATGACGTTGTTTACCCTTAAATGAGAGCAGAAAGCACAGCCAAAAAAGGAAGCAGGAAATCTGTTATAAAAAGTCACAGATCCACAGTTTTTCCTATCAGAGCAGAAGTTCAGTGAAGCAAACTTTCTGTGCAAACTGCAAAAATCAAACGTGCCAAGACAGTCTTCAAGATCCGCCCCGCTTTCCTGAGAATACATGACGTTTTTTTAGGGGAAAAGGGGGCGGCTTAGATTCCCTGGATGGCTGTTGCAGAAGCTGAGAGAAGCCACTTCTGCAGAAACCCATTCACTTCCCCAGCGTGCAACAGGAAGACTGGAAGAACGTAGAGGTCCAGCTGTACTGTCAGAACAAAGGAAAATAACAAGGGTGGAGGCATGAGCAACATTCAGAAAGAAGTAAAGAAAATCCAGTCGGTTTATCTGCAAAACCTGGAAAGACTCAACCAAGGGCTAAAGCATGAAAACAAGAGCTGGAAACCCAAAGAGGGAGAATTTGCTGTGCAAGCGGAGATGGAGAAGCAGCGACCAGCTTCTGCAGCTGGACAAGTTGCCAACAGCTCAGCTAACAGAATCAGCAGAGATTTGACCTGCTCCATTTGTCTGGATCTGTTCAAGCAGCCCGTTTCTTTGCCTTGCGATCACACGTTTTGCCAGGGTTGCATTGAGGGTTACTGGACTGGACCTAGAGGCCCGGGGCAGGGGGGAACAGGCGCCTGCCCTCAGTGCAGGAAGATGTACCCTGGACAGTGCTACAGACCCAACCGCATCGTTGCCAACATAGTGGAGAGTTACTGCCATGGTCTGGGGGAGGGCGGCAGCTGCCTGGTGGATGCTGGAGGAGCAGAGAGGGTCACCGCTCCGGTACCGAGCTGCAGCCGGCACAGGGAGGAGCTGAAGCTGTACTGTGAGGAGGACCAGGAGCTGGTATGTTTGGTGTGTGGCGTGTCCCAGGAACACAGAAACCACACCATGGTGTGTGTGCAGGAGGCTGAGCAGAAGTACAGGGTGAGTCTATTGTGCACATGCAAAAATAATAATAATATTTGCATATCCTGCAGGAGATGGCACTAAAAGAGGTATTTTTTTCTTTTATGAACAGTGAGTTTTACAGTTCCCAAACTCATCTGTTGTTTTTCTTTACCAATGACTAATAAAAGTGGTGTCATTGAGGTGAGTCATGGGTCAGTAATGTGTTTCTTTCTCTGCAGGGATTTCTAAACAGCTCAATGGATTCCTTAAAAGCTGAGCTCAACACAGCTCTGGAGTGTGACAGGGAAGCTGAGGATGAAGTGAAAAAGCTCAAGGTGAGAGGCAAATATGAAAAAAGATCAAAGTGCAGAGGTTGTAAAATGTAAAGATCACCATCCCCGATGGTCTCCAGGAGCACACAGCTGACCTGAAGCAGCGCATCGAGGCCCAGTTCAGTGACCTGCACCAGTTTCTGTACCAGGAGGAGAAGCTGCTGCAGGTGAAGTTGAAGACAGAGGAGCGGAGGGAGCTGATCCGCCTGGATGAGCACAAGGCTCTGCTGTGTGTGGAGATCTCCCGTCTGCAGAGGGCCGTCCACGAGATCGAGGACAAGCTCAGAGAGCAGGACCCGTTCACTCTGCTCCGGGTGAGTTTTCTGAATACGCAGCCATCTGGAAGGGCTTACCAGCATGATGAGTCAGCGGTGGGGAAACGCTGAGATTTAAACTACTTTTGAAAACACAATTGTACGGATGCATTTCAGCGCCAAAGGCTCCAACATAAATATAACAGATCAGGGTGGGACAATTTCAGGTTATTGATCCTATCAGCATGCATGCTAACACTGCAGCTTGTTTTCTGCTAACAAAAGGACTCTTCCTGTTGGTGAGCTAAGACAGGATGCAGACCAGTAATCTCACCCCCTCATCTGTGGAATAAGGACTTTAGTTCAGGCATTTTGCCACACGCTCTCTGGCCTCGGCTGAGGGGACTTTCCCCCGGCCACACAGATATCCCACAGGGCGGGATAGAATGAGCTCAGACGTTGAAGTAATGTGGAAAAACATTTCTCTCCTTTCAGTTCCAACAAAACTAATTACTGGTCTTTCTCCGTGTGTGTGTGTGTGTGTGTGTGTGTGTGTGTGTGTGTGTGTGTGTGTGTGTGTGTGTGTGTGTGTGTGTGTGTGTGTGTGTGTGTGTGTGTGTGTGTGTGTGTGTGTGTGTGTGTGTGTGGCTTCCTGTGTTTATTTCTGCTCCTCGTTTTCAGAGCATCAAAGCCTTGCTCCAAAGGTGAGTACGTGAAACTATCATTTCATTGAAATGTTCTGTTGATATTCTCTCTCTGTTTATCTTGTTTGACCCTACTTTTGTTGGCAGGCCTTCTCTGAAGTTTGAGAAACCGGTGTTCACACCCCCCAGTCTGTGTGAGGGCCGCTTTGCAGGGCCTCTTCAGTACCGAGTGTGGAAATCCATGAAGGGAAGCCTTTATCCAGGTATTTGATGCAACATTTCTGAAGTTCTCCAGACCTTTCATCAGATTGTGAACTTGTGTTATTGCCCTTTTGTTTAGTTCCAGCAGCCATCACGTTTAACTCCAGCACAGCCAACCCTTGGCTCAGCCTGAGCTCCTCCCTCACCTGCGTCCGCTACCAGAACTTCAACCACACGGTTGAGGACAACCCAAACAGATTCAACGCCGCCCTGTCTCTGCTGGGCAGCCAAGGTTTCACCCACGGCCGACACTACTGGGAGATAGAAGTGTACAGCAGCACCGTGTGGACGGTGGGGGTCGCCCGGGAGTCGGTGCCCAGGAAGGGAGTCATCAAAGCTCTTCCTGCCAATGGCTTCTGGACTCTCTCACTCTCTTATGGGATTCAGTACATGGCCGGCACATCCCCTCCTACTTTGCTGTCTCTGGAGGAGCCGCTGGCCCGGATCGGGGTGTACCTGGACTACAAACGAGGCCTGGTGTCCTTCTACAATGCAGAGAGCATGACACATCTGTACACCTTCAGGGAGACCTTCACAGAGACCCTGTACCCTTACTTCAACCTCGGCTTCCTTGATAAAGTGCATGAAAATGAGCCCCTTAAAGTCTTCCTACCAAAGATTTGAGATGAATCATGTGACGCTGTACAGACTAAACTCTTATTTGTAAATATGTAACTGGTGCATTTGTATGTCCCAAGAAATAATTTTTATGTTTCATAAAAACGTTTTATACAAGATAAGTTTGTAATCTGCAGCTTGTGCTGCGCATATCATTTCTGAGAAGCCGTGCTTCAGTGAAGAATGTAAAACTCTGCAGATTAAAGAGAATACATAATCCTCGCTTTGATCGGTTACAAGGTTGTAATTCAGTTGATTGAGTTTTAGTTTTGTCTCATCAATCCATAAAATGTCTGATGGCCACTCATATTCTGTTTTGACAGGACCGTAGCATTTGCAAAACGGGATTTGCCGCGGCTCCCTGGGAGGACACAGGTGGTTTATAAGATCAGACCGTGGCGGTAATGTGGCGCAATCGTGGCCATGGGGGAGGTCTCTGCGCTGCCTCAGACTTCCGTATATTTTGGACATAACTTGCTTTTTATTGCGAGTGAAGCCGTGATCGTTAAGTTTTTTTTAACGAGCAGCTCCTAAAGGTGTCTGTCCCCGTCAGTCCCTGTGATCTGAGCTTCAGCTCTAACAGAGAGGCTCACGGAGCGCTGCGGCACTCCACTTTGCCATCTCAGCTGATTTTGTTCAAAAAGCAAACCTTATTGCTTGTGTTTACTTTCATTTTCAATAAATTTGCCAGCCGGAGCTCAGCATTAACTCCCCACGTCATCATGACATCTGCCTCTGTTGCGCCAGGGCGCATACGACAGACAATTAATGCAATATTACTACCAAGCAAGGCGGAACAAATGCCACAGAATTTGTGCAACGCCATGCCGGCATGGCGTGTTTATAGACATACCTTTGCGGTAATATTATGCCGATTTGCCGTCTTGTAAAAAGGGCTATACTAAGGCAGGTTGTGTTGGAGGTTTCTTCCTGTTAACGAGGGGTTTTCCTTTCCACTGTCGCTACATGCTAGTAGAGGGATCGCTGTAAAGCCTCTGACACAAGTCAGTGATTTGATGCAATCTGCTGGGTTTTCTTAAAAAGGAAACTTAACTAATTGCAACAATGAATAGAACTTAACGCACTGATAATAAGTTAGCCTAGAAATATACAGTAAGCCAACTGCAGAAGAAGCAAACAGATTTAGCTCTGCAGGTTGGTCCCCACGTCATTGCCTTAGCAGGTCTACCCTACAGTTTTGTGTCTTGCCAGTCACAGTGCTCTACATTTGTTTGGCATGATTAATGCTAGAGCTGCAACGGAGAAAAACAACAAAGATGGCGTTGGCTCAGGAATGATTCTCGTTTGAAACGTTTTATACAATTTAGACTTGGCATTTTCTTTGAGACATGAACAGATGGAGATTCTTAAGCCATTTATTTAGAAAAAAATATGTATTTGCTTCTTTTACTACAACGTATGTCAAACCGCCTTAATGACTGACATCCACAGCGGTGTATTCGTAACGTTATCCATTGCTCTGATTAGTACTAGCGCTGTCCAATTGTGTGCAGAGACAGTTTGAAAGACAACCATAAATTCCACCTCTACGAATGAACAGTTTCAGTGACTCATGGTCATACATTTATGAGATGACTTGCCAGGCCACTGAAAAGTAGCTTCAAGTGGAATGTTGACTTTGTGAAGTGCCTTGAGATGAGTCTTGTTGTGAATTGGCTCTATTTAAATAAACTTATTTGAATTGAGTATTACCTCAAAAGTCTTAGCACACATCAAAATGTTTCTTTTCTCTAACTCTACATTTTAGAAAAATACCTTACAAATGATCAAACATGGTCGTGGTAGTATGATGATACGGGACTGCTTTGCAGCTTCAAGACCTGGACGACTCTCTGTTAATGGATATCTTAACCCTAATTCTGCAAAGAAAAGTGGAACAGAGTTCTCCCATAATGATGTGAGAGACCGTGATCAGTCATCACAAATGATTGACTGGGGCGAAGATCAGCACCTCCAAATCCAAAGTTATGATTCATTAGTTATTGACTCCAAACGTGTGGATTGCCAACTCTGGGTCAGGGGAGAGGTCCCACTTCAAGTAGAGGGGTTTAGGTATCTCATTCTGATCTTGTTCACCAGTGAGTCAAGGAAAGAGCAGGAGATTGATCTGCAGGCACATGGGTTCAGCGCAGTGTTGCCAGATGTACGATAATTATCGTATTTGTACCATAATTTTGGGCTCTGTACGATGTACGATCAATAGTTTCAAAAATCCTCAAATGTACGATAATTTCACATTGCATCTAGTAACACCGTCTTTTGCTGTGGCTTTCCCATGTCAATTACATAATGTTAAACTGTTCTGAAGTCAGATTTCACCTCAGTGCTTACAGGTTTATAAATGTCTCCTACAAACTAATGAAAAAGAGAAGTTTGAAAATGATGTGAAAAACTCTGAAATCAAGCTATGTGGCCTTTTAGCCCAGCACAACATTGCAATGAGAAGCACAGACCACTTAGTACAGGTGATTAAAGGCATTCTGCTGTGACAGACAGTGAATCAGATGAGGAGATCGAGATCAGCAACTAGGTGAGTAGGCTGCTGTGTCATTTATTGGGTCAGTTTTTCCACTGCTGTGATGTTTTGTTGCATGCTTTTAACCTATGAAGAAATGAAATAAATAGGACTGCGCAAATGTGCATACTGTGTCAATGCGTGGAGGTCGGAGTGGTGCCGACACACTCTGCATGTTTATAAGCATTATAATACTGGTTTTAAAGATGTTTATTTAAACCGGGCAATATAAAACACCTTCTTTGTTATATTAAATTGGAGTGAGAAGTCGTTTATAGAACGTTATTATCAAATTTATAATGTACGATAATTTGTACTGAAAAACGATAATTTAAGCCTCTCTGTACGATATTGTGGGATTTTGGATCTGGCAACACTGGTTCAGCGCCTCCCAGGGGAGGTGTTTCAGGCATGTCCAACCAGCAGGAATCCTGCAGGTTGACCGAGGACACATTGTCCCAATGTTTGCCAGGAAACATCTTGGGGTCCCACCAATAGAGCTGGTGGAAGTTGTTGGGAAGAGGATGATTTGGGCCTCTACTAGAGCTGCTGCTCCCATAAGAACAAGATAATGAAAATGGATGGATGAACAGCAACAAGAATGTTTTAACCAGCTATTAAGAGCAGGGGCCGACTACTTTGGACCAGATTGGGTTTGATAGATAATTGACATTACTAAACTTGAAAAATGGCCCTTTTAAGCTTAGATTATCTTTGAAATTTATTAGCTGATCAGAAATATCTAAGTGGAAAAAAAGAAAGGCTCTGAGAGAACAAATACCTGTTCATGGGACCGTACATATGGGTGGCTGCAAATTCACAGATGCTTTCGACGCAACTGAATCAGCGATGAAACACATGAATTAATGAGGTGCAAATGCCAAGATCTGATCTAATAGTTTGAATATACAGTGGGATGCACAAGTTTGGGCAGCCTTGTTAATCATGTTTTGTCTTTATAAACCATTGGTTATGTTAAAAAATGTCACTTAAATATATCATGTAGGAGACACATCTCAGTCCCCAGACCTGAATATTACTGAAAATCTGTGGTGTGAGTTCAAGAGAGCTGTCCATGCTCGGAAGCCATCAAACCTGAATAAACTAGAGATTTTTAGTAAAGAAGAATGATCCAACATACCTTCATCCACAATCCAGACTCTAATTGGAAGCTACATGACGAGTTCAGAGGCTTTTGTTTCTGCAAAAGGAGGATCGACTAAATATTGAGCTAATTTATTTTTGTGGTGCCCAAATTTATACACTTGCCTAATTTTGTTAAAACAATTATTGCACACGTTCTGAAAATCCTATAAACTTAAGTTTCACCTCACAAATATCACTGTGTGTCTCATATATGATATATTAACCTGCTGAATGAATATTTTTATCCAAACAACCAACGATTTATACAGGAAAATCCTGAAAATGAATAATGTTTCCTAAACTTTTGCATCCCACTGTAACAATCCTCTGTATTCTTGAAACTAGGCGGCACTTTCTAGGAACTAATAAGAACAAAGAAAAACCAATAAAAACAAACCAGATGAATCCAGTTAAATTAAGTTTATTGGTATTTGTCCATCAGTAAGTTTAAAATCCATCATATTTCTCTAGTTGATCATTTATTCCACTCAAATCACACAAAAATACATGCAAGCTATATTTCAAAATATACATTTTATACCTTAATACTGTTTTTATAACATGACTGAATCTACTTGAATTATTTGCTCAATTCGTTGTGAACTAAAGCTATAAAATGAGGACACGTCTCTTTTTCAGGATCTAAATGTGAAGTATGCTGGGTTGGTTTCTGTGGTACCAACCCAAGCATTTACTCCTCGCCTGGAAACAGGCGTGACCCTCAAAACATTAGCATCTGCAAGTCAGTCGCTTGTGTGTAACGTGTCCTGGAACTTGGTGCTGGTGTAGCGTGCGTGAAAACCCTTTTTACTGATGCTGTCGTCTGAGTGAAACTTCAAAGTAATGGCGTCTCCGGCTGAGTAGACATCCTCTGGAGTCTGAAGGATGAAAAGCAGATAAGTGATGGGTGAATTTTCAAGCGAATTTGATGCACAAAGTTGAGAGAATGAAAAGCCCTACCCCTGATCCGCAGTACCGCCCCAGCCTTGGAGACTTGACATCGGCGCCATCGTACAGCTCCACGTAATCGTACCCGCAGTCTGCCTCCTCTTCGGTGTCAAACACTTGGAAGATCATCTCCACTCCGTACCCCTTCTCAGCGGTGACCACCCACAGACAGTCGGAGCCCCCGGGGTAGTTGTTATCTCCAAACTGAGCATGAGAGTACAGCTCTTTCGTCTTGACCTCGGCTTTAAGGTTTCCTCCACATTCTGGGAAGTCACAGCCACAAAATTAGAGGCTCGAGTGGAGCAGCTTGTAAAAGTGAGGAAAGAATGCAGGTTTAAAAATTCGACCCAAAACTCTTCAAATGTCACATTTAGTGATTCTCCTGATGTGTATCATCACAATCGTCTTCTGCCCACAGGCAGGACAACGTAACGTTCAATTAAAAAGTTGTTTCTTCTAATTGATGAGGACTTCTCACCATCAGGCCTGGGAAAAGGGAGTTGGATGCACTCCTAGTGGGTGAGGATTCAGGTTTCTGCACGAGGAGTTTTGGGACATAGGATAAAAATGACTAAGGGACTCGTTGTGGTTACTGCCCTTATGTGTGTGTGCTTATGGTAAACTAGAAATACTGACCTCTAAGAGAGGAATTTAGATTTGCCTAAAAGAGGTTATTTGTGACGAGTCTGCAGAAAATACATTATTCTGAATTTCAAGGAAGTGTCTCTGAAGTCTTTGTCGTAACTTGGTGCATCCACTCATCTGACGTGACCAGCAGCACCAGTATTTTCCACACTTCAACATATTATATTCCATTTTTCTTGCCTACCTGCTCTGTATGAAGCCTCAAACCCTCTCTTCTGCACCGAGTTATCGGAGAAAAAGCGGAGGAACATGCTGTTGCTGCTGGAGACAACAGGAGACGGCTTTCTGGAGCCGCAAAAACGCCCCAAAGTTGGTGCACGAATGTCGTTCCCATCAAAGATCTCCAAATGGTCATAAGCACACTCCAGATGAGCCTCCATGTCGACCTCGTTAAAAACCTGAAGGTTGTTCAGAGCCAAACTCAAACAGATGCAAATGTTGTGCAAGTGCTTTAAAATGTTGGTGACGTACGAGTTTGATTCGATGGCCCGGCGACGTGGACAGAGACCAAGTACAGGCTTTCTTACTGGGGTATTTATCAGGCCAGTTAGGGCTGCTGATGGTGCCGGACACGCTGTTTACAGAATGATCACATCCAGCTGAGGGGAAACACAAGATCAGGGGAAGACAATAGGAGCTAAATGACATCATTTCCAAGCAGCCATCCAAGCTCCATTATGGAAATAAAGGATAAACACAATTACACAACAATGCCTCAAACAATGTCCACATGTTTTCACTTTTAAAGTATCTTGTTATATAAAAGGTTAAACAATATTTCAGCAATTCATTGGAACGCTACCAAAGTTTCTATGAATATTCACAAACTTTAACAAAAATACAGCTAAAAAAAAGTCAGGAGAGCAGTAAAACTCGTCATTAAAGTGGTCAAAAATCTGCCTGTTGTTTATTTTATCAGAACAGAATCCAGTTTGCAAAACAAAAAGACTGATGATGGTTCTCAGGTCGCAGCAGTTCTTACTTTTTGTCATTTTGTTAAAAACTTTTTCACCAGAAGTTCTGCCGTGTATATTTCTGCTTCACAGAAACAAGCATCACTTTTTGCTATTATAGTGAAAAACCATTAACAAAAACTCACATATGTTTAATATTAGCTAGTTTGTTTGTAATGATTCCTGTGGGTCAAGTTATCAACTATTTTCTTGTGGTTTTGGTCATTCCAACAAAATGCCCTTAAAAGTTTTTTCCTTTTCTGTTATTCTGCTGTAAATGTGCAGAAAGATAAATGTGCAACTGCTGAATTCCTGCAGCACAGCTCTTCCCCTCAGCTCACCTGTCCTCTCTGTTATTTTAAAGTGTAAAAAAAAGCACATGCATTTTTAGGGAAGTGCCACATTTGTTAAATCACATTTGGACATTAAAAGATTCCACAACGTTCCACTTTTATTCTGCAGTTTGTGTTTTCCATACAGCAGAAGTCATGAAGCCCTAAACAAGATCAGTAATATGAGTAGTGCAGCAGTAGCTCAGGAGGTAGAGCGGGCTGTCCAGTTATCAGAAGGTTGTAGGTTTGATCCTGGCTCTGACCAGAGAATGCTTCAGTTGTGTCTTTGGGCAAGACACTTAGCCCACCTTGCCTGCTGGTGGTGGGAGGTACCGGTGGCGCCTGCGTATGGCAGCCTCGACTCTGTCAGTGCGTCCCGGTGCAGCTGTGGTTACATCGTAGCTCATCATCACGAGCGTGTGAATGTGTGTGTGAATGGGTGGATGACTGATTGTGTTGTGAAAGTGCCTTGGGGGGTTGTAGAACCCTAAGAAAGCACTGTACAAATACAGGCCATTTACCATAGTAATTATTTTAGCACAGCCCCGCCCTGCTCTGCATTAACATGAAGGCTGAATATCAAGAGGACACATTATGACTTTTTTCTAAAGTTATAATAAATCAGTGTTTGATATAAAACATTTTAACTAAGTTCTTTGTACAAAATCCCATTTCACATGAAGCAGTTTCAGCAGTTTGTCTTTGTATTTTTAGAACCTTCCAGAATGAGTTGTCTCAGGGTCTCTCTTTAAGAAAGCAAGATGGAGTTTGCCACGCCCACCCAGGCTTTTATAGACTGAGAAGCTCTAATATCTGGGAGGGATTCTGAGTAGAGCGGCTGCTCCTCCAACAAGCTCTCTCTTGCACGTGAAAGGTTGTTCTACTCTAATTTCTATGATTGTGACCTCACAAAAAGGAACGTTTTAACCCTCTCTGGCTCAAAATAAGTTTTGATAAAAGGACGAACAACTAAGTTCTTCAGAGGTACTTCTGAGTTAAAAAATGCTCATGAAATACGTACGTGGAGTAACCAGGTAGGCAGGTTTTAACGTTGCAAATCTGCAACGCCTGCCTCCAGAGGGTTAAATGCCTTGTTTTAGGCACATAATTCCTCAAACTAAACACTGACAGAAAACTGATGGATGGATTTTTCCTACATTTGGAGCGTTTACAGAAGCAGTAGAGACCCACATGGCAGCACAAAAGGATGCAGAAGGTGAATTTTATAAGTCCCCTTTAACCCGACTCTACAAGTCAAAGTTCAGCGGGCATACTGTACCATTTACCTTCCTTGCAGTCGTGTTGATTGTCATGCAGCATGAAGCCACTGCGACACTGACAGCTGTAGCTCCCAAACGTGTTCACACACTCGTGCTGGCAGCCACCGTTAGATTTGGAGCACTCGTCCACATCTGTGGAGACAGTCAAGGACTTTTAACCTCTTTAACCCGACGGTATCGGGTATGTCGGGTTAAAGAGGTTCATCCGTTTCAGTTTTGAGCTTCCACACTAATAAGATAAAACCAACAAAGTCCCAACCTAATGGATCTTAATTAGTGTACTGTTAGTTTATTTATTTATTTATACCTCACATCATATTGAGGATGTTTATACATCCTTATTAGTAAAGCAAAAATGAGTCGAGTGACTAATTATGGCAACAAAACAACAACATATTTTTCTAATACAAATCACTGCAAATTTAGCATTAAAAACCAACTGTAAAAACACTGATTCTTCTTTTTAGTAAAATTAAAAGGCTGAGAATAACTTTCTCAGGTTATTTTTTTGTATTTAAAAGCACAAAGCCATTTTATAATTTAAATATTTTTATTTTATCTGTTCAAAAATGAGGTTTGCACACTAAATATTGATAGAAAGTACAAAGAATGATGTTTTTTGTTCAAAAAATGATTGCTAAATCTGCTTGAATCTGAAACATGTCTTATAAAAGAACCTTTAATTTGTTGGGTCGATTGTTTTTATTTTCTTTGTCTTAAACAGTCATTTTAGAATATTCTCAGGAATGAAAATACAATATAGGAGACTTTAGGTGACAATCTGCCTGATAGCACAAATACTGTGTGATATTTACCAGAGAAGAAGTGAGCCTTGAAGCCCTTTTTGGACACAGTGTTGTCCGATTTAAACTCAATCCTCATGTTGTTTTGGAGCGAGGTGATGACGTCGGGTTTCTCTGAGCCACAGAATTTCCCTTGAAGCTTTGAGTCTGAGCTCAGCCCGCTACGTACTTCCACATAGTCGTATTTACACACCTGATTGGAGACACACAGAAACACTCAGACCCAACCAGGGAACACCAGACTAAACCGACACATCAGTGGGCGGCAGCGTACGTCGTTGCCCTCGGTTTCAAAGCCATCAAACACCAGGGTGATCCGGTACTGAGCAGGGGCCACCAGCTGCCACACACAGTTCTTGTTGTGGGGGTACTCGTTGGGCCAGCCGGGCGTGGTGAGGGAGCCGTTCAGACTGGCGATGAAGCCGCCGCAAGCAGCTGCTGGAGGGACGAACCACAAAAATGTTTTCTCAGTGATGACTCACACTCAGTAGATTCACCATTAATTAAAAGACAATTACTCAATATGAGAAACGGCATCCCCAAAAGGCTTGGATTAATGAATAATCAACTTCCTGTAATAGAAAATCTTGGTACTCAAACAGTAAAGTAATCCATGTTAGAGTTATTACTGGAGGAAAAACGGAATACTGAATCTAAAAAGGGTTACTTTGCAGCAGGACAACACTGCCCTCTTGTGGTACGAGAGGATTTCCCTCCTTGCAGCTTTCATTGAACCCATAGACTGTACATTTAACCTAATGACCTTTCCTAGAGAAGCCCACCGGCTCCTGTAACAAACAGCTCTTTCTAAAGGCAAAGATGATCCCAAATGACGGGATGGATGGACCTTTGCTGTGTTAAAAACTTTTTGTCTACTCACCCTCACAGCTGCGTCGGTTGGCTGCCAGCTCATACCCAGGGTCACATGCACATCTGTAGCTGCCTAGCGTGTTCACACAGCGCTGCTCACACTGACCCTTCTCTGGTCTGGAGCACTCGTCCATCTCTAGCCAAAGAAAACTTCAAATCACTGGATGGCTGACAAACACATGTAAAAACTGGAACGTTTGTCTCTGAAACAACACAGACCTTTTAAAAAGCTGGCTGCAAACCCAGCTTTGTTGACCGACCCATCAGACGCAAACTTGAGCCAGAGCTGGTTGGAGCTACTTTTGATGTTTTCTGGTTTTTCGTAGCCACAGAAACGGCCGAGTAACGGGCTGCTCTCTGAGCTGCCATCTCTCACCTCCACATAGTCGTAGGTACAGATGTCATGCTTCTCAGTCTGCAGGAACAACATTAATTCAGTATTTTTGCTTGCCTGATGAAACAAGGTGCATTTTACTAGTGAAATGCTCAGTCTGTCGCTGGAGGGACTGTGTCTCTTGGCTGGCAGGGAACACCTTGGGATTCCCCCGGAGGAGCTGGCCCAAGTGGGGGAGAGGGAAGTCTGGGCCTCCATGCTCAGGTTGCTGCCCCCGCAACCCCACTCCCGATAAGCAGAAGAGGATGGATGGATGCTCAGTCTGTGATAAAAAGATTTCTCTCTGCTAAGTGATTTTTACCTCAAATGACTGAAAGGAGAGGCCGACCTGGAACCCCTCTGCCACTGTGATCCGCCACACGCACACTTTGTTGGACTGATAATCATCAGGATAATTAGGAGACTGGATCTGACCGCTGTCCTTCTTCAGCTCTCCACCACAAATAGCTGTGAGAAAGTCAGATCCTGATTTTAGCTTGTTTCATTCACAGACTTTTTCTATGTAGGTCGAACGAAGAAGCAAAGGATTAGAGACCTCATACAACAAAATGTTGCTATAGCATCATGTTGAAAAACTTTTTGTAAGGAGCCTTTTTGGAATTTTCAAGTAATTTAGTAGGTTTAGCCCATAATGTAAAAATATATGTATATCTAAGAATTAATGAAAATATTATTTTCAGTAAAATGTGAAACGTGCAGCAAAGATTGATTAAAGTATAGCAAAGTGGACAAAGGTGACACGACTCTATGAAGGTATTTTCTTTAAAATAAGGCTTCACGTGTACTTTAACTCTATTTACTTTAACATCAAAATTGATGTTGGGATGCTGCCCCCGCGACCCGGACCCGGATAACCGGAGGAAGACGACGACGACAATCAAAATTGAAAACTTTCATGCATTCATCAGCCTATGAATGAATGTTTCTTATGATGCACCTTCTGCACTGAAACTGCTTTGTTTTTCTCTGATCTGAATTTAGTTTGTGTGTTTAATGAATCAAAATTAATTTGTGTATTTTAATTATGCTGTTATGCTGATTTTACTGTTCTTGCTCCTGGAAAGCACATGGAATTGTCTCTGTGTATGAAATGTGCTTTACAAATAAAGCTGCCTTGCCTAAGGGTTATGTTGTGCTCTGTTGCCCAGCAGGGGGCAGCCTAAACGCTAAAACTTTGGACCAAAAACGTGACCAGTTTCTGCAGGACTTGTGGAGGTAAAGAATAAATATTTTTCTAATTTGAAATACATGTACCCCAGAGTATATTCTGCTTTTTGGATCTGACTTGAAGAAAAACGTCAGAATTCTGAGAAAAAAGTAAGAATTCTCTTTCTTTACTTTTTTTTTTCTTTTCAGTGGACCTTAATCCTCTTCCGCAGTTTTTTGTCAGAATTCTGACATGTTTTTCCTCAGGATTATTAAAGTTAGAATTCTGAAATTGAAGTCAGAAATCTGACTTTTTTCTCAGATTTCTAACTTTAATAATCCTGAGGGAAAAAAAAGTCAGAATTCTGAGAAAAAAGTCACTTTGATGTCAGAATTCTCTTTTTTCTTTTCAGTGGCCCTAACTCTCTTCCGTAGATTGTTTATAAAACCTTTTGATGTTCAGCGAAACGACCCTCCTGATCTTTTTCTTCACAACTACAACATACCAATCATGTTGCTCAGCTACTGGTTATAAAATCTTGCATAATTCATCAATTTTAGTACATATTTTGTTTTATACCAACCTTTACTTTGTCACATTTTTGGATCATGAGGACAAATAACAATACATTTTTTTAAGACAGAATAAAATTTAAATTGTGCCTTCATAAACAGCCGAGAAGCCTTTTCCCAGCCAGCTGCTGCTGCTTCTGAATTCAACCCAAAGTCGACTGTCCGTAGAGATGATTGGATCCGGGAGTGTGTCCCCACAAAAACGGCCTAGAAATAAAAAGACAGCAACTCTGAATACTCCAGTGATTTGTACCAAAAGAATGAATGAACGAACGAATGAATGAATGAATGACTTTTATTTGATTTAGAGTAAATACTGAATACATAAAACAGGCATCGCCCAACCTTTAAGAGGAGCTTTCCTCCAGAAGCCATCTCGGACCTCCAAGTGGTCGTACCAGCACAAATGACTCCTGAACAGGTCCATGGAGGTAAAGTTAAGGACAATCTGAAACACACAAGAGACATTTTGTACTTTATTGGTTTAGATCAAATATTTTGATGACGAATAACAGCTGAGTATGTAAAATTATTCTTATTTTAAATAGTTGAACTGAATCAAATCTCTTGATATATATTTTTTTAATATTGAGTTTTACTGTTAGCTTCCTGAACAGCCTCAGTTTAGAGAAATAAAGCTAACAACCTAAGGGACTGATGAGCTAACCAGCCACTTCAAACACATTTCACAGGAGTTCATATGAATGGTGTTTTATTTTAAAGACCAAGTTCACTCAGATTTTCAACACATTTGCAGAGGTCTTTAGTGTAAATGAATGCCTTGAGCTCTGGTGCTCCTGTTTCAGGAAGAATAAGTTAGCTGGGGGAGAGAGGAGCAGAAGACAACAGGATGTGGTCTTTCAGTCTTACAGCAACACAATGTTTTACCCCCACAAATAACACAAGCCTGAAGGAGTTCTACCATGTTGTGGAGTTGCTAATGCTAACGGTTAGCTTCTACTAGTTCAGACCTGCTCTGCTCTTTCCTGGTTGTTAAACCATCAACAGCCTTCCCCACCGTGAGCCAAGGTAAGTGAGTCCATGAATGCTTATCAACAGTTTGACATAGATCTGGGAGGCTTTTCCTGACCCGAGCGTTTTCTTAGTGGGGGGGCAAATTTAAGAAATAGGGGTAGAAGACTATTTTCATGTTCCGCAAGTATGCAAAACTAAGAGTGATTGATCTTATTATAAGAGTAACAAGTAAAATACAGATTCTCAATAATAATTATTTTTTAATTAAACAATAGCTATTCAAATTGGTGTAAGCCAATTTGGACATGAACTCTACTTCATAAGTACCCAAACATCCCTTCAGGTGTTTGCCAGTATTCGTCACCTTTTCTCCTGGAGTGACAGAGATTCTCCAAACACAGTGTGTGTAGGCCGAGTAACCGCTAGGGAAACCCGGAGACGAGAAGTTCCCCGCGCTTTCCTGCAGGCTTTCCCCGCATCCTTTTACACAAACACACACAAAAACATTAACATGAATGGGCTATTTTGACCTATAACCTATTAATTAAATTAAGATTAAAATGGTTTTACTTGCACATTTGTAGAGTTTTTGGGCTTGAGCGATGTCCCCTTTGCTGAGCCTGGTCCTCTGTCCAATGGATGGTCTGACCCCGTTAACATCATAACGGGGCAAGATTGTGTCTAAGAAGATGCTTCTGTTTCAGACAAATCACAAATGTGAACATAATTATTAAAAAAAACTTTTTAAGGAATAAACACACCAATAGGGCTTCATATTACCAAACCTTTCAAAATAAAAGCATGATATTTGGCAGTGAAAAGAGAGAGTTCAGAGTTGTTCACTATCAACATCTTGATTCTTTTATTAATCTCCCCCTGTGTTCTGAGCTCCCTCTCTTACACGGTTACCATGGTGATGAACCTGCAAATGACAGGCATGTGCAAACAGAGCGCTGTAAATGGGGCCTCTGGCCGGTGCCAGCCGGTTCAGTGGAGCCCGCTCCTGAATGCCAGAGGGGAAAAAACGGGCCACTCCAGCCCAAATTATTCAACAAAGACCCAACTGCTCGGCCTTTATTTAGCTTGGCGCGCTTCCCTGACCCAGACCTGCAAAACAGTTCTGGGTATAAAAAGAGCCCCAAAGCAAAGAGAGAGGCAAAGGGGTAAACAACATGCACAAGACAGAAATAAAAAAGGGAACAAGTGTGAAACAATTTATGTAACAATAAAACCAGGTTTGGACAAACAAGTGAGATGTTTATCAGATATAAAATGTAATAGACAGGACCACACACTGACCTGGAGAATGTATTCCTTGCATAATGCATAATGCTGCCGAAGTCGTACACCTCTCCCAGGGAGTCCACCTCGCCCGGCTCCATCTTCAGGAAGTTGTACTCTTGTCCTTTTGGAGCCCAGGAGGTCAGAGGGAAAAACATCTGCAGCATCAGTAAACAGAGACCTCCTCAGAAAACAGCTTTGCAAAAGTACCTGGCTGGATGTTGTCTCTAATGATGTCAACGTGCTCATCGCGGTCTGGACGTGTGTGTTCGTGCCAGAAGCCGACCACGTGGCCCAGTTCATGAACCACGATGCCAAACTTATCACAGTTCTTCCCGATGGAGATGGCCTGGGGCCCACCGCCTCTCCTCCCCACGTAGGAGCAGCAGCTGTGGGGTGGGAAAAAAATTATATACTTAGAAAAAACTGACAAATATTACTTCTGTATGTATACAGTAACCACCCTTTGTTCTCAAAAGCTGTCTTCTAGAAGCATATTTAGCCTTTGGCTCCATAGTCTTAGAGGCTTGAGTGTGTGAAGGCATATAACATCACTTCCAGTTTCCTTCATGTAACTAAAGGTGGTCCTCAGGGATCAGTTCTGAGGCCACTCCGGTTTATTCTATCCGCCAATAATCTGGGCTGAGGAATGTCAAACATGGATTTTAATTTTATGCCAACGACACTGTGATGTTCTCAGCTGCATCTTCACCTCATCAGGTCCTTTCTGAGCTACGGCAATCATTTAATTCTGTCCATTTGACTTTTTGTAACCTGTACTAGTTTTAAACCCTGGAAAAACAAAATGTATGATTTTTAACACAAAAAGCCCAAATCCATAATTCTTCCATCACTTATCACTTTCAAGTGAACTGAGAGAGATTTAGTTTATGTTTAAAACAAATAGTTAGAAAAAGGTGATTTATTTATTTTTGCTCTTCTTCAAGCCTCACAGCATCCTGCTAAGTTTAGTCTACAGTCTACTGCACACTGGAAGCATCAGCGGTGAGAACGGCAGCGGAGCATCACTGTTTCAAATAGAATCCATTAGAGTCTATGGGGTGATTCTAACCAGCTGCAAATTTTCAGGCGCGTCCCAGAAGCGGCACGCTGAGCCGCACCACACCACTACAGATAGGATCAGGTTCTATTTTTGTCGTGAGCCGCTTCTGGGATGCAAAATTTCCCGCAGTTAGCATACGGCTACAGGAAATCACACACGGTTTCAGAGTAAAACCCCCAGTAATTTTCAAAATAGAAGTCTATTGCTGTAATGTGATTTCATATCTATGTAGATTATGTCAATACAAGTGACCTAATGGCTCATTTACTCCCTTCATCATTCCAGAAGTGCAGCGTTGTGTTTTTCATGGCTTTAATCCTGGCAGTGGAGAGCCACAACCTCATATCTGACATGAAATGTGATTGCTTTCTTTCTGGTTTAATGGCGTATGACATAAACTCGAGGGAATTTGTGATCTCGCGAGTTAAGCAAAGAGCATGGCGGAGAAGCCGCCTCACTGCTGAGATGCTCCTGGTGTGCACTGCAATGCAGCGATTGTCACGAGTTAAACCTTTTCGCTGCCGTTCTGTGCCGTGCCACAGTGTGCAGTAGGGGTAAGGGCGGTAAGTTGGACCTGTTCCCGGGAAGAGTCGGACTCCACCAGGGCTGCCCTTTGGCTCCGGTTCTGTTCAACAACTTTAAGGACAGAATTTCTAAGCTCAGCCGTGAAGTGGAGGGTGTTAGGTTTGGTGACAGGAGAACCTCATCTTTACTTTTTTGGACGTAGTCCTCTTAGCTCCATTAAGCTGTGACCTTCAACTCTTGCTGGGGAAGTTTGCAGCTGAGCGTGAAGTGGCTGGGATGAGCAATACTGGTGGCCATGGTTCTGGAGTGGAAAACAGTGGATTGCCAACTCCAGGTCGGAGGAGAGCTTCTACCTTAAGTGGAGGAGTCTTAGAGTTTTCTCCACATGCAAGGGAAGGAGAAAGCGGGAGATTCACAGGCAGGTCAGGGCACTGTCTGCATCGATGTGGACAAGAAATCGGTCTGTTGTGGTGAAGAGGGAGCTAAGCCAGAAAGCAAAGCCCTCAACTTACCTGTCGAGTCTCGACTCAACCCTCACCTATGGTCATGAGCGTTGAGTATTGACCACAAGAATAATATCGTGGCTCAGCCTAAAAGACAGAGTAAGGAGCTCTGACTTCTGGTAGAGGCTCAGAGTATAGCTGCTGCTCTTCCACATGGAGAGGAGCCAGCTGAGGTGGTGCAGGTATTTAGTCAGGACACATCAAGGATGCATCACAGGGGACCAAGGACAGGCTGGAGGGATTTAACTGTAAATGGTAAATGGCCGGTATTTATATAGTGCCTTCTAGAGTCCTAGAACCCCACAAGGTGTTTTACAACACAACCAGATGTGGACTGGCCTTCAAGAGGTTGCTTCAGATCACCACCAGCAGCTCAAGGACACTACTGCAACAGACTGAGCAGGTCGCAAACCTGCAAACCTCTGGTAGTGGGACAAACACTCAACTCCTCTGCCACGTTGTCCAGGGTACGCCTTGGGATCCCACCTGTTGAGCTGTTGTTGGAGAGAGGATGATCTGATGAGCCTCTCTGCTGGGGATACTACCCCCATGATCTGGACCTGGACAAGCATGGAAATAGATGGACAAACGGACAGTGGTGTGTTTTAACTCACCCACAAGGCCTGTAGGTAAAAACAATGTAGCTCTCCTCGTTTGTTCTCTCTGTAAAAGTCACACAGGTGTGTTTCTCCCAGTGCCGCATGGCCTGACGAAATATGGCTCTCTGGCTGCCTGAAAAGGAACTCTAAATTTTGGTTTTGACTGTTTTGGAGCAAATGGGAATGCTACTTCTTTATCCGAACTCACCACTAAAATTCCCACTGATCACATATGGGATGATGCCATCCGGCCACACCCGCTCTGGCCTGGAGGTGGCTGCTCTCTTCTGACGGGGAACACTCTGGCTGTCTGCTGTTCTCTGGATGCTTTTGCTGGAGGTGGAATTATCAGCTGAAGAGAGCACATGAGCGTTTCACAGACAGTTTTACGAAACAGTCAGCATGAGAACACTGCTTTAATGGAAATGTGATGTTTATTCCCGCAGAAAAACACCTGAGTTTGTGTTGTCAGACTGCTTCTCTTCATTCTTGCTGTATGCCTCTTTAAACAAGCGAAGATCTTCTTCATCCAGAGCAATGTCTCCTAGAAAGGCGGCTGTGCAGAGAGAGGAACATAAGCTCAGTCCGTTCAGCTCCAGCTGACTTAACCAACAGATGATTAATGGAAAAACACGAGGAACATGAAGAAACATCAGTAAAAAGTAATAAAAGTCAGAACCCAGCAGAATAACTACAAAACTGAACATGACAACAATTTGCACAAGACTAGCACATATTGTTCAAGGGTAAATCAGTGTCAGATATATGATGATGATTATTATTATTGTTATAATATTATTATTATTATTATTATTATTATTATGGCCCAAAGCATTGAGACTAATACAGGAGCTTATTTTCTGCTTCAGCATATTAAGATTGTTTGTTAGCTGGTTCTGAGTATACTATGTTTGCAAGAATTTCAAAGGTTTTCATTGATATTTACATCCCATGGCTTTTGCCCATGGGGCCCGGCTGGGCCCAGCCCGAACCAGATACATGGGCTCGTCCAACTGTGGACCCACCACCCGCAGGAGGAACATGAAGGGTCCGGTGCAATGCGAATCGGGTGGCAGACCAAGGCGGGAGCCTTGGCAGTCCAATCCCCGGACAAGAAAACTAGTTTTTGGGACATGGAACGTCACCTCGCTGGCGGGGAAGGAGCCGGAGCTTGTGGCAGAGGTTGAGCGGTACCGGCTAGATATAGTCGGACTCACCTCGACACATTGCATTGGCTCTGGAACCTGAGACCTGGAGAGGGGTTGGACACTCTACTTTGCTGGAGTTGCTCCGGGTGAGAGGCGGAGGGCTGGGGTTGGCTTTTTGTTAGCCCCGAGACTCTCTGCCTGTGTGTTGGGGTTTACCCCGGGGGACAAGAGGGTAGCTTCCTTGCGCCTTCGGGTCGGGGAACGGGTCCTGACTGTTGTTTGTGCTTATGGGCCAAATATCAGTTCAGAGTACCCACCCTTTTTGGAGTCCCTGGGACGAGTGCTAGATAGTGCTCCATCAGGGGACTCCATTGTCCTGCTGGGGGACTTCAATGCTCACGTGGGCAATGACAGCTTGACCTGGAGGGGTGTGATTGGGAGGAACGGCCCACCTAATCTGAACTCGAGCGGTGTTTTGTTATTGGACTTCTGTGCAAGCCGCAGTTTGGCCATAACGAACACCATGTTCGAACATAAGGATGCCCACCGGTACACTTGGTACCAGGGCAGCCTAGGTCACAGGTCGATGATAGATTTTGTAGTCGTATCATCTGACCTGCGGCCGTATGTTTTGGACACCCGAGTGAAGAGAGGGGCGGAGCTGTCAACTGATCACCACCTGGTGGTGAGTTGGATCAGATGGCAAGGGAACATGCCGCGTAGACCTGGCAGACCCAAACGCATAGTGAGGGTCTGCTGGAACGCCTGGCAGAAGAACCTGTCAAGACGGTCTTCAACTCCCACCTCCGGCAGAGCTTTGACCACGTCCCGAGAGCAGTGGGGGACATTGAGTCCGAGTGGGCCTTGTTCCACTCTGCGATTGTCGAGGCGGCTGTTGCTAGCTGTGGTCGTAAGGTGGCCGGTGCCAGTCGTGGTGGCAACCCCCGTACCCGCTGGTGGACACCAGAGGTTCGGGGCGCCGTCAAGCTGAAGAAGGAGGCCTACAGGGCGTGGCTGGTCAGTGGGTCTCTGGAGGCAGCAGACAGGTACCGGATAGCCAAGCGGGGTGCAGCAGTGGCAGTTGCCGAGGCAAAATCTCGGGCGTGGGAGGAGTTTGGTGAGGCCATGGAGAAAGACTATCGATCGGCTCCAAAGAGGTTCTGGCAAACTGTCCGGCGCCTCAGGAGAGGAAGGCAGCAACTCGCTCACACTGTTTACAGTGGGGATGGGGAGCTGCTGACGTCAACTGAGGCTATAGTCGGATGGTGGAAGGAATACTTTGAGGAGCTCCTCAATCCCACCAATGCGCATTCCGAGGAGGAACCAGAGCTGGGAGGCCTGGGGATGGACTGTCCGATCTCGGGGGCAGAAGTTGCTGAGGTAGTCAAACAACTACACAGCGGCGGAGCCCCGGGGGCGGATGAGGTTCGTCCTGGGTATCTCAAGGCTATGGATGTTGTAGGGCTGTCATGGTTGACACGTCTCTACAACATTGCGTGGTCATCGGGGGCAGTTCCTAGGGAGTGGCAGACCGGGGTGGTGGTCCCCATCTTTAAGAAGGGTGACCTGAGGGTGTGTTCCAACTATAGGGGGATCACACTCCTCAGCCTCCCTGGAAAGGTCTACTCCAAGGTACTGGAGAGGAGGGTCCGATCGATAGTTGAATCTCAGATAGAGGAGGAGCAATGTGGTTTTCGTCCTGGCCGTGGAACTGTGGACCAGCTCTATACCCTTGCAAGGGTGATGGAGGGGGCATGGGAGTTTGCCCAACCAATCCACATGTGCTTTGTGGATTTGGAGAAGGCTTATGACCGTGTCCCCAGGGGCACCCTGTGGGGGACGCTCCAGGAGTATGGGGTGGGTGGCTTTCTGTTAAGGGCCATTCAGTCCCTTTACCAGAGGAGCGTGAGTTTGGTCCGCATAGCCGGTAGTAAGTCGGACCTGTTCCCAGTGAGGGTTGGACTCCGCCAGGGCTGCCCTTTGTCACCGGTTCTGTTCATCACTTTTATGGACAGAATTTCTAGACGCAGCCGTGGTGTGGAGTGTGTCGAGTTTGGTGGCAGGAGAATCTCGTCTCTGCTTTTTGCGGATGATGTGGTCCTCCTAGCTTCATCCAGCTCTGACCTTCAGTTCTTGCTGGGTAGGTTCGCGGCCGAATGTGAAGCGGCTGGGATGAGGATCAGCACCTCCAAATCTGAGACCATGGTTCTCGACCGGAAAAGGGTGGCTTGCCACCTCCGGGTCGGGGGAGAGGTCCTACCTCAAGTGGAGGAGTTTAAGTATCTCGGGGTCTTGTTCACGAGTGAGGGTAGGAGGGATCGGGAGATCGACAGGCGGATTGGTTCGGCGTCTGCAGTGATGCGGACGCTGAGCCGATCTGTCGTGGGGAAGAGGGAGCTGAGCCAGAAAGCCAGGCTCTCGATTTACCGGTCGATCTACGTCCCAATCCTCACCTATGGTCATGAGCTTTGGGTAATGACCGAAAGAACGAGATCGCGGATACAAGCGGCCGAAATGAGTTTCCTCCGTAGGGTGGCCGGGCTCAGCCTTAGAGATAGGGTGAGGAGCTCGGACATTCGGGAGGGACTCGGAGTAGAACCGCTGCTCCTCCGGATTGAAAGGAGCCAGTTTAGGTGGTTTGGGCATCTGGTCAGGATGCCTCCTGGACGCCTCCCCGGGGAGGTGTTTCGGGCATGTCCTGCCGGCAGAAGGCCCCCGGGTCGACCCAGGACACGTTGGAGAGGTTACATCTCCAATCTGGTCCGGGAACGCCTTGGGGTCCTGCCGGAGGAGCTGGTGGACAAGGCCGGGGAGAGGACAGCCTGGAGCTCCCTAGTTGGGATGCTGCCCCCGCGACCCGGACCCGGATAAGCGGAGGAAGACGACGACGACGATTTACATCCAATGTGTTTTGAGACCTCTGCAACTCACCCGGGTAATCTGTTTCTTGGCCTTAATTTCAACAGGAAATAAAGTCTGGGGAAATTTCCTGGGGAATAAAATTTTTCCTGAGGCTCTTGATTTTCATTTTAGCCCTACAACGAGATGCCTCATCAATCTTGAAAATGTATTGTTCATCACTAAACTGTTGCTGGGAGGAGTTCCTCAGGGAGGATGTTTTAGTACCATACTTTTTTCAAAGCTGTGTTCTGAGGCTAAGCTGTGAGTGACCTCACTCCTTTCTGACTGAGAAGAAACCCCACACATAAATGGTTTCAGGTAGAGTTTACCTTATCTTCTCCAGCAAATTACTTTCCCTATATGACCAAAGAGAGGTGATACATCAGATACAACTGACACCATTCTTGGAGAAGTGGCTTCGTCTCTCTCTAAGACTCTTCTCCTCAGTTTGAATCAGCTTTAGGAGACCTGAGGTCCTGATTCTTTTGGGCTTTTCTGGATGTCTTTTAGCTTTCTTAAAAAATTCAATGGAAATATTTTTCAGTGCTTGGATAATACCTATGTTTATGGAAGAGAGGAACTTGGTATAATTTGAATTCATATTGAGTCATTCAGGGGTTTATTCAACATACAATCATAAACACTGAGTCAGAAAACTTTAGAACAATGAATATTTGGGTCAATCTCAAAACCTTCACAGGTGGAGTGGAGTTTAACTTCAAATGTCTAAGATACGAATAATTCCAAACAAAAGTCCAAACTCAGCCAAAAAAGGCAAAGAATCTGGGTTATTTTGCATTTTCCTAAGTAAAAATACTACATGCTTTTGTTATAACTTTACTCTTGTTAGAAACACCTGGAAATCTTGCGTTCCTCCTTTAAGCTGTGGTGCATCTATTTCCATTAGTTGTCAAAAGCAAGCTGGGTCTTTGAACAGGACAGGAGAATTGTGGACAAAATCCATGACAGCAACACAGAAGATTGTGACAGCTGAGTGATGGGATGGCCAACCTTCAGCCTGTTGCACATATTCGTAAAACCGTAAAACTAGCCACTAATCAGTAACGTCTCATAATTTCACAAGATTAGAAGACATCTTGGCCAACAAACACATTGTGCGAGCAGTTCGGTGGAACCGTTTCCTTGAAATCCCTCCTCCCGCTGTAACTGCCTTTGAAAGTACAAATGAGAGGATGTAGCGTGCCTTTGAAGGAAATTCACTCATGCAAAGACTGACTGTAAATGACTGTCACCCCTGCAGCGTGCACTCCACGCCCTGCAGCCAGAGGGATTTCAACAGCGTCCAGGAGAGGGGCTGTGTTGGCACGGCCCTGGTGACCTCCGGTCTCCAGGCAACTGCCTCGAGGTGCAGGAGACGTGTGCTTTCAAAGTTTCAGAAGTCAGGAGGAAAAAAAGAAAAAGAAAAGGAAACCCAACCTGTTGCAGGCCCCTTCATCAAAGCAAAAGTGGATTGTTTGCCCGTTAGATGCTGGACAAAACATTGTTTATTTTCACTGGGAAGGATTCCAACTCAGAAAAGTTAAATCGATCTTTATTATAAAAATGCTCAGACAAAACCAATGTGACTGAACCTTAATGCCCTACTAAAAACAACTGCAAACACTAAAGCTAAATAAGAAAGAACACTTAATGAGAACACAACCTTCCTCAACTCATATCTATTTATGTCGTTTTTTCTAGTTTTTACTGCGAAAAGAGTTTATTAGAAATTACATTTCTGACCCCCTAATTTACCACCTTAAAATAAAAGCATTTATTTAATATTCTTTTTCATTTTTACCCCTGAGAACTTGATTCTATACACTTTAGCATATTTTTTGTACAGCATATTTTAATTTTTTGCCCCCATTATTTAAATTGGGTGTCTTGGGTATGCCCCTTCTCCTTTTTTTCAAGCAGGTACATTTCCATAAAAAGAAAGAAAATTCAAGGTATTTTTCTCTTTTTAATTGCAACTAAAGTGACATTAAACATGAAAATGTCCTGTGATTTTTTTCTCATGTTAGATTTTTTAAATTTATCTGTGTTTTGAAATGTCAACTTCAAAAAATAATCAGAAATAACTTCATACAAAAACTTCTGTTGTTCTTCTGTTCATTTCTTCAGTTTTTGCAAATGTAATATTATGTTAAAAGCTCCTGCGTATATTTTTGTGCCATTTCCTGAACAGCACCATATGCATGTTTATGCCAGCTGTTTATTAAAAAAGGAGACCATTTCAAATAAGAAAATACACGTTACCAGCTTTGCAGGGATCCTTGTAATCGATCACATCCTCTTGGAGATTAACGCGTGCTTCCTCAGCCTCAAAACGATCCGCTGAACCGCTCATAGCGCACAGCAGGACCAGAGCAATCCGAGCGTCCATTTTCCCCCTCATCAAACAAACTGAGCAGGAAGCCGATGAGCGATTGTTGGACTGGCCAAGGGCTCCATAAAAAAGGCTCCTTGCAGCAGCGGTGTGATTTTTATAAACTCAACGTCTCCATGCAGCTGCGCCGATTCGCTGAGGCGCAGGTTGGAACGCGGAGCGCACACATCCAAACGGGCTCGGAGGTACTTCACCTGCACTGCTTGACCCCACCCACCACCACCACCACCACCACACACACACACACACACACACACCAAGGAGCGTGCAGAAAACTTAACCCTGAATAATTGCATTGTAATAAGTTCTTTAAAAATAAATCAGGTGAAATTTTTAAACTAAATTAGTTGTTATTTAATGTTCCACTAGATTTGAAAAATAGTGATAATCATTAATATGATTTTCCAGGTCACGCCTGCATGCTTGCAGGATGCAGAGCAGCCAGCACCCAAAGTGGAAACACTGACTCCTCAGCTTTTAGAGAATCTGACACATAATTAAATAACAGACTTCCTGCAAATTTGAAAAAACAAATTTAAGGGCCAAACTCACTACAAAACGAGTGTTTTTTTTCTTATTATATTTGAAGATGTTATTTTAGCATCCGAAAATGTCTCAAAGCTAACTGATAGCATTAGCATCTCCACCACACAGCAAAACTATTCCAGGCATGTGTTATTTGTGGAGGTATAACATCAGTGTTGCCAAGGAAACAGAGTCAGTGGTAGAGTCGAGTTGCTGTTAGCCAATCAGGCAAGATGTCCAAATATCAGAACTCCAAGCTCCAGTGTTCTTCCATTCTGTCTTCCAGCTGACGTCTACGTCCCCAAACAGGAGCGTTTGAGCTCCCTCCCCTGAGTAAGACTTACGGTATAGCGGTCAGTGTTGCAGTGAAACTGAAGAAGCCTCTGACTGGAGACACTCTTCCGTTGTCTGAGGTTTCGCTGCAACACTGACTGCTACTGGAGATCCTTCCTGCCAACAGCCACTGTAACATACAATAACTCTTTGACGACTTGATTATTATTATTCTGAGCTACTGCAGCAATCAATTTCCCTCTAGGATTAATAAAGTATTTTTGAATTGAAATGAATTGTTTCTATTTTTACAGGAACAATAAAAGACATGCAGTCTTCCACAAACTCACTCCTGATGTCAGTTTGGGATTTTCATTTGAGCTAGAATGCACAATTATGACTGGAAGAGGTTAGCAAAATAACTAAGGAAAGGTTTATTCCAGTTCAGATCACCTAATTTCTTGATTTTCAGAATTTTTTTTCTGTATTATCACTCAGCTGCTCATTCTCCAAACCAGTGAACCTCAACTGGCAGCCCACCCAATGTGGGCATGTCCACCCCCACCCTCTTGGCGAAACAGAGACATTTCTGCAAGACCCCCCTGCCCTACGGCTTTGACACCTGGTGAGACGGAAAAATTTTCACGAGATCCCCCCACCCCGACATACAAATGCCAGGGCCGAAATATTGTCCCACATGCCTAGACTCCTAAAACCTGGACCAGACCATTCTTACACAAACAGCAGAATCCTAAACATAGTTAGTGTCACGATTTGGTGTTGGAGGACCCAAATATGCAGTACCCAGGATGACACGAGGCAGGGATGAAGGTTAAGTAAAATCCTTTATTTAAAGGGAGAGCCAAAAACAAAGTACATCCAAGGCTGTGAGCCAAAATCCAAAAACCAGATAAAGATCTGGAAATCCAAAAACTGGTTTATACACAGAGAAACAAAACTGACAGAACTACAAACAATGGACCGACACAAGACAAAGACAAGACAGGGCTTAAATAAGCAGGGAGGAGTAATTAAGGGAACAGGAAGCAGGTGTGTGGAGTGAGGGCTGGAGGGAAGGCAGGTGACAATAATTACCTAAATGGGGAAACAGAACCAAAGGAGTACAGATAAACCTAAAACTACAAATCCAAACTAAAAGGCTGCGGGAAGGACTAACACACACACAGACAGACACAAATAACTCTCACACACATATACTGGGCTGGGGAACAAGAGGCTGGAGCTGCAACTGGAGGGACGGAGGATAACTAATTGAACACCGGACCTGAGGGAAAGATAAAAAGGCCTACAAACAGAAGACACAATATAGAGACGCAGACAAAGGACACATGAGGGCGCTATGAGACACAGAAGGGAAACTAGAGAGGATGGAGAAACATCAGGAGACACAAAAAGGAGGGGGCAGACGCAGACCATGACGGTTAGAGAAAACTTAATTTGATGCTTTGATTGTCTTTTACACAGGTGGGAATAAAATTATGTTTAATGTACAAAACTGTGAACTGAATCTTGCTCTCTGGGTGCTCTGATCGTACAATCGCCCCTAAGAGTTAGCATGTTCTCCCCATGCATGTGTGTATTTCCTCTGGGTAATCTAGATTCCTCCCACTGATCAAAAACTAGAAATTTAGGGTAACTGGAGGTAAATGTTAAATTCAGACTTAATAAAGGACACTTTACTGTTACTGCACAACAATTTGCATGTGTTACCACTGTGTGGCACTGATGGATAAGCTGCAGAATCCTCTTCTCCAGAATCAAAGAAAACAAAGTGAAAACACAACCAAAATTTAAACGCTTTGCAAAAACTGTTGGTTCATTGTCACCACCAGATGAAAGAATCCATGAATCAATCACTTTTACTCGTGTGTTTTGCATCATTGTGCAAACTCATGTAGCTACATTGAGTTTGAGCCAGACGGTCCCGGTCTCCCTCCTCCCCTGCTGATATAAACGTGCAACAGAGATGGGACTTTAATCCAGAGAGGAGCCCTTCACTTGTCACAGGATGGCCATGCACCGTCTAAACACTTTTTAGAAAAAGGACTTGGAAGGCTTTAAGGGGGAAATCCCAGCAGGATAATACTTATTTTTCACCTCACCTTGGCTGTGTTAAATTTGGGGTGATGTCCCAGTTATGGTGCAGACAGACCCTGCTCTCTGTGGAACTGGGCATACTGGTGGCGATCCTAGTGGCTGGTGGAGCAGCACAGCTTTATGACACAAGGGAAGCGGGGTCATCGTGTTACGGAGGATTTGACCTCTACTTTGTTCTGGACAAGTGAGTAATGCTGCTTTTATGAGAGAGCTTTTAAAAGTTTGGTGCCTACTTTATTGGAGTTTGTTGGTGCAATATTTAGCAGAGCTGCTGATAGTTTTCAAGAGTACTCTACAAAAGAAATCAATTACAAGAACAATCATTGTAATGTAGAGCTGCAATTTAGAGAGGTTACATCTGTCAAATCTTAAAATCAGTTGGTGCATCTGAGCTAAAATATTAAATATGAAGTAGTGTTAAAAACATCTGGAAAAGATGATGTCCTCAAGTGTTTTGCAGTTTGAAACCTTCAGATTTCAAATAAAACAGAATTCCCATCAAAAGTTATTCTTAAACTCGAATGACCTGATTTATTAGTTTGTTTTATTTAAGCATTAAAACTAATAATTTGTCATTTTATTCATCAAACACAAAATCAGGCAGCTAAATACTTTGGACAGGGTCAAATTGCATGGTCATGATAAATATGTGAAGCTCCAGAACACGTCGCGTGCCACATGTTTTCATCCACACACTTCTAACAGAAAGCATGTTCATGCAGTCACTCCTTCATGCACTCATGCATCATCTGAGATGATAAAGTACACTGCAGGGACTGCTGTTCTCAAACTGCAGCTGTACTTCACTGACTGGATCAGCTCACATCGGCACAGCCTCAAATCTGGGCTTTGGGCTGCAGAACCCTTTCTCCATTAAAGCCAGATGTCCCAAAGTCTTCAGCTCGTCTCCTCACTCACACTGCTGGATGAGTGAAAAAGCATGAAGGGGAGGAGAGGAGCAGTGAGGTGGGGGCGGTTTTAGACCCAAAGATTGATTAATTGATTACTGACGGTTGTCCGCTTGAAATACTTGAGTTTTGTTTTAAGGCAGCAGATCTGGACCAGGAGGAAGCCACATCAGAACCATTTGATCCTTTAGGTTTGGTTTGACATCAAACAAATGGAAGCAGAGATTTTGTAAAAGAAAAAAAAGTTACAAAAGTAAAAGAAAAAAAGTTCATATGTATCCACTTATACTAAACAATAATGATATGTGCTTGGTTACACTAAAAAAACAACTTGTTAAATCAATGTAATAAATGTGGAAACAATTCTCAAGAAGTAGTTTTTTTCTTTCATATTGAAGCAGTTATGTCATACATCTGGGTTTAGTCAAAATAATTCACATCCGGGAGTTTTAACATGGTGCCATACTCAAATTGACCCCTTAAATTGACCCCTAACCCTAACCCATAAATCATTAAAGGTGCAGCATGTAAGAATATAGTGAAAATTTTATAGTGAGAAAATCCCCTCAAAAGTTTAATGTTTCAGTAACTTTGAAGGAAGGTTAAGCTGAAACATGTTTCATATCCAGCTGGCTGCTGCATTGTCAGTTTTTCTCCTTTTAAAGTAAAGGAAGGATGGACATACAGTAACTACTGTTTACCATCAGTGAGTGTGAGGTCTCCTGCGAGCTAAAACTGCCGGCCAAAAGCTCCAGAGTTGTTTAAAGTGGTTGCAGTAACCAAATTTTACCACAGGGTCTCATTTTTACTTCATTTCTACATAATGCACATTTAAGTATGCCACATATGTAAAACCAATACACAACCTTTGTTTATCCTACAAAAAAGAGCATTGATAATTATTAATAACAGTCACTACCGAGATCCATCTAATCCTTTATTCATCAAATATAAAATACAGAAATTTTATGACTTGATATATTGGTAAATATGGCAATGATATATTGGTAAATATGGCAAACGATGTACAGAGAAAATACAAATACTTTACCAACTAATATTCAGAAAATGTTTCAAAAGAGGTGAGTGGTTACGTGTTGAAAGGAACTGATATCTTTAACCCTCCCACTGTCCTATTGGGTAACCCTGCGAGGAAAGTTGACCACTGAGCAGGGTTGATGGTTTATCCCACATGTGTCAGACACAAGGCTCGCAGGCCAGATGTGGCCCGCAGAGCATTTTTATGTGGCCCGCGAGATAAATATCAAAAATATATTGAAACTGACCCGCTGGCCAATTTTACCGCAAAGACGACAACTCCCATGGTGATTTGCGGCATTAGCGTGGAGCCGAAGCGCCCCCTCCTTTGTGTTTTTTCCAGCGTCTGCTGCCGGTGTCTGCAGCTCCGCTGTCTCGGACAAACTAAACACTCCTCTCACTCAGCGCTGAGTTTACTCAGCTATTTTCCGACATTGAAGCCCAGAAACTGAGATTTTAACCGCTCAGAAATGTGTTCACGACTGAAAGAGAACGTTTTCCAGCTAACGTCCAGACAGAGCTGATATAACTCCAGCGAGCAGCGACACGCTCAAACCAGCATGACTCTGTGGCTGCTGTCGTTGTGTTTCCTCCCCGACACACAACAACGTGGTCAAGCTGCTCAGACATGTTCATCAGCACAAACCTATGTGAGCACCTGTTGTCATCTAATGTTGTCATTATTATGATGAAGATGAACAAAACAACAGGAGTCTCCTCCTCAGCTCAGATCAGCCCCATGATGCAGGTATCTGGTTGGAACAGGTGAGCATCACAGTAAACCAGTGGAGCAAATTGAGCTTTAAATATGTTGGTTTTATGCTCTTTTTCTGCTCCAAAACATGAAAGTTAACAGGTGAGATGTTGCATTTTCATTTAAGATGAAATGATATTTTTATTTTGTTGTTGGCCTGTGAGAAAAGATTTAACCTACAGTAAACAGGAAGTGGAAAGGCTGCAGATAGATGAATAGAATAGAAAATCCCTTTATTGTTCCTCAGTGGGGAAAGCTAGACGTCACAGCAGCGATGACACTTATTACAGGAGAAAAAAGGAGAATAAAATATTAAGAAAAATGAATAATCAACAAGAAAACATAAATCGTGAATAGATTTTAAAAATGCTGATTATACCACAAGTAATGAATACCACTGATGCCTTTTATTTAAAACTGACTTGCTCGTGTGTGTGTTTGGTTATTCCACATTCAGTGTTAATGCAGAAATAAATTTGTTTCCAAATTAAAAGGTTCAAAATTGCATATATGTTGATAAAGAAAATGTGCAAATTTGCCGTCACTTTTTCAAAAAATATTAAGTTTGGCCCTGGACTCCGTCCCAGAGTTTCATTTCGGCCCTGTGTGAATTTGAGTTTGACACCCCTGGTTTATCTCTTGGGTCCATGTGGCAAGGGTGAGGACTGAGCACCACTTCACACCTGCCACGTGGACCTCAAGGGATAAACCATGAATCCTGCTCAATGGTCAACTTTCCTCGCAGGGTCACCCATAAAGACAGTGGGAGGGTTACAAAACCCTAGATTCAGAACCAAAATGAAGGAATGTAGTATTTCTGTAAAAAATTAGAGAATAGCCTTGACAGGGAAATAAAAGAAACAAGATCACTTTTCATATTCAGAAAACGTATAAAATCAAGCGTAATGTGTAAAGGATAATTAAACCAAGGTCTGTGATGAAATCAGAAAATTAGAAAACGACTGTGGTTAAAAATGATTCTGTGCACATCTGAAAGTTAAAATCTAGAATGTGTTTTCGTTTCTAAAAAGGGGTGAAATTATAAGGTATTTTTTTATAACTGCTCATTTCATTCAAATAATTTAGTGTTATGTAAATACACTTTGTGCTGATTTATTTTTACATTTTTGCTTTTTTATTTAAATAAATATAATTAAAAACTATGTCGTGAAACAGTTAACCCTCCTTTTTGGCCTTAACCAGTGTTCTCTATAGGAACGTTTACAGCTCTCCTGCAGTGTTTACCTCCATTATTGTCTACAGTGTTGGAGGCAAATGGTTTGGTGCCAAGAATGCAGCCCTAAATAAGAATGCCCAAAAGCTAAACTTTAAAGTTACATTTTTATTCTTAAGATCCCCCAAAAAGAGAACATCTAACAGCGAAGCTCCAACATCATCTGTCTCTGTAACAAAGAAGCTGTCAGACGTGGAAACCTCTGAATGTTTTTGTCAGGTCTGGCAGTGTGCAGCATTACTGGAATGAGATATATTACTTTGTGGATCATCTCGCTCACAAGTTCATCAGGTGAGCTCACTCACAGAAGGTCAGCAAGTACACAAAGAAAATGCTCTAAATGGTTCTTTTTCTTTTTCTAGTCCTCAGCTGCGGATGTCCTTCATTGTGTTTTCCACAGAAGGACGGACACTTATGGCTCTGACAGAAGACAGGTGGCTCAAACACAAACACACAGCTGTCTTTGTAAATGTAACTTGTATTTTCAGTGTAGCAATTCATCTCCATGGGCTTTGTTTACCGATCAGAGATCAGATTCGAGCCGGACTGGAGGAGCTGCGCATGGTGCAGCCAGGCGGAGACAGCTTCATGGACAAAGGGCTTCATAAAGTGAGTCTTCTGTGGAGTTAATGGAAAAGCCAACCCTGCCCAGCAGCCGGGCAGCAAACTCTTTAAATAAGGCTAATTAAAAATTATAACCTCAAACCGACGCCTCAAACTCTTTCCCCTCAGGCCAGCGAGCAAATATACTACGGGACAGGACACGGTGAGCAAATAGCCTTCAGTCACAACCGATCACTAAAAACGTAGTTTGAATAAACTCATAAAATCAGAAAGAATAAAAATCTGGCAGCTCTAAACAGTCAGATTAAGTTGGATTTCACCATTATTTAGATCTTCAGGTTTCTGAGGAAGGATCTAATCCTGCTAAAGAGATAGAGCTCTTAGAAACAGGTGTATCATGACACATGCTTGGCTGTTTGGGTTCACGTTTTTTGTCCTTTAGGTTACCGGACAGCGAGTGTCGTCATCGCACTGACCGATGGAGAGCTGAGAGAGAATCAGTTTGATTGGGCACAAAGAGAGGTGAGAGAAACCTCACCAAAACCAGCCTTGTGTTTGTCTGCCATCACAATCCAACGTTTTCCTCAGGTGGTGGTGCATGTGGTCTCCTCCTACTACAATGGTCTCCAACATGAGTCAGAAGTAATACTGATTTGTTAACTGTGATTTATTATTTATCCTTATTTTATCCTTTGTTGATCAGGCCAGCAGAGCTCGCCAGCTCGGTGCTACAGTGTACTGTGTGGGAGTGAAAGACTTCAATGAAACACAGGTGTGTACAGTAATGACACGTGATTAGATCATTTAAGTAGGTATGAGATAATTGTTTAACTCCTTTAATTTTCAGCTTTCCACTATAGCTGACAGCAAAGACCACGTCTTCCCTGTGAATGATGGATTTCAAGCTCTGCAAGGGGTCATCGATTCGGTATGAGGCACAAAGATGAAAACTAAAATGTTAAAATCAGAACTTTTGTTTCATTTTATTATTGTCATTACCTTTTTGTTTGTTAGATCTTAAAGAGATCATGTGTAGAGATCCTGGCGGTTGAGCCCTCCAGTATTTGTGAAGGAGGTAAATAAACACGAACCCACCTTGTTCTGTCTGCACACAGATGTATTGCGACTGAGATTTTGTTCTAAGGCAGATTCAGTTTATTTTCTTTACAGAAACTTTCCAGGTGGTTGTGAGAGGAAACGGTTTCCTTCATGCCAGAGATGAGCAGCAGGTTCTCTGCAGCTTCCGCATCAATGACACGGTCACTTTCAGTGAGTTCTGTCTTCATGTGCCACTTAAACGCTGATCTATTATTAGCTTAATATCAATTAGATACCTGTGACTGTAACCGACTCTTAGTTTGCTGCACACACATGAAATGTTGATACAGAAGAAAACACATTACACAAATCTGTTCTTATCTACTTTTGCAGGATTTGCATTACATAACTTATTGTTTATATTTTGTTTATTTTACTGTTTAATAAATGCTCCCAAGCACCATCGCATCTAAAAACAACGTAGAAAAAAGGTCAGATTTTGTCAACATTAACACAAAAAATTCTATGTTTTCATTAATGTTTAATATTGTTTCCAATGCACGGATTCAGCATCAGCGTTGCAAATCTTTAGGAAACTTTCTGCAGTCATTGGTCTCACAAAGTAATGGTGGTATTTAGATTCCAAGATATTTTCTAAACAGTCTTCTCAAACCCCAGTGAGTCGTGGCGGGTGGCTGCTCATTCTGAGGTTCTGTTGGAGGTTTCTTCCGGTTAAAGAGGAGGTTTGCTCTCCACTGTCGCTACATGCTTGCTTAGTGTGAGGACCGCTACAAAGTCTCAGACACAACAAGTCAGTGGCTCAGTGCAATCTGCTGGGTTTCCTTACATGGGAATATGTAACTCATTCGAACAATGAACTGAACTCATTGCACTAACATGTCAGTTCAGTTGAAATGTTTATTTTGTAAATTGCCTTGAAATGACTTGTTGTGATTTGTTGCTATATAAATCAAATAAACCGAATAGATTAGCTGAGTTTTATAATCTGTGTAAAAACAGGGATTATTATCAGTCTACAACATAAAATTATAAAACTGCAAGAAATTTTATTTAGAAAATTCACTTTCACATGTGCTCTTTTAATAACTGGTTTAAACCGATGAAAGTTAAAAAAGGTAAAACACTGTTTCGTAATTTTAGTAAAACTGTGGAGGAAAACACGTGACGTGTTCTGGAACGTTTTTTGTAAATGTATGTTAGAAAATAGTTAATTATATAATGTATGTATATACACTGCTCAATAAAATAAAGGGAACACAAAATAAGACACCCTACATCCGGATGAATGAAATAATCGTATTAGATACTTTGTTCCTTACACAGTTAAATGTGCTTTCCACAAAATCAAACACAAATTATCAATGAAAATCTAATATATCAACCCATGGAGGTCTGGATTTGGAGTCACACTCAAAAAGTGGAAAAACACACTACAGGCTGATCTAACTTTAATGTAATGTCCTTAAAACAAGCCTAAATGAGGCTCAGTAGTGTGTGTCGCCTCCACGAGCCTGCATGACCTCCTTAAAACACTTGGGCATGTTCCTGATGAGGTGGCGGATGGTCTCCTGAGGGATCTCCTCAAACCTGGACTAAAGCATCCGCCAACTCCTGGACAGTCTGTGGTACAATGTGGCGTTGGTGGCTGGAGCGAGACATGATGTCCCAGATGTGCTCAATTGGTTTCAGGTCTGGGGAATGGGCGGGCCAGTCCATATCATCAATACCTTGGACACTACGCTGACAGACACAGCAAACATTCCTGCCACAGCTCGCAAGGCTGTGCCATCCTGGATGAGCTGCACTAACCGAGCCGCTTGTGTGGGTTGTAGCCTGCGTCTCATGCCACCAGAATTTTAAAGTGACCAAAACATCAACCAGAAAGCATAGAAACTGAGAAGTGGTCTGTGGTCACCACCCGTAGAACTACTCCTTTAATGGTCATATTTGCTAATTGCCTATAATTTCTACCTGTTGTCTATCCCATTTTCACAACAGCAGGGGAAATTGATCGTCAGTGTTGCTTCCAAAGTGGACAGTTTGATTTCACAGAAGTGTGATTGACTTGGGAGTTACATTGTGTTGTTTCTGTGTTCCCATGATTTTTTTTGAGCAGTGTATATTCAAAAATAAGTAAACAATGATCCTCCTGCACACTGAGTGGCCTCTGATGTCACTGTGCCAGTTTGTTTTGGCGGTCAGCTTCAGTTCAGCTGGGGAAAAGCTCAGCTCTGCTCAGATGTCTGCGCAGGAATGTGGACCTCATCAGGGACGAGCGCTGTCTTAGACACTAACCCAGCCAGGACAAACAAACCACAAGCCTTCTCTCATTTTCTTCACTTTCCATAAAAAGAGGAAGTCCAGGAATTTAATAGGGAAAAAATTGTTTTCATGCTCAGAACTTCTGGAAATTTTTCAAAGTTCTAAAAACTGAAAGAAAATTTGGAAGTAAAGTTGTTCTCCGAATCTTAGACTTTTTCTGATTTCATGAGTTAAAAAAAGATAAAATGATTTTTACAACAACTGATTGTGTTTCTACAGTGGAGAGGCCTCTGGTGGTCAGGGACACTTTCCTTTTGTGCCCGGCACCGGTTCTGGAAAAAGTTGCAACGTGAGTGATTTCTGTTCTTAGACAAGGGGGTTATGTAATACTGAGCCCCTTCTATTAAAACACCACATTAAAATCACTCCACATATCTGGTTAGTCATCTGTTCAAATCAGAAAGTTTCTTCCAAACTGAACATTTTTCCACTCTTTCAATTTTTATTCAAATGAAAAAGGTGGAATTTTAGCTGTAAATATCTCATGATGTGCAGAAATAGAGTAAAAAAAAACTCATAGAAAATATTTGTATTATTGAATAAATCAGCATTTGTGCTTTTTTGAGTTAAATTCTGGCTCTTTCTGAGATATTATCATCATATCAGTCTATTGTGATTCCGTTACTAATAGGAAATTGTTTTTATTTATTTGACTTTTTTATTCTTTTCTAAACATACCTTTTTAAAAACAAAAGTTTTATCAGTCTTGTTTCCATATTTATTTTTAATCTAGAAACAATTTTCCCTACAGATGTTTTCTTTTAGTCAACCATACATCTCTGTTTCTGATTGCGTTGATTTCATTAGCTTGTTTCCATCCACATATTTGTCTTGATTTTTGTTGACAGCATCCTCCAGCTTAAATGCAGCCATTTTTACTTTGCCCCACAACAAACAAAAACATGATTATGTGAGTGTTGTTATTAAAGACAGATGCTTAAGCGGTGAGATAACAGAAGCGCCCAGCTTCCAAAAAGCAGCACAATAATCCATACGAGTCATAGAGTGGCTGAACTAAGTAATAAGTGATCAAATATAGATTCAAAATACAAAATTGATAAGATATAAATGATAAAATACTCCTTTATTTTGAATTGCTTCCTGCTCTTTGTGTCAGCAGGTCGGCCACGCTCCATGTCAGCATGAACAATGGCCTCAGCTTCATCTCCAGCTCCGTCACAATCACTGCAGTTGCTTGTGTGAGTAAAAAAGAGACAACCACAATAAAAACACAACTGGTCTCGTTCATCCTCTCACAGATCAAAGTGGGTGAGAAAAATCAGCAAAGCTGCTAATTTATCATTTCTGTAGTTATTTCAGAACATAAAGTCTAGCTTTGAAAGGATTTGTTGCAGAATGGGAAGCTTCTCATTTTGTTCCATTGTAAATCTGTTGTTTTTAAACTGAAACTTACATTTTGTGAAGGCCAGGTTCACAGAGAAACCATTTTTTGACTTGTTATGTTTTATATATGATTAGTCACTCTGAGTTTAACATGCAGGTTAAATGTGAAAATTGCCTTCTGCCACGTTTTCCTGCATTAGCTGCCAATAGAAAATAGACGAGGTAAAGCTCGGGTCAGAAAAAGTCACACAGATCTATGTCACACTGGAAATTAGCATTCATGGACTCACCCATCTGGGCTCACAACTGAAGAAGGCTGTTGTTGGTTTAGGTTCCAGGAGACAGCGCAGCCAACTCGACTAGTAGCTAAACGTTAGCATTAGCAACTCCACAACATGGCAGGACTCCTTCAGGCTGGTGTTATTTGTGGAGATAAAACATCAACGTTGAAAAAGCAAATGGAGTCTGTGGAAGAGTTGCGTTCCTGTTAACTAATTAGAGGTGAGGTGTTTGAATTTCAGGAAATAAGATTCCAAAACTGGCTAAACTCTGAAATGGCTCATTCGTAGTTCTTGAAACAGGAGCGCTAGAGCTTTATTCCATGCAGAGATCAACTTACAAGGCATTCACTTGTACTAGAGACTACTAGCCAAGAAATCTAGACAGTCAGGAGCCAAAGCAAAACGACTTTGCTCTGCATGTCAGTCTAGCTACGCTCCATTGGAGCCTCAGCAGGTTTACCATTGGCCTGATCAGTATTGTGTCTTGTCAATCACAGCGCTCTATCAGTCTGATGGGCGGGATGATGCAACGAAGCAGAACAACAAAGACTTCAACTTTGGACTACCGTATTTTCACGACCATAAGGCGCACCTAAAAGTCTTAAATTTTCTCCAAAATGTACTCCGCGCCCTATGGTGCAGTGCGCCTATTGTGTTGTTGTGAGACGCAAATGTAGTAGAAGACAAGGGGCGTGGCGTGAACGTGCGGACGTGAGCGAAGACAGACCTGTGGATTTGCCACACCGTCATCAACATCCTCGCTGTTTGCCTCAGACTCCGGCTGTGAGTCTCCGTCCACTTCCTCTGCTTCCAGTTCAAAAAACAGCCGTACTATCTGAACTGCCTGGTGGACATTTATCCTTCTCATCATCCTTTATATAAGCCTAATAAAAGCCTACTAAACTGCAGAGACACTATATCTGTCCGGATCGCTCCAAAATATGAAGTTTACCGTCAATATCTGTCTGTTTGTTGTTCCTCCGTTCGCGCCACTCCTTTCCCTGTGAAGCGGCTCCTTTTTGCGCACATCTCGTTACTCGTGCAGCCTTCTTCTCTCTCGGCTACATGATGATACTTTTTATCAATTGAATTTGTGAGACTTCCACCAACAGCAAGAGGATCTCGTGTTTTTGTGGGTTTTTTATGTTCACAAGCACATTCCCTCTCACGGATTACTAAACTGCTGTTTTGACAAGTTGTCAGATTGTCTAAAAATAGGTTGTTTTTTTAGTTTAGTATAATGGGCTCGACACACGGGAGGCGACATCGCCTCTCCTCCATTCATTTTCAATGAGACATGCGCGCTGCCGCGGATCGCCTCCCGTGTGTCAGGTAATAAAAGCGACAGCGACAAATTTCGCTGATCGCGGTCGTTTGTCGCCTCCTGTGTGTCGAGCCCACAACTCCGCTTTTACGTTGCCTATTAACAAAATTTTAAAACTGGGGTGTAGTTTATTATCTCCTTTTTAAAGCTGAATTGAAACCGAAACTCAGAGAGGTGGAGTCTTGCTGCTACAGCATCCCAAATCGGACCTGTTCAAAAGACGCGGATACGTGTCCATGGACCCCAGAGGGTTAATAAAACACAATTCAAATCACACTATTTTCGTAGGCCTATTAATAACACACATATGATTTTGTTCATGTGGAAAGTTTATGTTGTTAAATCCACCAACTACTGGTAAACACATTCTGAACTTCAACACAGCGCATCAGCGCTTGAAGCGGCGCTGCGAGCAGCTGCGACCCAAAAAGTACCAGAACCGCTCTCGGCGCATGCACAGTCATGCGTCAACACCGCTTGCCCGCTATTTCCCTAATAACACACGTTGTTCGTTTTTATTTCTACACGCTATTTTACTCACAAAGATTGTCAAGAAAGAGTGTTTGTCGTGTTCATGTCAAATTAAACTGATCACAAAACACAGATTTACTTTCTTTATTTTGTTTTCCCCATCCAACACCCATAAATCCCTGTGTCCTCCTGCAGCACTCCCGGTGTACGCCCGGCTTTAGTAGGAGGGAGACCCGCGATTATCGCTTTGTCGCGCATGTCTCATTGAAAATGAATGGAGGGGAGGCGAAGTTGCCTCCTGTGTGTCGAGCCCATTAGAAGAGCACGAGCCGTCAGCGCACGCAATGAGGAAGCGCACGTGCGCTCTAAACCAGGTCTGAACCAGGACTAGACCAGTAAAGTGAAGCATGCTTTTGGCTGTTTATAATTTTCACAATGTCTGGTTTGCACTGATATGTTCCGAGTCCCGAGCCCGCACAGATGTTTTACCGGTACATTTTACCCATCGACATACATACTGGACAATTCGATTCCATAGGCTCCAATAACATGTTTTTTGTCTATAATGGGAGGTGGCCACCACCGCCATTTTGACCGTGTCACAGGTTCCGTCCAGCCCAGACAATTCCATAAAAGGGAAGAGAGGAGGAGCTGAGGGTGGGGCTGTAAGGCTGGGATCGACTGACGACACCCGGTCGAACTAGCTACAAGCTAACCTGAAGCTAACCCAAAGCTAACGCGGAGGTTTTACCGTGCCCTATAACCCGGTGCGCCTTATGTGTTAAATACCAAAAAGACACCCGTAACTGAAGCTGCGCCCTATAACACGGTGCGCCCTATGGTCGTGAAAATACGGTATTTAGACTTTGTTTTTTCTTTGAGTCAAGAGCAGATAGAAGGGCTTAAGTCCTTTACTTAGAAAAAGGATGCAATTCCGTCTTCTTGGACAGTGTATTTTCATTGTTCAATAGCATGTGAAGACAGTTTGAAAGACAACCACAGATCCCGCTGCCAACATCTAATTCTCTCATGCAGTCTGATGGGACCTTTGTGGGAATCGCACTGCTCGTCCTGCTGCTCCTGCTCACTATTGCTCTACTCTGGTGGTTCTGGCCTCTTTGCTGCACTGTGGTATGAAAATGAATGAAACAAACAATCAAGAGATACATTTTTTATTTTCTACTTGAATGAACACAAAATAAATTTGGATCTTTTCACTTTTAAAAATATTACTTTGCAGGTTATTCATGAACCACCTCCCCCAGCAATAGAGGACATTTCAGTATGTTTTTATTTTTTAATGTCAGTTTCAGATATTTAATTTTCTGCAAACAAAACAGTGTTAATTGTACATGATGTGCTTTAATCTTGTATTTAGGATGATGAGGATGGCTTTCCAAAGAAAAGGTGGCCCACAGTAGACGCATCCTACTACGGAGGCCGAGGAGTTGGAGGAATCAAAAGAATGGAGGTAAATCAGAGAACAAACATCATAAAAGACACCAAACCCTGATATAGATGCTTCTTTTGGACAATGTAACCACCCAGAGCTGGGTCAATATGTGGTTGCATCCTTTTAAAAACTTGTTACATTTCTAAAAATGTGTGTAAAATTTTAGAAAACACGAATATGAGACAAATGTTGCCCAAGAAAAAAAAAGAGTTTTATTTTCTCTTTTTAAATCTGTCAACAAAATTACCTGAAGGCACTTAGTGCTTCTGACCAAATATTGATCGAGAGTAAAAACTACCACTGAATCCTCGTGTCAAGCAAAGAAAACAGGCAAGGAGGATATGACCATAATAAACCTAAAATAGGGATGGACAATATATCAGCATCAATATTGGTATCGGCCGATGTTAGTCATTTTTAACATATCGGTATCGGCCCAATAAATAAAACCAAGCCGATATTAACAACTGATATTTTTTATATCTTGTCTCCATTTGTTTATCTGTTTCAGAGGGTGAGGGGGGTGATCTGTAATTGTTTAGTCATGTGATAGTGAATGTAATCATCTCAGAAGCGTAAATGTGTGTGGTGTTAAGAGACCCTCTTGGTGGAACCGAAAGTGAGAGGTCGGATGACCGCTGGCACCGGAGGGCTATAGAGGACCGAGGTGCCAGTTCTTTCAGTCCGGAGATGTCTCTCGGGTCACGACAGATGGATGAAACCGAGCGTCTTAAAAAAACCTCTGAAGGAGTTTTGAGTCAGCTTTGTTCTGCAGGAAAACTATCTTGTTGTTCAGCTTTGCAGGTGCGAAAAAGGTTAAAGGTTTTGACAACGTGTCAAAATCCTTCTGGTTAAAGAGGTGCTAAAGATGGCCGGTCTGAAGCTCACTCTAGAACTGACTAATTACCCAAAGCCATCTGGTTTTAAAGAATTGATATTATGGTTTGGCCAGCTAATCAGGCTGACAAGTTTGAGAGATGTTACCAAGCACCCAGAGACACAACCTCTGTTATGGAGACTCTGAATCTAGGCAAAATTTTAACTTATGTGTCATGCATTAACTTTACTTAACTTGCGAGTGCAAATGTTATAACCTCGTCAAGTAAACATACTAAAACAATCATTGAGCAATTAGCAATAACAAAAGTTCATTCATTGATTATCTTTAATTATAAAATCTTCTTTCTTCTTCTTTCTGGGAATAAAGGAGTTTATTTTAAAAAGTTCCTCTGTGATGGACCTTGGAGGAGAAAATGTGTATTGTTTATCATTTATTATCTCTGCAGTCCAGCTGGTGTAAGGAAGTAGGCTCTGATTAAAGGGACTGCATGCAGTCTTCAAGTCTCCTGTGAGGGGAAAAGATTGTAGGATGTGTCATAGCCAGGGTAAGTTGACCTGGCTGTGCATTTGACCTGTGGGATCTCAAAATCAGGCCATTTCATCATGTTACACCAGTAATCTGTAATTTTCTTCTTTAGTACCTACCTGTTGTAGATAAGACTTTAAACAAACAACCTCGGCAGAGGCAGCTAGCTCTTACAGACTTCCACTTCCTGTGAGAAAGTGAAAACGTCTCCCAGAATAACCTTCAATCTAAAAGCAATTGAAAGGTTTATAAATTAGTCTTTGCAGGAATTATGTAAAACCTTTAAAGAGATAGCCCACCCAAAAATGAAATTAAGATAACTTCTGAGTGATTTTAAAGACATTGTAACATCCAGAAAGGATCCATTTTCACCTACATATTGACCTACATGCCACCGGTCATCTGCAGACATAATTCCGTTCTCTAAACAGGTTAAAGGCCCTGGCTGGGATTTCAGGTTCTGCTATAGACTGGCTCTCTTCTTATCTCACCAACAGAACATTCACAGTGAAGTCCGAAACCTTCTCTTCAGACACTGCCTCTCTAACATGCAGGGTCCCACAAGGTTCAGTTCTAGGGCCTCTACTATTCGCATTCTATATTCTTCCCCTAGCTGGCATCATTCAGTCTTTCCCAGACATCTCCTACCACATCTACGCTGATGATATTCAGCTCTATATGTCCTTTATGCCACACCAGTTGGACGGGCTGGCCACACTTGTACTCTGCCTGACCCAGATCAGTAACTGGCTGTCCAGCAACTTTCTTGTCTTAAATGCTAACAAGACAGAGACCCTGATCGCTGCACCCCCGGAACTTCAGCCAAAAATCGAGCAAGAAATTGCCTCTTTTTGCCCATCAGCCAAGGCCAACATTAGAAACCTGGGAGTTATTTTTGATCCAGCTTTAAGTTTAGACTCACACGTCAAAACCATCTCCCGCTCTTGTTTCTCTCAACTGAGAAACATTTCAAAAGTCCGTAAACTGGTTTCTACTGCAGATCTGGAAAAAATAATCCATGCCTTTGTGTCATCACGCTTAGACTACTGTAACGCTCTTTTTACTGGTCTCAGCAAAACCTCCCTCTCACGCCTTCAAGCCATCCAAAATGCAGCAGCCAGACTCCTAACCAAATCCAGCAGACGAGCTCACATCACTCCAGTTTTACAGTCCCTCCACTGGCTCCCGGTAGAATATAGAATTCAGTTTAAAGTTTTAGTCCTGACCTATAGAGCTCTTAACAACCAGGCTCCAAGCTACCTATCTGAGCTTTTATCCCCACACACCACCTCTCGGAACCTTAGATCCACATCTGAAAACCTCCTGGCTGGTTCTCGAACCAGACTGAAGACCAAAGGGGACAGGGCCTTTCAGACTATTGCACCCAGACTTTGGAACAGTCTACCTTCAAATCTCCATCTTTCTAACACTGTAGAGGTCTTTAAAGAGCGGGTCAATTGAGCCTCGGAGTCCTTCTCCACCCACGTGTCAATTTTAAAAAATGCAACATTAGTAGGCGTTGCCTGGAGGACCGAGAGGGCGGAGCCGCGGCAGTGACGAAGACGACGGCTAACTAGACGATGCTAGCTCCCTTCACTCTATGCAGTTATTAGAAGTGGAGGACGTTTCTCCCCCTCCTTACCCAGACACTCGAGAAGAAAGGGACCAAGTCTATTTGGAGGAGACAAGCGGACCTGAGCCTTATTATTGTGAGCTTGTGAGTTGCCTGTAACTCCCAGAACCGACCCAACAGAACCACCTCTGAATGTAAGTAGCCATTAGCCATAGCATCAGATTAGCTGCAGGGTTTGTCTCCACGGCCCTGGAGAGCTTGTAATCAGCATGTTTTAGAGGTTTATCTGCTTCATCACACCTGGTTTTAATCAACAAATAGCTGAGCTGCTTAACAGTTAATCTAACCTGTTAAAGCAGGAAAATCCACTGAAACGTGCTGGATAGCAGCTCTCCGGTAGCCCTGGCCTCAAGTTACAGTCTGCTGCATAAAGTTATGAAAATACCCCATGAGAAAATTATTCTGTAATGTGTTCAGCTCACTAAAACTGCCCTGATTTATTTATTTACTAATAACAGCTGCTCTCTTGGTTCTAGGTCCTCTGGTGTCTGCAGCTGGTCTCCTCTGCTGGTGTCGTCAGGATCAGGAGCTTCCAGAAGAATGTGCCTTTCAATGACTCTTTCCCCCTTATTTGTTATATTAATTAAATAAATCTCAATTTATATATTTCCTGTTTTTTTTTCATGTCCATAAATACTTAAACATGCTTGAAATTAAAACGAGCTTTTAACAGTGAGGTGCTAGTTTAAATCATCACAATAGAGCTAGTTAAACATGCAATGTGATAATTCATTTAATGTAATTTATAAATATCCATTAAAATATCAAAACTGGAATCTATATGAGATATTTGGCAGCACAAAAAAACTTGTCAAACACAATATTTATTATAATAATTGTAGGCAGACAGGAGACAGAGCTGATGGAGGTTCTCAGTCATCGAAGGATGGCTGAAGGCTTTCCAGGAACAGGAGATGTGGTGTTGTCTCTTCTCTCTCTATTCTGCCAGATGAGCTGATAGGTTACAGGTGTGTGAGGACATCCTCATGCTGTCATAACCAGATGACAGGAGTTATCAGGTGATCAGCCAGGCTAATGAGATGCAGAAAGAAAACAAATTCAGGACAGTGTACTATATGTGGTGTTGCTCACCTTATGTGCTGTTATAGTTATTAACGTGTGCCTGCCTCATGTTGTAGAGTCCATATTTTGCTGAGTGTCCTGCAATAATGCAGGTTATTAGTTAATTTACTTTTGATAGCAAAAACAAAATATTTAATGTAAAAGTTGTTTTCCAGGTGAATCAGCTCACACGTCACCACCAAGTGTCACGGGGGCAGAATCAGTAGCCTCCGACATGATGTAATCACATACTTATTTAATTGTTAATATCTTAAAAATTCTCAAATGTTTTAATTTTTTTTTACCTTGAACAGTTCACTGAGCTTGCACTGTCACTGAGGTGGAAGCTGGAATCAACAGCAGACACCTTACATCTTGGTCTTTTCAGGGGGTGTGGACGCTCTGGGACTTTCTGGAAGATGAATTTTCATCATGGTCCCCGTGGGTCACCAGACACACTGCGGCTGTGAACTCCATTCTGGCTGGCTATGTAAAAACAAAGAAGCAGCACATAAATGTTTAAAAGAGCATAAAATCACGTGTAACAATAATCTGTAAAACAAATTAAAACTAGAAGGTAATAATAAAATGTTTACATAGAAGATTATTAAAAATAATTCACCTTTGCTACAGGGAAGGTTTCACGTCAGCCTGGACAAGTGCATTCTTGCAGCTAAATCAGTCTGACAGCCAGTGTCTTGGGTAGATTTAGCCTGAAAAAAAAAAGCACATTGTTGTTGGGAGTTTATAAAGTCAGATAATATACAAAAGAATCTCCTATTGCTTTATAACATTCCTAGTGTGTGATCGTTATAACGTAAAAGTCAGTCACACATGATGTGGAGAGCCTGAAATGTGACCTCCTGAACAGAATTCCTTACAGAACCGGGTCACGCTGTGCTGGATTTCACGCTGTAATGCTGTCTGTCCACTAGTGCTGTTAGTTAGAGCCACTGTTGCAGAATTGCCGACTGACTAGCTAAAGGAAGTGAACCACGTCTCTCAGACTTTGCATTTAGGAAGGGAATTGTCTTTAGAAGATGTTAAAACGTTTATTTAGCTTACTCACCTCAGACTGGAGCCCGCCGTGGTGGGGGAGCAGAGTCGGTGGGCTGCATCTAAATCGCGGAAGAGCCACGGTGGGCAGCCTCCCTCTTCAAACGGAGACGTGCAGAATCGCGGGTAAAATGCCCACAGTCACCGCAACCATACTACACTACACCTACTCACCAATACTAACACGATATGGAGCACTAAACCTGAACTACTTTCCCAATTACACTAACAGCCAAACACTAACTAAACTACAATATCCAACAGCCAAATATAACACTAAATAAGTATTTATAACACTAAAAGATATGCTAAAGACTAGGATATGCTAATGCTGAACTACCGCTGACCTCCTACAAATCCAACTCCCACTCGCCACAGGGCGTGGCCGAGATGCTCGTTGCTTTTATAACTTTGGCACGGAGCTGCTACGTAGTACTCTACTGGTTTACGTAGTACTTTACTCTTTAGCCATTGGCTAAAATTTATTCAAAATGACTCAAATTCTATGTTTTCAGCTGAAGGTGGCGCATTACTGTGGTTTTTAGACAGAATTTTTAATTTTTAAAGAAAATGCACCAAAATGCTAAAATAAAGAATGCACACATTTAAAACACTATTAGACACTCATTTATGCAGTTCATCAGCAAAAAAAAGTTTATTTAGACGTTACTTGCTCTTTAAAAATCATCTAAAAACTCACCTTTTCATCCAGGCATTCCCTCCCTAAATGTTTCAAAAAGATGGCTTTGTTTGGGTTCACACCTTCACTTTGTTTATACTCATGATTTTATTTTCTACGTTTATCACTGCTATTGTTTTTCTGATGTTTTTATTGGTTAGAGGTATTTGCCCTGATCTTTATCATGTTGTACAGCGCTTTGTGATTTATATCTGTGAAAGGCGCTATATAAATAAACTTTTACTTACTTTTACTTACTTACTTACTTAAATTCTATCTTCCACCAAGTCAGAAGAATCAGTGCGTGTTGACATTTCAGGGGGGACAAGATGTCAGCCTATGTTCCCAAACAAAGCCTTCTTTTGATAAGACTGCAGGATTGCACACTGTCATGAAAGATGAGCTTTTACAACTCATAAGTTAAATAATCATTAAATAAACATATGGCTGAATGAAAAAATGTTATATGAATAATAATATTAATGCTTGATTAACCTGTGCACAATTCAATGAAGTTGAAATGAATTTTAATATTACAATGAAACATTTTGATGTTATGATCAGTAATGTATGGTTTAACAAATGAATCATTATCTACACTCATACACAATGTTCATAAGATATCATTAAAGTTAACGTCATACACATAGATATTTTCTTATCCACAAATCAGAGCATCTTTTGTATCTGGAAAAGACGTGTGTTCTGAGGTTTGTTTGTTAACGCCTCTTAACCTCTTTTGTCCTGATTGGCCATATAATCATAATATGGGAATATTAAAACAGAATCACTTGCGGAGTGATCTGGTTAGTTTTGAGCAGAACTCCGGACTGGCCACCGGGGGGAAGCTCTAACCACCGCATCTCTTGACAAGCTGTCAAAACCTGCTACACGTTACAGCTGACAGAAACTTGCTCCTTCAGCTACTCAGAAACAGCTGTTCTAGATGCAAACTAGTTCCAACCTGTTGTGCCTGGTGACATCTTTGGACTGGAGTAGTCAGTGCTGCGGTTAATCTACTGAACCTCGGTACCCAAAGGCCATCCGACCTTCCTGACCTCCGGATCCGTGAAGAGGGTCTCCAAAAAGGGTGAGGTAGATACAGCATGATTGCGTCTGATGTGGTTTTGATAAGAACCAACTTTATAGTTTAATGCAGACCAAATTCACTCCCACTCAGAACTCCGCTTCTTCTAGATACAAGGTTCTGATGAACATCACACTCCATTCCATCATCAAACATCACATTCCACCCACTTATATTCATCCATCACATAAAGTAGTTCCTAGTTGTCTTGTTTATAATTTGTTCAGAAAATAAATGTCTTACTTTTTATAAACCTGACTTTGTCTGAATTAATACAAAGTGTGTTTGATCACTGAAAAAGCAAAGAATCCTAATTCTTCTGATTAAACATTCAAAGACCAATCAGAGTGATTCTCTATGTTTATGTAGAATATCACAGCTTATTGGTCATAAGTAAAGGTAATATATTAAGCTTAAAAGCACAATATTTACCCTTATACAACATGTTTACTCACAATGCTAATTGTATCCATTCAAGAGAATGATTGGGCTGGTAAATTTTTTTTTTTAATCTAATGCTGGTAAATATGTCAACATACAAAATTTCCATTTTGGATGGAAAATCCCTTTAACCCCCAGAAACCCAAATTTAGAAAACAACTGCAAAATCTTTTTTTAACCTTTCACATGTTCTAGGAGGCCAGATAAACGGGCCTATTTACACATTTTAACAGCCAATAGTGTTGCAGAACTGAACAATAGGACCTATTAGCAATGTAAATGTGGTTTTAAAAAGAAAAAAATGGGGAAGGTTTATTTTTGTAGACTTAAATCTGATGTTGTAATATTACAACCGTGGGTCTCTGGGGGTTAAGACTGGATGCGTTTAGGGGAGTTAAAAGCTCGTATTGGTCTCAATGCAATCTGTTAGGCTTTTCAAAGAACCATCTGATAGATTAAATGTTCATACTTTTTTCACTGAAGCCCTCGTCAGGAGATCAGGACAATTTCTTTTAGCCTTGTTTTGTTTCGCTGTTTTGAGCATTTTACCCTCTCAGTTTTAGTTTCAAGAGTTTACCCACACGTGCTTCTCTCAAGACTCTGACCTACTCTTGCACTTTTCATTCCTGCAAACCGTAACAGACTAAGAAAAACCAATTAACCTGACAGTCGTGTCTTTGGACTGTGAATGAAAAACATAACTGAAAATAACCCACAGACACACAAAGCAAAACTTGCAGACTCAACATTAAACGACTGAAACCAGTTACTGTGACACTGCGGCTCTAACCACAGTCTGAAATCTTTCCATTAACTGGTCTCAGGTTTGCAGATGAAACGCGTGTGGTGAATGTTAATGTAGCGTTCAGCAAGTAGAATGTAAATGATGAAAGGTCGGAATGAGATCAAACAGAAAGGCTGCAGAGCAAAGCAGGAACTAATTCCTTAATAAAGTTGAGCACGCAAATCCATGCCGAATGAAAGCGAGTCGTATTGTTGTTTTGACAAACTCTGAGACCCAGAGAGAGTAAAGAAGAGGCCATCTGGACGAGGAACTACAGACAGTACAGAATCTCTTGTTAGCATCAAAGAGTTGAAAGGTTTTAACGGATGTGTGTGTGTGCGCACATGCGTGTGTGTTCCTCTGAGATGATGTAGTCAAATAAACAGAAGTTATCCAGTCAGTAAAAAGGGCTCTGCAGACTTGCCCTGAAGAGGCCAAAAACACACAATTCCAAATGGAAAGTATGGACAGCTTCATTTCTGTGTCTCTTTCTGCCAAAGTTAAAGGCTTTGTGGTTTTTGAGCGGTAGCTGAAAGGGAGTGAAACTGAGTAATGAACTTTCAAGGCTGCATTTAACTCCTGGTGTTTCTGCTCACTTTTGACGCTTTTTACTGCACTGAAAAAGGACTTCTGTGAAACACCCTTTACATCTGATGAGGTTACTGACATGTTTGTGGGGATTTTTTGCTGAATCATGAGGTCAATCCAATCATGAAAGTTCTGAATTCTGTTAGTCAGAGAGGAAAAGAAAATCCAAAACTGCTGCTCATAAACTGTCGGAGACAAACGAGCCAAATTTTGTTGCTTCTTGTGGATTTCAGCGGACTGGGTTTGATTAAAACTTTGAAGACATAAAACAATTTAAATATAAAAGAAAGGAAAATGTTGTCTATCTAGTAAAACATTTCTAAAGGAAGAAATCAGTTACTGCAAATAAAAAAGCAAATGTTCATGCTTTGTTATCAAAAACATGACAAAAAGTTTTGTTTCTGTTCAGGTTCGGTGGGGAGATAAAGGCTCAACCGAAGAAGGAGCCAAGCTGGAAAAAGCCAAAAATGCTCGAGTTGTGATGCCGACTGAGGAGTACGACCCAGCTCCAACACGGCCTCACTACCCCACACTCAAAACCATCCATTCCCAGAAGTGGTATTCACCCATCAAGGTGCTCATTTTAATCATTTTCTAATGACAAATCCCACATTCTCCTATTCAGAGTGTAAAAAAGTTTCATATTTTCCCTGAAATGAGGTATTTTGTTCAATGGTTTTAAAATTTCTACTAAGTTTAAAGTAACACTAAATAGTTTCCAGCTTCTCCATCCTGCTGGTTGAAAATGAAATTACAACTGTAGTAAATAACCCTAAAGCACCTTGATGTAGCTAGCACTAACAACCAACTAACACTGACATGAGCCAAATCTTACTAAATAATCCACAACTTTAAAAGATTCACACTGTTGCACTAAAATTATTATTACTTACGAGTTCAGTAGCAACAAAGCCAGGTCACCATCAGTCTGATTTTGTAGCTTCCTTCAGCTTCCTCGAAAAAGTGTAGGCTGTGCTGATTTTCTCTCTGGCTTTAGTTTTTGCTCCGCCTCCAGAGACATTACTCTCTGACTTTAACTTCCAGGTCCCGCCATGATGCAAAAGCAAAATGAAAACTTATTTTTTCCTTCTCCGTCTTGAGTTTTGACAGTTGGTGAACTGATAAAGCTAACTGCTAGCCTTTTATGATATATCAGCACAGAAAGTAGCTAACAGCCATTAGGCAGGTAAAGAGCACCCCCTATAGGACACCTCCCCACTCCACAAAACTGTTGAGTGCAGTATCCGGCCAGCAGAGGGCTGCAGAGTGGTGTCAAATATGAAACTGGTCAAGTTTCTAACTAAACAATCACTGAGATCAATGCTAAAGCTCTAGCTTAAAAAAATTATTTAGTGTTACTTTAAAATATGACCTAGGATAACATTTCTGGTATTTTCAGAGCTTTTTTGAGTTAAACTCTTACGAAAAATAATTATAAACAGATGCTTCCTATTTTGAGTGTTCTTCAATAAAATGTGACATCTATGTCAGTGAATATTTTCCACCATAAGTGAAAAATGTGTTAGTGTTTCTGGGGATGAGGTGTTATCAGGAAATAAAGTTCTTCCTCATGCATTAGTCATCTGGATGGACAGTAATAAGAACCAGACATGGACTGAGCTAACCCTGTCTGTTGAATCTGCTGAGCAGCTGTTATTTTCAACAAAATGCATTCTTTGTTTATCTGTTTGTTATATAAAGCTTCCTATAAATCTAGGGAAAAAAGAGAAGAAGCTGTGGCTGAAAATTGAGTCTCATACAGAAAAAATCCTTTTTCTGTCTACTTTTAGGACTTGTTTGACTTTTAACAGGTTGACTGTGTTTGCGGCCCGATATTTTCATGTTTTTATCTGTGATTTCTGATCCTGTTTCTGCAGGGAAAACTAGATGCTCTGTGTGTGTTCCTGAGGAAAGGCTACAACAGGGTGTCCGTGATGAGACCTTATCCTGGAGACAAGGTGGGACAAAAAATGTCCAACCAAAAAAATGTCAACAAAAATGTAGAATTATGAAAGCCCACTTACATATAAACCTAAAAAAAGCGATCTGTTTTTCATAGTTATAAAATATTACTTTATTAAGTGTTTCTCAATGCCAAGGAACCTTACCTTGATGTGTTGGCCCCGCCCCGGTTGCCTACGAGATACGTCATCAGGAACCGCCAAGGCGTGTTCCAATGTTCATGCGCTACCGAGGCGTCTGTTCTCCATTTAATAGCCATTTAGCTAGCTGAGCAAGGATACATGGGAGTGGTCTTGTGGCCTAGCCTTGGTCAAAAATTCCCCAGAATACAGAAGCCGATCAGATCAGAAGCCGCTACTTCGGGGGCAAATTTCAAGTGTAAATGTAAGTCAACTAATTGTAGCTACTGGGGTCATATCTGAAATGTTCTTTTTTTTTTTTAAATATCCAAAGCAGTTAACTGGTTGGTTTGTTGCTTAGTAGTTGCAGCTTCGGTGGCTTGCAGGTAATAACTCACTTACGTATTTAATTTAACCAATATATACACAATTTAAACAGTAAAAGGCATGTTATATATTTATTGAAACTTATACATATAAAATAAAACGTTATCTCCCGTGTCACATGATGCAAGTCTGTTTCATTTAATCGTTTTATTCCACCAAGGAAGGACAGTGTCCTTGCAAGCAAGGTGCCTGGCCTGGTAAGGTGAAGCGAGGTCAGGCACCTTGACACTGAGAAACATCTCTAGACTTCTCATATTTAGGAAATAGTGCCCCCTATTGTCAAAAAAGTCACCTGCAATATTCTGTTGGTGTCTACCTTTGTTTTGATTATGATTTGGTAAATTATGAGTTACTATCACAAAGGTCTAATACTGAGTAATGTGAGGATCTTTTTTCCTATCTGTGTTGAAAATGATCTATGAACAAACATTTTAAACATAATCTGATTTATATGAAAAACAAAACTGGGGAAACTCAAGTGTCACAGATGAAGGTACAGAGAAACTCCTGTCTGGTCTGGAGAAATGCTTTGCTCTGCAGGAATCGTTTTCTGTCTTCCTGCCTCAGTATGCATCACTCACAGTGGGAAAAATGTTGTTTTGTTTAATGACACTCAATAAAAGTGGAATTTGCTCTTTCCATCTGCTGGCTCTGGTGACTGAGTTTTTTCTACCAAAAGAAATAATCAGATTTCTTATATTTCTTGCACATTTTGAAATATTAAGATTCTCTGTGTGCCTTTCTTACAGGGTAGGTGCATAAACTTCACCCGGAGGCCGTCCTACCCTCCACCCCGCTACCCCATCTACAACCAGCCCTCTACACCTGTCTATACTCTGCCACACACGTATCAGCGTCGTACGTCCGAGGACAGCCTCCAATTGCCTCCCTCTCCAACATCCATCTTACCCCCTCTGCCATCGACTCCTCCTCCCTCATCCAGCAGCTGCCCCCTGTACACCCCCCCTCCAAACAGAGCCCTTCCCCCAGCCAACACCAACAAGTCCTCTGCTCCCCCATCTCCAACCTGCTCCATCCTATCCCCACCTGAGTGCTCACCTCCTTGTAGGGCGCCTCCTCCCTCACGGCCTCCTCCACGTCCCAATCATGAGATGTACTGAAGAACAAAGATCTGAACTTGATCACAGACTAAAACCCTTTCACTGGATCTTGAATCATGTCCAATCAGAACAGTAACATCACTGACTATTCATGATTTGCACGTGATGTGTAACCAAAAGGGCGATTTGATTCAGAAGTCAAGATGATCTAGCCTAGAAAACAAAATTTTTGCTTTGCAAAGTTTGGTCTAGGAACGCTCCATTGGAGCCTCTGAAGCCCCTAGCCGCATTCTGGCTGGCCAATTACAGCTGTCTATAGGGGTTTCAAACACATAGAGAGCTGTGATTGGTCCATAATGGTGGGCCAATCATAGCGCTCTATCTGCTTTGTGAACCAATCACAGCGCTTAATCCGCTTTTTGGGCCAATCAGGGCCCTCTATTCGTCTGGTGGGTGGGATGATGCAACAGAGTGGAACAAGATGGTGACAGCTCGTTTGAAACGGCTTTACATCAATTTTGGACTATTTGGATTTGGGCTTAATTACAAACAGGAGCAGATAGATGCATTTAAGTTCTTTTTTAGATTAAAGGATGTACAGGTCCTTCTAAAAAAATAGCATATTGTGATAAAGTTCATTATTTTCTGTAATGTACTGATAAATATTAGTCTTTCATATATATTAGATTCATTACACACAACTGAAGTAGTCCAAGCCTGTTATTGTTTCTAATATTGATGATTTTGACATACAGCTCATGAAAACCCAAAATTCCTATCTAAAAAAATTTGCATATGAAAAGGTTCTCTAAACGAGCTATTAACCTAATCATCTGAATCAACTAATTAACTCTAAACACCTGCAAAAGAACCCTGAGGCTTTTAAAAACTCCCAGCCTGGTTCAGTACTCAAAACCGCATCATGGGTAAGACTGCCAACCTGACTGCTGTCCAGAAGGCCATCATTGACACCCTCAAGCAAGAGGGTAAGACACAGAAAGAAATTTCTGAACGAATAGGCTGTTCCCAGAGTGCTGTATCAAGGCACCTCAGTGGGAAGTCTGTGGGAAGGAAAAAGTGTGGCAGAAAACGCTGCACAACGAGAAGAGGTGACCGGACCCTGAGGAAGATTGTGGAGAAGGACCGATTCCAGACTTTGGGGGACCTGCAGAAGCAGTGGACTGAGTCTGGAGTATAGAAACATCCAGTTCTACCATGTACAGGCGTGTGCAGGAAATGGGCTACAGGTGCCGCATTCCTCAAGTCAAGCCACTTTTGAACCAGAAACAGCGGCAGAAGCGCCTGACCTGGGCTACAGACAAGCAGCACTGGACTGTTGCTCAGTGGTCCAAAGTACTTTTTTTGGACAAAAGCAAATTTTGCATGTCATTCGGAAATCAAGGTGCCAAAGTCTGGCGGAAGACTGGGCAGAAGGAAATGCCAAAATGCCTGAAGTCCAGTGTCAAGTACCCACAGTCAGTGATGGTCTGGGGTGCCATGTCAGCTGCTGGTCTTGGTCCACTGTTTTATCAAGGGTAGGGTCAACGCAGCTAGCTACCAGGAAATTTTAGAGCACTTCATGCTTCCATCTGCTGAAAAGCTTAATGCAGATGCAGATTTCATTTTTCAGCACGACCTGGCACCTGCTCACAGTGCCAAAACCACTGGTAAATGGTTTACTGACCATGGTCTTACTGTGCTCAATTGGCCTGCCAACTCTCCTGACCTGAACCCCATAGAGAATCTGTGGGATATTGTGTAGAGAAAGTTGAGAGATGCTAGACCCAACACACTGGATGAGCTTAAGGCCGCTATTGAAGCCTCCTGGGCCTCCATAACACCTCAGCAGTGCCACAGGCTGATTGCCTCCATGCCACGCCGCATTGAAGCAGTCATTTCTGCAAAAGGATTCCCGACCAAGTATTGAGTGCATAACTGAACATAATTATTTGAAGGTTGACCTTTTTTGTATTAAAAACTCTTTTCTTTTATTGGTCGGATGAAATATGCTAATTTTTTGAGATAGGAATTTTGGGTTTTCATGAGCTGTATGCCAAAATCATCAATATTAGAAACAATAAAAGGCTTGGACTACTTCGGTTGTGTGTAATGAATCTAATATACATGAAAGTCTAATGTTTATCAGTACATTACAGAAAATAATGAACTTTATCACAATATGCTAATTTTTTTAGAAGGACCTATATGTTTGCCTTCTTCAACAGTGGACCGCCTCGTTTACCGACATCCGTAGCGGCGAGTACGTCACATTTATTGTCCAGCAGCATGCCAAGATCGCTTGAAAGACAACGACAAAACCCGCCCCATGACGAGAGCCGTCAATGGAGCCTGGCTTGCCAGGCTTAAGATGATCAACATTAATGTAAACATTCACAGCTTTGATTCTGTCACAGTTACACTTTTCCTTTATTATAACACATTTTCTTATGAAAATTAGATGTTTTGGTTTCAGCACAGCAGTTTAAATTTAAGTCACTTTTATGGAAGCAAAAGTCTGCCACTGGAGAAAAAGGAATCACAATGGTGCATGGGTTTCAATGTTAATATTACTGACAGTCATGACTCATACCTACCATTTAAAAGTATTAAAATGGACTTTGGAAGCCACAAAAATGACTTTGAAACTAATGTATCCCCAAAACAAAGTTATAATTAAGAGAAAAGTTCACAGTTCGTAATTCTGATTATGAGACCCCACCCCCACTCCGAGGGCCGGCGGGTCAGAAAAATGCCAGGGCTGAACTGTAGTCCCAGTCCACCCTTCTTTGGAAGGGTCAGAGAAACTAATTCACTAAAACCAATGAATAAAATAATCGGAAAAGAATAAAATAGGATAAAATGCATAAAGAGTAAATTAGTAAAGATTCTGGGTCAAAAGTTAGAAACATTTGAGATTTGTCTGATGTCATTAGCTACGTTTACATGTGCCACATTTCCCCTGTCCGAGTCTAATCTTGATTAATTGGAAATCCCAAATCTCTGTTTACATGGACACTAACTGAAATGATCCGATCATGCCGTGAGTATACTTGCACCAAGCATTCACTCAGATGAAATAGGTTGAGCATGCGCAGAGTTGTAAACAAATATCGTCTTGTCCGCACAGCTTTTCCCTTGCATTTTATTTTCTTATTCTCTAGCTTTGTTCATTGACTGACGTTTTATTTCCCCGTTATGGACCACCTTAGTTTACCTCCCGCCATGTTTTCGACTTGACCCGTGCGTCTGCAAAGGCGGAAGGATGTCACGCTGAAGTTGTACACATGCGCAGTGGGCATTATTTTACTCCAACATTCTGAATGGATGTGTACATGGATGTCAATCGGAATGATGATCGGACAAAACCACCTGTCAAACAGAAAGAAATTTTATTCCAATCGGGCCGGATCGGATCCCAATATTCCGATTGACATGTTTACATGAAGAATTTTTGATCTGATAGGGCATTCATTCCAATTACTTGAGCCCATGTAAACTTAGCTACTGATAAGTCAGCAGTCTCATGAACATGTTTTAATATGATGTGCAATGATTCATGTATGTTTATTATCTTGTGTTAATTTCATGTGAAAACAAGATACTTCTGTATAAATGTTAAATGTTTAATATTTAATATCTTTTAGTCCTCCACATCGAGAAGAGCCAGTTGAGGTGGCTCGAGCATCTAGTTAGGATGCTTCCTGGATGTCTCCCTGGTAAGATTTTCCAAGCACGTCCAACCAGGAGGAGGCCTAAAGGTAGACCCAGGACACGTTGGAGGGACTATCTCTCTCACCTGGCCAGGGAATGCCTTGGGATTCCCCCGGAAGAGCAGGCCCAAGTGGCTGGGGAGAGGGAAGTCTGGGCCTCTCGACTTAGGCTACTGCCCCATGACCCGACTCCGGATAAGTGGAAGAAAATGGATGAATGGATGTTTTGTCAAAACATGTTCCAAAGCTGGACAGCCTTTACAGATTATGACTAATGATGACTTCATCCAGATTGCTAATGTGAGCAAAACAAAATGTTCTTTTAAGTGAAACCTAAAAAGTAAATGAGCTTTAAAAAAAAATAAAAAATAAAAACTCATGTTACATGTGAAGCTTTGAGGCAATAATCTTCATTTTCTTTTAAAGCCATGCTACACAACTCATATTTAATTCATTTGCTTGATTTCTTGATGTGCTAAAATGTCTCTTTACAGTGTTAATGAAATGCTACTTAGACTGCACTGCCCTCTGTGGCCAGAATACCACATTTGAAACTTCAGAGTGCCAGTCTGGTCCTTGTTAGGCTGAGAAAACAATTGAGCTGACATACCTGGCACAGCAGTCTGCTTCCAGCACATTTCCTGCATGTTTTAGATCAGGAACAGGTGATTTGTTTCATTTAGTAATGAATCACACCTGTAGACATTAATTAAGTTTGAGGAGACATTTCAGCTGTTAGATTAAGATCAGGGCTGCCAACTTTTGAACATTTCAAAGAGTGAGACGGGGTCATGGGGCTGGGAGCGGACAATTCACCGACCGTTTAGAGGGGGGGGGGGGGTATTAATAGTGAGACTTTTTGTGCTCTACATTTTATTTATTTATTTCTACTGTGTACGAAAGAGGATAAAGTCACTGACAAGACAAAAAAGAAAAGAAAGACTATTCTTACTTTTTTCTCAGATTTCAAATTTTTTTCTCAAAATTATGTTTTTTTTTTTTCAGAATTTAGACTTTTATTCTTGTAATTCTGACAGGGATTTCTGGGGAAAAAGTCTCTTTCTTTCCTTTTTTCTTTTCAGTGGCCCTAATCCTCTTCCGTACCTCTGACTTTACGGAGAGAGTTGACCTTTGTTTAATACAAATTTTCTTCTAGTGAGGAAAATTTAACATCCAACTCTCCTCAACTTCTTCACATTATCTATCTATCTATCTATCTATCTATCTATCTATCTATCTATCTATCTATCTATCTATCTATCTATCTATCTATCTATCTATCTATCTATCTATCTGCAGTAAAGAGTTACAGCAACATGTCACAAATGTCACACAGGACCTTTTAATTATAATTAATGTACATTTTTAAAAAGTTCCATCTAGGAGTGGGCATTATCATGTCATTCATAGTATTACCAGTAATTATTTCTGCCAAGAAAAAAAATATTTCACGTTTAACCCTCTGGAGGCAGGCATTGCAGATTTGCAACATTAAAACCTACCTACCTGGTTACTCCACATACGTATTTGATGAGCATTTTTTAACTCAGAAGTACCCCTGAAGGACTTAGTTGTTTGTCGTTTTATCAAAACTTATTTTGAGCCTGAGAGGATTAAGATAACTTCATTGATGTAATTGCATCCACTAAACAGAGGATTATGTTCATGTGGGTCATTAGCATGAAGTTATTGAAGTTATGAAAGCAAACATGGCTGGAATCTCAGTTTTACCTGTAATCTGTTTCTCTAAGTGTATGTGCTGATGTAATGAGTGGATGTCCCCACTGTGGGACTAATAAAATTTACTCTATTCTATTAATTCATATCAGCCAGTAGGAAAAAAAAATGTTTGAGGAATTCTGGCCTTTCCAGGCTTCTGTACCAGTAACCTGGTTACGGAGGAGGGGTTCTTCTCACAAACAGGAAAAACACACTGGTGAAGCGGTGAATTAAAACATTAGGATTTCTAATGTTAATGGTAACCAGAGGTCGACATTATGTAACATGCCACAGAGTAGTTGGTCAGCTGCATCCTATTCCAATGCTAAAAATAAATCCTCATTTCCACAAGTTTTTGTTTGATACATGTATATAATTTTTATACACAGTAATGTTAAAGGTCAGATTTTCTGATCTGAGACTGGTGAGCTCAACGAAGCACAAACAAACAAAATTCAGCTATACGATGGAAAAACTGTCTGAAAAAATGTTAACTTTATAACAATGGCTGCCAAAGCAAAGATGCTGGAGATTTTAAGAGGTAATAAGTTTATCGTTTCTGTCAGTTCATGAGTGGAGGCATGCACACAGACTTGAGGATTTATCCTAAAACCATCATTTCATCCTTTCCGTTCAGAGATGTTTACGAAGGTGGAAAGAGTTTGGCTCACGCTGAACATTTTCCACAAACTCCTGAAGAATAAAAACAAGTGGCTTATGTTTAACACACTTGTGTTTCAGGTATTTTTGTATCACAACTGCTGCAAAAGGTCATCTCAGGTTTTGAGGATTTGTTTCACCAATCAAATGAAAACAAACAATAAATGTTTCACGGAAAAACAACATGTTATGCCAAAACTACTTTGATAACAATACGTCTTTAAAAACAACAAGAACAAAAAGGTTTTATTTAAAGAAAAATCACCTTAAAGATCAGATTATTCGGTCAGCACATTTCCGATTAAATCATGGATACTTTCATCACTGGGATAAAATCCCTCAAGTATTGTGTGACTGTTGGAGTTAAATATGAGCAGGCAGTTGCCATGGACACCTTGGACACCTAGACCACCTGAGGTGAAGACAAACATACTATGATGCAGCAAAACTAACGTGGATACAACACTAGAATCCTTATAGATTTGTCATGTTGGAAAACAGGTGTTTCTAACTACATAATAATAATCAGCTCTATACTATAAAACTCAAGAGAAAACTATTAAAAATAATAATTTATAGTCCGTTCATCTTAAAGGTGCAGTGTGTAAGAATAAAGATGACATCCTGTGGTCAGATTTGTTTCCTGCAGTCTCTCCCACTCCTGTTCCGTGTGTCTCATGGCTGTTGCCAGTTAGGGATCAGCACCAGATTATTCTAGATAACAAGCGAAGACAAGTCATACAAGGTTAATTGACAAGTAGATAACTACAATTTTATAGCTGGTGCTAGCACTCTTGGGTGTTTTACGGTAGGGAGCACTTACTACACTTATTACGGTAAGAGGAAGTATTGTTTTAAACAGGGTGGTTCTCAATGTCCAGCCGCCTTGCCTTGCGAGGCGATGTCTTGCGAGGGCATCACGTGACCGCGGCTTCCATCATGTGACACGGGAGATAATGTTATATTTTATATGTATTAGTTTCAATATAAATATATAACAAGACTTTTACTTTTTAAATTGTGTATACGTTTATTAAATAAAAAATATAAGCGAGTTACTACCCGCTAGCCACCGAAGCTGCAACTACTAAGCAACTAACCAACAATAGAAAACTTCTTTGGATCTAAAAAATATTTTAAATTAGCTGACTTACGTTTTAACTTGAAAATTGTCCCCGAAGTAGCTGCCGGTTTCTTATCCGCCGTCCTTTAGAAAATACCGCGGTGCATTGTGGGTAATTTTTGACCAAGGCTAGGCTATAAGACACCTCCCGTGTGTCCTTGCTCAGTTAGCTAAACAGCTAACAAACGGAGAACACATGCCTTGGTAGAACATGAACATTGGAACCGACTGGAACACGTCTTGACGGCTCCTGATGACGTATCTCCTAGGCAACTGGGGCGGAGCCAAGACATCAAGGCAAGGTTCCTTGACATTGAGAAACACCCACAGTCTGGCTGTTAGCTTACTATAACTCTGAACAACTCATTAACAGAAGTAAAACCCCACGTCTGACTCATTCATTTCACACACGTTTCACTGTAATATTGAGTTGCTGGCAAAAGTAGCTCGAGATATTTTTATAGCAGACTAATTCACTGTTAGCACCGTTAGCTCAACGTTAGCCTGTAGCCTTCTTTACCCGATACTAGAGTAAAACAAAAAGATGGCTTCTTAGGGAAGAAAAAACTTTGGGGTCACTCTTGTAACTGGCTTCAGTTCTTTAAACAACTCTGTAGCTTTTTGCTAGCCGAAGTCGAGTTACAAATGATAGTAAACAGAAGTCTCTCATTCCTTTATTTTGAAAGGAGAAAAACTGACAACATATCAGTTTCAGTATAAGGTTCCTTCCAACATGATTGAGAAATTAGACTGTTTTGGGATTATTTCACAGTACAAATCTCACTTTATCATACTGTACCTTTAAGGCATCATGATAAATCATCTAGTGAGGACTAGTAACTGCTTTATATGTTCATTACTAGAATTACAATGTATAGATGTAATCATTTGACTTTACATTACAAAATAGGCTCTGTAAGGCAGCACGGTTAAAAAAATATCAAGAAACATCAGAAACAAAATGAAAAAAATAGAAACATTCAGCTTGGACGAAATGTGAAGAAAAGTCTATCCAAAACGATTTCACAAGATGTAAAAGTGTTCGCTCCAATCAAAGGAAATGATCTGTTAAGAACATAGCTTGAGCACAAGATGATTAAAATCACATAATACTGATTACACGCTGCTCTCTAGTGACCAGCCATTTGGGATTTTATGATATGAAACTAAAAATGTGCTTTCAGCAAAAAACCTCCAACACAGATTCCTTTGGCTTGATAAAAATGAAGTTTGGTGCCGACGATGAAGCGACAAACTGTTCATTAAACGTAAACAACTGGAAAAAGACTTTCAGCCAGAAATGTCAAGCTGCTGATAAGTTCTGTTATAAAACATGAAAATATTCAGATTTATTGTCTTCTTAAGACTAATAAAACTAAGTGTTTGAGTGTAAAAAATATGACATTAAGCTTTTAGGAAAACGCGATGTCCATAAATAAGATGTAACAGATCCTAGACGAATATTCTCATCAAGTCAAAGTTCAGCCCGTTGGTGCTGACATGGTGATGTGACGACAAAAAGCAGATAACATGACTGAAGTGGAACAAAACTTGTTAAAATAATGACTTCATTAATATTAAAAGCTAAATCTGACCTCTTTAATACTGCATCTGAACTGTACTTTGGCCTCTTAATGTTTGTTTAAAATATTCCAACTTGGCACATTTTAAAAGAAATCACATAACAATCAAGGTTTCCCTTGAGAGCATCTTGGTTGAAAAGGTGCAGCAGTGAAGGGGTCATTCTGAGTTTTCCCAGCGATAGTCCAGGAATGGAGCGGTCCCACGGCCACGGAGCCCACAGCGGCCTGCTGACCGATCCTGGAGACGACCCGGTGCACGGCCACCGGCTGCTGGAGCAGAGGAGCCTCCCTGTGCAGGATCCTCAGAGGGGGCAATGCTTTAACCAAGACATGGTTACAGTTCTCTATGTGCTGCATACTGGGCCTAAATGTGTGAGAGTCGGTGGGGGCGGATCGGTTGGTTTCCTGCCTCTTGCCAAACGGTGCCTGGAGGAAAATGTCAGATGTCTCTGCAGGTTTATGAGCTGCAGGAACGGAGGATTCTTTTCCTGGAGGGTTAAATGGAGCCAGCAGGAAGACATCAGATGCTGTTGGGCTAGCTGAAGGTGGGAACTGGGAATTGTGGTTTTCAGGTATGAAACTGGTAGAATGAGTTTGCAGAGGGTGGTTTAGAGGGCTCCAGGCATCTGATAGATGCATGTGTTTAGTATTAACACACAGAGCAGTGCTCTGGTGGATCTTCTGCTTTTGATTCTCTGCTGTAAAAAGCTCAGGAGCTGCAGACTCAGAGGCTTGATGTTTGTTAAAGCTGGGCTCCCTCTGCAGATCTGAGTGGAAACAACAGCAGAAGCATCGTCAGACAGGGTGGTTCACAGCATCTTACACTCAGATGACACTTCTTATTCTTATTTACATAAAATTGTTTAAACATCAACAAAAAGGGAAGCTTTAAACTAAATCAAGGAGACCGAAACACAAAGTGTCCTGCTGTGAGTCTTTCTGCACCATGGGTCCCCGAAGAATGAAAAAGTCAACGGGGCTAAAAATGCTATTTTATAATCTGCTTTGCCTTACGCCCTGGATCGCACATAGATTGTAATGCAATTTAAATGAAAAGTAACGACGGGTGTTTCAACCATACCAGTCACGCACGTTGAGATTTATCAGCTTGTAAAAGTTCGTAATTAGCATGACTACAAACTAGAAATCGGCACGTCGCATATGTGACGTCAGCACCTAATTTCCTCTTCCCAAAGTAGCCGCTACTTACCAAATGACCAGATTTATGGTGGTTCTTTCCTCCTGTGGGAAGTTTGCTGAACTTACAGCTCTTTTCCCTCAATTTTCTCCATGTCTGGTTCGATGACGACACTACACCCCCAGCAGGTCCCTGAGGTCCAGTGATAACTAGTTAACTCTATGAAGACCTCTGCATGGCCCCTTGACATCTTACCCTCATCTTGCCTCTGTCAGTGCGCCCCAGGGCAGCTGTGGCTACATCGTAGCTCATCACCATCAGTGTGTGAATGTGTGTGTGAATTGATGAATGATACACTGTAGTGTAGTCCTTACTCTGAGAGGCGCTACACAAGTCCGGGTCATTTATCATTTATCACTTTGTTAAAAAAGTGCTTTTCAGTCCATCGGTCCCAGCGTGCTCTCTATAATTAATGCTTCTCTGGTCTCTGGTCAGGTCCCTGCTTACTTTAAGAATGCTGTAATCCACCCGCTTCTTAAAAAACCGAGTCTTGACGCCTCTCTCCATAGCAGCTTCAGACCCATCTCTAAACTTCCGTTCATCTCCAAGATCTTGGAAAAGGTTGTGGCTAAAAAACTCACAGCTGCTCTTGATGAACATAACATCTATGATAGCTTCCAGTCAGGTTTTTGTAGAGCTCATTCTACTGAAACATCTCTTCTTAGGGTCTCTAATGACCTTCTGACTCACTGTGATGCAGGGGACTGTTCTGTTCTGGTCCTGCTGGACCTGACTGCAGCCTTTGACACTGTTGACCATCACCTGCTACTGGAGAGGCTGAGAGACTGGGTAGGCCTATCAGGATCTGCTCTGGAGTGGTTCTCCTCTTATCTTTCCGAGCGCTCCTTTTCTGTGGCCGTCTCCAAGTTTAGGTCCTCCACCACCTCACTTGCCCATGGTGTCCCACAAGGTTCTGTGCTGGGGCCTCTGCTCTTACTCCTCTATCTGCTTCCCCTTCAGCACATCCTGAGCTCCTTCAAAGGAATCTCCTACCATCTTTACGCAGATGACATCCAACTGTACATCTGCCCTGTCTAAGCTGCAGCTGTTACACACCTGCTTAGACTATTAAAACCTGGATGGCTGGGAGCTTTCTTCAGCTGAATGAAGATAAGACTGAGATCCTCATCTGTGCCCCAGACAAGCTGGTTCCCAAAGTCAGAGACTCTCTTGGTCAGCTTGTTTCTCACACCAAACCTTCTGTCAGGAATCTTGGCGTGACCTTTGACCCAGCTCTCACCCTGGATTCTCATGTCAGTTCTCTTGTTCGCTCTTCCTTCTTCCATCTCAGGAACATTGCTAAGCTGAGTCCCATTCTGTCCCACTCTGAACTTGAGACTGTTATCCACACCTTCATCTCCTCACGCTTAGAATACTGTAACTCTCTTTTCACGTGTCTGAGCAGAACCTCCCTGAACCATCTACAGGTGGTTCAGAATGCCTGTGCTCGGCTTCTGACCAAGTCCTCCAAACACACCCACATCACCCCGCTTCTCCTCCAGCTTCACTGGCTGCCAGTCAACCTCAGGGTTCATTTCAAGACTCTAGTTCTGGGGCCTCATTTATCAAGCTTGCTTACGCACAAAACGGGGTCGGAAAACTGCGTAAGCAACTTTCCATGCAAACTTTGGGATTTAGCAAAGAAAACATAGCGGAAAAATGTGCGCAACTTTAAGTTGACTAAGGGTCTTGCTTACGCACATTTTGGACATGGAGAGCACCTGCAGCGCTGCTGCTGAGAAGAATAAAATTATGAAATCCTGCAGCATTATCACTTGCTTCGTTTTCACACAGAACAAGACCCCCCACACGTACACACACACACGCGAGGGTGCATACACACACACACGCACAAGGGTGCGGGCGTGTGCACGCACACACACACACACACACACAGCTTGAAGTGCAGAATATCAGCAGGGGGACAGACTGAGACAGAATGTCATGTGTCTGTGACAAGTGTGTGCTGAGCTCAAGTACGGTTTTGGTAATAATTCTATGCAATATTTGATAAATGAGACCGCTGGTCTATAGGGCCTTACATGGACAAGCACCATCTTACATTGGCGATCTTCTCAGTCCCTACACCCCCAGCAGGTCCCTGAGGTCCAGTGATCAAAGCCTGCTGGTTGTGCAGCACACCAGGCTAAAGACCAAAGGTAACAGATCATTTGCTGCTGTGGTCCCCAGACTCTGGAACTCTCTCCCCCTGAGCCTGAGATCAGTGGACTCAGTGGTCTCCTTTAAGAAGCAGCTGAAGACTCACTTGTTCAAGCTGGCTTTGGTGTGACCTTCTTCACCCTCTCCTTGTTCTGCTCACCCTACCTATTCCACCTTCCTCAGGATCCACTGATTTCCCTGTTTCCTATTCACTCTCTTTCTTTACATTTTTAATCACAATTGTCTGTTTTTTGCTCATTTAAAATATATTTTAATCATTTTCTAAATTCTTTTTTATCTTTAACATTTTTTGTTTTTGTGAAGCACCTCGTGATTTTTATCTTGAGAGACGCTATAGAAAAGATCTTTTCTTCTTCTTTCGTGAAGCACATTTGTAGTTCTGGACTTATTTTCACACAAAACCTAAAATATCGTTGCCCCCATTTGAAAATAAGTACGTTCTTGGTATCAAAATGTGTGTATAAAATTCACGGACATCATGTGAAATACATGGCACAAAACAAGCGGAATTAGAAAATTGTGTTTTTAGCCTCATTGACTTGCATTCATTTTTTCGCTCTTCCAGGGACCCATGATGCGGAAGTGGCTTAGGCTCCCTATAATGTTTGGGTTTAAAATGTTCACGTTTCAAAAATGATTTTATTTAGAATTTAATTTAGTCTATTTGCACTGCATTGGATAAAAGTGTCTAATAGTGATGTACATAGTTAACCGGTTAATGTTGTAATTGTGTAAAATAGTTTTGCTCGATTAACTGCTTCTGGTCCTTCTGCTGTGCTGGGGTGTAATGCATTATTTGCCACTAGATGGCGCAAGAGCACCACTATCAAATGAGTTTACTGGGCAACCACAAAAGAAGAAATTAGCTCATCACATGACCAAACAAATGTGCTCAAACACGTAGCAGTTAGCAAAGAGCACAGCGTGCGAGAGATTTATAGTTATTTCATTCTTGGAACACAAGCCTCACATCAAAGCGCTGAGCCTGGCAGGACATGGTGCAGCAAACTAAAGTGTTATTTTAAACTGTTGCCTCCAGATTGTGCTTCTAAGCACGAATCACAAGAAGCACAACAAGTTCTGAGTCTGACGGATATTTCAGCTGTCATCCCACTCTCTCTACATTTTCATAAATGTAACAGGCTTAGTCCCGGTTAACCGGTTATTAACCGTTAAGGGGCATCAATAGCTGTTCAAAGAAATTTTGGAAAATGTGCATCCCTAGTGTTTAATAAATTAATAAACATAAATATGGCTTATATGAGTAGAAATCTAAACAAATGAAGTATAAACTATTTACACATCAACACCCTGTTGGAGACACAATTCCACTGTTTTAGAATTGCTCCCAGGGCCACACAAAATCCCTCAAAGGGCTGCAGATGGCCCCCAGGTCCCACTTTGGGACATGCCTGCCCAAAGTGGGGCTGGTTGTTTTGATTTGAAACCTTCTTGAATTATAATTATTCTTCTTTAAAAATGTTCACTTGAGAATAAAGATGAATTTGAAATAAATACCTTTAAAATCTACATTTCTACACAACATTCTGGGTAAAACTGTAGAAGTTACTGAAATAGACCACTGAATAACATTCTGATCCAAACAGGAGATCACCGAGGACAAAGTTACACGCTTAAAGAATCAAAACTCAACATGTGGACATTCACATTTAGACTTTATTTGCCATCCCTTTATAATTCTGAAGTCATCTCACAAAAATAGGAGCACACTTTTCCACAGCTCTGACACAGGTTTGGGCCAAAATGACAAGAGCATCTCAAGAACACTTGATCACATCATTGACAGCTTTTATTTTTGGCAAAAATAAATAAACAAAAAAAAAATTGTGGGCTTCTGTTTCACATCAGGTTCTCGTCTAACTTGACTTTAGTGATCACAACAGCACACCAACATTTACGGGGGGGAAAGCTCGGGAGTTGCATAGGTTCAAACAGTTCTGGGAATGACTGAGCTGTTCAGATTGGGATGATCGCAAACGGGACCTAAATCCTTCGATTACTCATGAAGGAAAGACAGGAAAGACTTTCCGATGGTCAACATTGTAGCGAGGAGATGGATGAAACAAGGGCGGTTCTAGTGACACCAAGCTTAGGAGATCAAACTGAAAAGAGATGCTGAGAAATTGTTTCATGTTGTCACTGAAACAAATAACTCCAATCATGTATTTTTGGCAAGATAGTTATGTATAGTGAAAGCTGTTGTATCTAAAGCAACTGTCACTGAATTTTTGTTACACATTGTTGTAATTATTCACTACAGCTTGAAATCGTTAAAAGTATTTTTGTGGTGTTTTCTTACAAAGGTACCTCTCTAACAGAGCTGCTGGCCTAGACCCCTTACCCCCCTAATGTTGGCCTAGAGCCCCCCTTTGTGATGAAATATTAGCGTTTGGCATTTTTCTCAGATTCGAGACCTGAAGATCGTTTTTTTCGGGACAGTGGTTGCCCATGCCGACTATAATTAAGATGATATTGCGCACAGGTAGTTGAAACTATATCCTGATAAGTTTATAGCTTTTTAACTTCCTGTTATTAGTAGATCTCTCTCCAAGAGTTTTTCGTGTGCTTTTTCCAAGTCCTGTTTTGAAAAACAACAACACGGATAAAAGCTGACGAAGGTAGCCTAAATCATGCACTGGAAGCATGCCATCTTCATTTCTAGCACTTCTGTGCTGATTGGAGCAGATCCGTTCCAACCCTCCACGTGTTTGTAACGCTGTGTGATAACCGCCTTCAGACCGGCACACCTCACAGAGCCCCTCTCACACGTGAAACACCAGACAGTTCTGTAAACCGTAATAAGAAACGCAGACGTCTAGAGGACAGCAGTAAGTCAGCATGCTACATGGGCAGCTCTGACTACCTGAGAGAATTAAGGAGGGAACGGACAGCGTGGGTGGGTGGGGTCTGTGCTTTCGGGGGACATTTAATGACAAACTGATCACTGCCGCCCACACAAAACTAAACAAAAACACATCCACACACACACTTATAAAAATACTACACACCTACCCACAGGAACGTAACATTCAACAGCACGTCCATGCTTCTCGATATGAATCACTAAAACCTCAAAAAGCACAAATTCTAACGAAACAAGACGGGATCTCAAACCCATAAAACTCTTCCCTTAGGAAAAGACTAGTCCGAATAAAAATAGAATCCTTCATCAGTCCATGTAAACATACATAAAGTCACTTTTCTCTTCACAGGGTTGGAATAAGACACGGGATTACGCCCAATCCTCCAGGTTAGACTATCATCTATACATGTCCATGAGTAAATAGAACCAAGAAGAAGGGAAAAAATAATCATCTTAGCACACAATTCTGCACAGAGGAAGGAAATATTTATAGAATGTTCAATATTATTGAACAATTAGGATGTTAAGAATAATAGATCAATTTTTAATATAGACTACTATTTTTTTCTTACATTCATTCTCTTAACACTTTATTCATATTAACATGTATTAACAGGAAAACAATGTCATTCATATATATATATATATATATATATATATATATATATATATATATATATATATATATATATGTATGTATGCGACATACATCAGTTTCACAGAAAAAGCACTATGTCTTCCACAGGTAAAGCTTTGTGACGATGGTGAACGGTCTGGATCAGAGCCTGCAGAAATGTATTTACATAAATTAGGAGTAAACAAATGGGAGGAATGTGGGCGGGACTGAACAAATAAATGCTAATGTGTTGCAAAAATAGATAAATAGAGTTTTTATCACAGCCAAGAAACAGCACGACTTTGTGAGTTCTGTTTATGTATAAATGCTACTGTTTTTTCTGTTATTTCCTATTCTATCGTTGCTTTACTGAATTATTTTTCATGCACTCTCTACTGATATGGCACGCTGCTATTGATGCATTTAAACGACCCCGATTTAATTCCAACACAACTTTTTCTCCTTATTGAAGCGAAATGAGCAAGAAGAAAAGCTGAAACAGGCCAAACAGACACCTTCATACTGTATGGCTGGATTTGCATTGCTGTGTTTTGAAGCTCCGCCTCATTCACAGCCACTTTATGGCACTTCAGCGTTGCGTGTTGATGGCTGTTCTGCTTCCAGATTGTGACTCATCTTGATGCTTTGCAATCTAATCTACAGCAGCTAAAATGTTGGTACTTTTGTCAACCTGTTGCTCTGATAAAACAACATTTATGAGTCTGCGCGTATCGGGCAAAACAACGCTCAGAGAACTTGCGCTCTCTTCACACAAACAAACCTTGTCTGAATGAATGGTCACTTAATTATTCTATTATTTTTTTCCCTTCAAAATGTGCAAATAAATTCAGGGAGGACAATTTAAAAGAGGCAAACGACGACAATTTTCACTTGTGCACGATTACTACGACCACTTAGAACTATGCTTATTATACATTACAACAATGATCTTTTCTTGTTCGCTAGTAGAAATAATGCTGATTTCTTCAAACTGATAAGATTTTTAACTTTACTCTGTAGAACAGATGGTCAATTTGTCACTTTTTTTCTTTAGATGGACAAGATGCACATAGACTACAACAAAGAGAGAGAGAGACAGAGAGAGAGAGAGAAGATGAGAGATGAGGAGAAAGCAGATGATGCCATCGATGCAGCAGAAAGCAGAAATGAAGAAGCGCTGAAAAGTGAGGAAGATGAAGGTCAGGGGGAGCAGAGGGGGGTTAGCTGTGTTGATAGCTGTTATGCTACGCTGACAGTTATCCAAAGTTACGACTTCTACGAGAGGGAGGGGGGGACGTCTACAAGTCGATGAGCTGGTCCACCAGAAGCAGGGAGCGGGCCAAGCTGGGCAGGCTGGATTCAGAGCCGCCACTGTTACTGCGCGAGTGGCCTCCTGAAACTGGCCGGAAAGACAGGGGATGGGAGGGAAGGGGTGGGGGGTGAGTACAGACAAACAGAGGAGAGGAGGAGCAGAGGAGTCACAACAAGCAAACAGAGCAGTCAAAGAGAGGGATAGAACAAAGATTGAGAAAGAAAGAGTTGCTACTCTTAAATGACACTTTTTACTTCTAATCAGAGATTTTTGAATTCATTTAGTACATCAGAACAGCCGAGGTCTCAGTTTACCTACACTTCTATCCAGAAACTTAAAAAAAACACCTACCTTGGGAGTTTTTCCGCCCCGTGACAGGAATAGGATCAAACTCATCCTCTGTAGCTGCCTCCGCACTCGTCTGCTGGGCCTCCAAGTCTGAGATCAGGAGAGACGAGACTGCAGAGAGCAGAAGAAGGTTGGGATGATTATCTGATGCTTCATTTATAACATCTGCTGCTCTCCAGCTATATTCATTTGAATTTCGTCAGCGTGCAACGATCAGACATCTAAAACACAAACATCGTCACTTAGTTGTAGAAACACCAAACCTACACACATCGAGTGCTTCTGCAGGACTAAGTACAGCACAAACATAATCAATGCTTTTCAGTGACTTTATCCATCAGCTGAATGTGCCGTTTGATCTGAATTTCCCTGGAGAGGAATCAAAGCTTTCCCATAGACGGGTTTCTAATGACGCCCGGTATCAATCTGACACTCGATTTCAGAGAACGACCTTGCACATAATCAAGAATGGCTTCACAGATAAATCTTTTAACGGGACACTATTATGATCAAATGCTTAAAATAAAGGAATCCGAATGATATCCGTGTCACACAAAATGCGCTTCAGAGCAAAATGGCAGATTGTTTACATCCAATCAATGTTTTCCTTTAAGTTCTTTTAAAGTGATGGTGTGTATTTTCCCTGGCAATAGGAGGCAGTATATACCAAAATCGTTACAAGCAAGCGATATTTTTGTGTTTGATAAGACCTTACTAACGGACGCCCATTAGGGTCAAAAATTTCCAATGAGTGCTTTGTCAGATTGTTGTGTAAAACAACGTTTAGGAATGACGAAAGTTTTGTAACAGCTTTTTACAAATCAGTACATGTGTTTTGTCCTCTCGGGCTCCCGTAGAAGGAAACATCACATCTAATATGGAGTTGCCCAGAGATTTGGACCCACTCCCATGTATTTTAGACCCGATTTTTATGGTTATATGTTACAAAGTGGCCAATATTTTTCAAAAAACTGGGCATCATTTAAAGTCTCTTTCCAGAGTATTCCTCTTATCCGATGTCACCATCTAGTGGCTGACAAGCATACCACACATACAGTCTCTTGCTCTGTTTTTTTTAAGATGGCGACTTCACGTTTCTTGTTTATTAATGTGCTTCTAGCCGACAAACGGAGCTAAAACACGCTGTTTTACAAGTATTATTCTCATATCATGTTGTGTTCTCATATATTTATATTTTAGAGACTTACTTGTCTGTGAAAAGTTCATCATCTCTGCATCAGGTGAGGTACTCCTTAAATTAGCAGCATGTAAGTGGTAGTCTAATGCTATTGGTTAGTTCTGGTTGGTGTTTAGTTTCCTATTGCACGGAGCTCTGCGGGGCAGGGGGTGTGTTTAGCAAAAGAAAAAGACGTATTGCTTTCATTATATCACAGTACATGATAAGACTTTTTTAAAGATCACTTTCATGGATTCTCCTCCTTGAACCGTCACCTTATCGTGGTGGAGGAGTTTGAGTGCCCTAATGATCCTAGGAGCTATGTTGTCTGGGGCACTTAGTGCCCCTGGTAGGGTCTCCCATGACAAATTGGTCTTAGGTGAAGGGTGAGACAAAGAACGGTTCGAAGGATCTTTCATGGCGGTTAAAACGAAGAGTCGGAGTACCCGGCCCGGAGGGTTACCGGGGTCCCACCCTGGAGCCAGGCCTGGGGTTGGGGGCCGTGAGCGAGCGCCTGGTGGCCGGGCTTTCGCCCATGGGGCCCGGCCGGGCCCAGCCCGAACCGGATACATGGGCTCGTCCAACTGTGGACCCACCACCCGCAGGAGGAACATGAAGGGTCCGGTGCAATGCGAATCGGGTGGCAGACCAAGGCGGGAGCCTTGGCGGTCCAATCCCCGGACAAGAAAACTAGTTTTTGGGACATGGAACGTCACCTCGCTGGCGGGGAAGGAGCCGGAGCTTGTGGCAGAGGTTGAGCGGTACCGGCTAGATATAGTCGGACTCACCTCGACACATTGCATTGGCTCTGGAACCCGAGACCTGGAGAGGGGTTGGACACTCTACTTTGCTGGAGTTGCTCCGGGTGAGAGGCGGAGGGCAGGGGTTGGCTTTTTGTTAGCCCCGAGACTCTCTGCCTGTGTGTTGGGGTTTACCCCGGGGGACAAGAGGGTAGCTTCCTTGCGCCTTCGGGTCGGGGAACGGGTCCTGACTGTTGTTTGTGCTTATGGGCCAAATATCAGTTCAGAGTACCCACCCTTTTTGGAGTCCCTGGGACGAGTGCTAGATAGTGCTCCATCAGGGGACTCCATTGTCCTGCTGGGGGACTTCAATGCTCACGTGGGCAATGACAGCTTGACCTGGAGGGGTGTGATTGGGAGGAACGGCCCACCTAATCTGAACTCGAGCGGTGTTTTGTTATTGGACTTCTGTGCAAGCCGCAGTTTGGCCATAACGAACACCATGTTCGAACATAAGGATGCCCACCGGTACACTTGGTACCAGGGCAGCCTAGGTCACAGGTCGATGATAGATTTTGTAGTCGTATCATCTGACCTGCGGCCGTATGTTTTGGACACCCGAGTGAAGAGAGGGGCGGAGCTGTCAACTGATCACCACCTGGTGGTGAGTTGGATCAGATGGCAAGGGAACATGCCCCGTAGACCTGGCAGACCCAAACGCATAGTGAGGGTCTGCTGGGAACGCCTGGCAGAAGAACCTGTCAAGACGGTCTTCAACTCCCACCTCCGGCAGAGCTTTGACCACGTCCCGAGAGCAGTGGGGGACATTGAGTCCGAGTGGGCCTTGTTCCACTCTGCGATTGTCGAGGCGGCTGTTGCTAGCTGTGGTCGTAAGGTGGCCGGTGCCAGTCGTGGTGGCAACCCCTGTACCCGCTGGTGGACACCAGAGGTTCGGGGAGCCGTCAGGCTGAAGAAGGAGGCCTACAGGGCGTGGCTGGTCTGTGGGTCTCCGGAGGCAGCAGACAGGTACCGGATAGCCAAGCGGGGTGCAGCAGTGGCAGTTGCCGAGGCAAAATCTCGGGCGTGGGAGGAGTTTGGTGAGGCCATGGAGAAAGACTATCGATCGGCTCCAAAGAGGTTCTGGCAAACTGTCCGGCGCCTCAGGAGAGGAAGGCAGCAACTCGCTCACACTGTTTACAGTGGGGATGGGGAGCTGCTGACGTCAACTGAGGCTATAGTCGGACGGTGGAAGGAATACTTTGAGGAGCTCCTCAATCCCACCAATGCGCATTCCAAGGAGGAACCAGAGCTGGGAGGCCTGGGGATGGACTGTCCGATCTCGGGGGCAGAAGTTGCTGAGGTAGTCAAACAACTACACAGCGGCGGAGCCCCGGGGGCGGATGAGGTTCGTCCTGGGTATCTCAAGGCAATGGATGTTGTAGGGCTGTCATGGTTGACACGTCTCTACAACATTGCGTGGTCATCGGGGGCAGTTCCTAGGGAGTGGCAGACCGGGGTGGTGGTCCCCATCTTTAAGAAGGATGACCTGAGGGTGTGTTCCAACTATAGGGGGATCACACTCCTCAGCCTCCCTGGAAAGGTCTACTCCAAGGTACTGGAGAGGAGGGTCCGATCGATAGTTGAATCTCAGATAGAGGAGGAGCAATGTGGTTTTCGTCCTGGCCGTGGAACTGTGGACCAGCTCTATACCCTTGCAAGGGTGATGGAGGGGGCATGGGAGTTTGCCCAACCAATCCACATGTGCTTTGTGGATTTGGAGAAGGCTTATGACCGTGTCCCCAGGGACACCCTGTGGGGGACGCTCCAGGAGTATGGGGTGGGTGGCTTTCTGTTAAGGGCCATTCAGTCCCTTTACCAGAGGAGCGTGAGTTTGGTCCGCATAGCCGGTAGTAAGTCGGACCTGTTCCCAGTGAGGGTTGGACTCCGCCAGGGCTGCCCTTTGTCACCGGTTCTGTTCATCACTTTTATGGACAGAATTTCTAGACGCAGCCGTGGTGTGGAGTGTGTCGAGTTTGGTGGCAGGAGAATCTCGTCTCTGCTTTTTGCGGATGATGTGGTCCTCCTAGCTTCATCCAGCTCTGACCTTCAGCTCTTGCTGGGTAGGTTCGCGGCCGAATGTGAAGCGGCTGGGATGAGGATCAGCACCTCCAAATCTGAGACCATGGTTCTCGACCGGAAAAGGGTGGCTTGCCACCTCCGGGTCGGGGGAGAGGTCCTACCTCAAGTGGAGGAGTTTAAGTATCTCGGGGTCTTGTTCACGAGTGAGGGTAGGAGGGATCGGGAGATCGACAGGCGGATTGGTTCGGCGTCTGCAGTGATGCGGACGCTGAGCCGATCTGTCGTGGGGAAGAGGGAGCTGAGCCAGAAAGCCAGGCTCTCGATTTACCGGTCGATCTACGTCCCAATCCTCACCTATGGTCATGAGCTTTGGGTAATGACCGAAAGAACGAGATCGCGGATACAAGCGGCTGAAATGAGTTTCCTCCGTAGGGTGGCCGGGCTCAGCCTTAGAGATAGGGTGAGGAGCTCGGACATTCGGGAGGGACTCGGAGTAGAACCGCTGCTCCTCCGGATCGAAAGGAGCCAGTTGAGGTGGTTTGGGCATCTGGTCAGGATGCCTCCTGGACGCCTCCCCGGGGAGGTGTTTCGGGCATGTCCTGCCGGCAGAAGGCCCCCGGGTCGACCCAGGACACGTTGGAGAGGTTACATCTCCAATCTGGTCCGGGAACGCCTTGGGGTCCTGCCGGAGGAGCTGGTGGACAAGGCCGGGGAGAGGACGGCCTGGAGCTCCCTAGTTGGGATGCTGCCCCCGCGACCCGGACCCGGATAAGCGGAGGAAGACGAGACGAGAGATGAGAGACGAGACTTTCATGGATTTCTGAAAAATCATACATCATTTCTGAAAGGGGAAAACTCCGGAATGCTACTTTAATTCATTTTCCACAACATTTAGGTAGATATTTCCAGAGATTAATGGTTAAAAACTACACACTGTCTCTTTAAGTACAAAAATAAGTGTTTCCGTATCAACCCTCCCTTTGAAATATTTAGTCAGAAAACTGTTTCATTAGATCACATAAACCTGCCTGAGATGGATGGAGCCATTTAAAGTTTCTGGGTTTGTTCAGACAAAGCAGAAGGTTCAACTGAGCCAGGTGGCAGCTTTCTGAGAAAACACAGCAAAAGTCACTCTCTAATACACTCAAGCATCAACAGACATGTTGTGCCTGTTTACTAAACCAGTGGCGAGACCAAAATGTCCAGTTACTGCTAACATTTGTTTAAAGGGAGCGAGCCAGTCTGGATTTAAAGCTTCCACTGGCTCTGTGTAAATATCTTCCTGAAACCAGCTGGACTGACAATAAAGACACAAGAGACAAAACAAACCCCCAGTAAACAGATGGGAGAAGAGGCAGAGGAGAAGCAGCTCAAACAAGTGGTTAAAAAGTTTTTTTTAAACCTGTAATTTAAATTCTTTCCTTTAACTTTATAAAGAAAAGTGAAGAAAGTCTCACAATCCACCTGGCCTTCCCAGAGGAGTCAGAATTCGTGGTTGAGGCAGCTGCATCATATAAAACTGCATTTTAATAATCTTTTCTTTTGAATCTAAAACTTATAAAACTGCTGCGGGTTTTTGTTTGAACCCATTCCAGTGATCAGAACCAGAGACCCCGCTGCAGGAAATAAAAACCTGCATTTTCTTGGTTCTTTTTAAACCCAGAAAAAAAAACTTTTCCTTTACCATGTTAGCTAATGTTTCAGCTACTTCCTGTTTCCATCCTCAGAGCTGTGATGATGTTGGCGGCGTCTCAAGGAACCATGACTCATTAGATCACGCATAGGACTGTGTAATCGACGAGGAGATAAACGGAGAAGGAAGTGATGCCGCCAACATCATCACAGCTCTGAGGATGGCTACAGGAAGTAGCGGAAATTTTAGCTAACAATGTAAAAGAAATGTTTTCTTTCAGTGCTTAAAAAGAACCACGAAAATGCAAGTTGAAAAGAGACACAGCAATAATGTACAGAAGAAGGAAATAAAAGCTGTTTTACCAATTAACCCACTTCCGTGGAGACATTATTCCTTCTTAAAAAGGAAAATGTTTCACGAGCCGCATAAAGGCGTTAGACTGGAGACAAATCAGCCTCAGTGAGTTTAACTTTGTTTTTTCCTTCTTTTACCTCCTTTAGACCGCGTCGACTCTCCAGACAACAAACTAAACTCATCCAAAGCAGAGGTGGCGGAGTTAGGGGCAGACGAGATGGAGGAGATGGTGCTGCTCGCTGCTGCAGGAGGAGACGGACCGGAGAGCAGAGAGCAGCTCAGGAGAGAGTCGTCTGCTGTGAGAGGATCTGGGACGGGTCAGAACCAAACACGAGACACGTTCTGTGTTAGGAAACCATCAGATACGTTTAGTCCAAAAGATGCACAACAACAAGGAGTTAAAGCACTAATACTGGTGAAGATCACCTGAACGACCTCAGATAACCTCTGCTGATTCGCACAACCCTTTATCTGTTAATAGAAATCTGTTGATTCTCAACTTTAACTCTACAGATCGATAAGAAGGTCCTCTCTGGCTTACTGACGGGCCCATATGGGTTTTCCTGTTGCAATGCAGATGTGCATAAGTCACAGTCAGCTGACGACCGATATTTGCTGCTGATTTTCATCAGTCCATCCCTACCCTGGGTAGCAATAAAGTTTCTTTTCAAGCAAAAAAAAAAAAAAATAAGGAAAGGCTGAACTAGTACACAAAGTATTGAATGCTTCTGTTTTCTGATTTGAAATATATCGTTCATGGAGTCGTACCTTTCACAGACTCCACAGACCCACCAAACGGGTCGGACAAGGACAGCAGATCAGGGAGGAGGAGTGAAGACGTGTCAGGAGATTTGAGTCCTTCGATCAGCTTCTCTAAAAACCAGAAAGGAAAATTAAAGAAAAGGCAAACTGTTACAGTTAAATCACACAGAAATAAACAACAGTGACAGTCTAGAGGCTAGCTAGTTCAGGCGTTGAACACTTGTTTCATCAATACATCTGCAGTGGTCTCTAGTAGATATTAATGGCTGGCTTGTAAGTTGTACTCTGAGGAAGGAAAAACACTGGTGCACCATTTTCAGGAACTAGAAGTGAACCACATCACAGCTGAGCTGCAGAAGGCAGGGTTTGGAGTGTTATTTCCTGATATTTGGACAACTCTACCACTGACTTGCCACCTTGATGTTTTATCTCCACAAATAACACAAGCCTAGAGGAGCTTCTGCCATGTGGTGAAGTTGCTAAAGCTAGCAGGTAGCTTCTATTAGCCGAGATGTTCTCTGCTGATTCCTGGATGCTAAACCAACAACAGCGAGTCCATGAATGTTAAGTGACAGCGTGACGTAGATCAGTCAGGATTTTCAAATCCTAGATTTTCACCGTGTATTTTCTGTCAGAGGCTACAGCAGGAGATAGGTGTAGAAGACCATTTCCATGATCAGCTTGCATGAAAAACTCAGAGTGACTGATTATGATCAGAAATTATAATTAAAAATGTTTTTTTTCAGTGAACCAAACGTTGAAGAAAGTAAAGAAAAGGACAATACAAAATGCGTCCGAAATCCATCTGTAGATATTTACCTGGAGCGTCTGACAGTTCGAGTGTGTGGAAAGGATCAGGAACCGCCAACAGGGAGGCTCCTGGTTCCAGAATAGAAGATGGTCTTTCAGCTGGGACACAAGAACAGAGAAATCCATCATCTCTTTGTAACGGAGGCTGACAGAGTGTAGAAAAACGAGGCTTCTACAAAAGACCAGTGAAGAATAAGTTTGAGTTATATATGAACTAGTTCAACTGATAGTTCCAAAAATGAACTAGTTCAGAGTTCTTTAGTTAATGCATTGCGGCAAACCATTAGCCTCAGAATACTGGCCTTGTTGTCCCCTGTCCAGCCCACACTTGTACCCCGCTGCAGCGTTTACCCCTACAGTATATTCTCATAGTCATAACAAACATTGAAACGAGGAATTATTGAACAATCTGAGGAAGGAACCAGGCTGAGGTAGTAAACAAAGGAATGGTTCTCAAAGTGCAAAACAACTTTTATTATCTTTCAATGAAGTCATTTTTGAATTTTTGTGAATTAATTTTAAGACTTGTTTGGCAAAAAAAAGAAAAGTGATGTAATAAAGCTACAACGGCAAATCTGCAAAACCAGTTAGCATTTCATGCTTCTTAACAGTGTTCTAACATAGCTATAAATAAAATGTAGGGATTGAAAAATTGAAAAAAGAATATATATTAATTAGGTGGTTCACTTGCATTTGTCTAGAAACCTCCGCCATTAAAGTGGCTCGGACTAAAAGCAACCATTGGACCACCCGGTTGTGGATCTCACTGAACCGCCGCACTTCCCTGCCCTCCACTTATTACTCACTCACATATTCAGCAACACACCGCTGGTGTGAGAGGTTCCCGCCTCAATAACATCAGAGAAGGAGAAACAGCTGCTACCACTTCAACTTTAGGACAAACGACCAGAAAGAAAAACACCATTTGACGTCACAGACTACTAAAGACGTTCGGGCCTGAGGTAAACGAAATGCACCACAAGACCCGTTACGTTAGACGCTGCATCCACCACTACTGCCTATGGCGGCCACAGCAGTCAGCGAGTCTACCTTTTATGTCTATGGCTAACAGTATGTTTTAGCCATGGCTTCAGCGCCACTGAACTCTGGAACTCTCGAACAAATTCAAACTGTGAAGGAGCGCGCTCACTAGAGTTGTTGAGGTCAAAATACGAGTAAGTTCAGTTCATGTTCACCAAAATTATGAAAGAACCATTCAGCGAACTCGTTTAGATACACCACTGCTCAAGACACATTCAGTACCTTAAATATCAGCACTACTTTACCAGAAAATAAATGAATCCAAAACAAACACAAACAAAAACACATGATAATTAAGCAAATTCATCTTGGAGATATAAACTCATGGGAGCAGATAAACTGTTGGGAAGATGTTAATGAATGCTCTAATGCACACGGAAAAGAAGAAAAGTGCTGAATATAGACTGTGTGACATAAAAAAGTAACACACCTGTTTCTTGGGGAGTGTTTTCTAGAGAGGAGGCCTGTAGGCCCGGTATCAGCTCCTCAGGTGATTGTGTGTCAGGATCTGACAGCAAGTCTGGTCACAACAATAAATGTAAGGTAATCTGACTCAGACCAAGCAAATCGATAAACCCTTAAGTGTTTACCAGAAGTCTTTTTGTCATCAGTTTTGAAGCCTTCAGCAGAGAGGGTGGAGAAGGTGTCGTCGTCGAACAGGTTCCACGCTGGTTGTGTGGGGGTGTTGGTGGAACCTGCAGAGGCAGGAAGAGACGATGCAGCTTTGCTTTGATCCGGAGCGGAATCACAAAGACTCAGCTGAACCGGCTGGCTGGCACTTGGCGGAGATGTTGGTGATCTGCAAGAAAACAGCGATTTAAACACAACAAAGGCAGAAGAGTCACAGTCGAGGTCAAATGAATCTACATTTTCTTTCAGTTCTAAGATTCCTCACATGAAATATTTAATAACCAGCAAAACCCTCTGAACTGAAAAAGGATCTTTACTTCTTATCATAAGTGTATACACTTCTTTATTCCAGTAATACAGCACTTACTGACTAGGGTCGGCACCTCCATTAGCGCCCTGTGGCGACTGTGAGGAGTCGCTGGTCAGAAATGCAGCAGCAACGTTTTCTGTAGTTTCACTCGACACACGCTGATGAGCTCCTTCTTCAGCTGTCTTTGGAGTTTCAGGTGGAGTCTGATCAAGAGATGTAGGGACAAACAACAAACCGAACTAAGCAGAATAAAAGGTAAAAGGACACTAATCAACATTGACGTAGCTGATCTTTGGCTGACCTCAGAGGACGCAGGCTGAGTTTGTACAGCTGGTGGTTGGGTTATCTGCTGCTGCTGAGCTACAGCCGGCTGCCCGGGTGCCAGTTTGGTGGGAGAAGGCTGAGAATCTGGCTGCTGAGCCTGGCTCGCCTGTCTGCGACGCGCTGGGCGCTGAGGTGGGGCGGGGCTGGACGCAGTCTGTGCTGCCTGCTGGGAAGCGGGAATGACCACAGGGGGGGTTGTGGTTTGTTGCTGGGTAGTTTGCTGTGCTTGTGGTGAGGCCTCAGCCTTGACCACTTGTGATGCTGCCGCCTCTCCTCCAACAGCTGCAGCTGGCTGCACAGACTGTCGCACAAAAACATCATTACATCTGTTCCCACGCGAGAAAATCCACATCTGATTTTACTATATAAAACATAATAATAATCAACTTCTCCTTCATGTTTGCTCAGAGATGTACGGAGCATCCTGTCCGCTCATTGGTCAGTGAATGAAACCTCCGTTGATTGGTCCTCGTCCGAGCGACAGCGATGAAAAGTTGAAAATGTTTCAACTTTCTGGGATTGCGTCGCTGTGTCGTCCGTGCACGTGCACGAGTGCAAAATTTCACACGCACGTTTTTCGCGTTTCGCTTAGTAGGAGAGAGACCCGCGATTATCGCTTTGTCGCGCATGTCTCATTGAAAATGAATGGAGGAGAGGCGATGTCGCCTCCCGTGTGTCGAGCCCATTACTGCCATAAATAGTCAATGCAAAGTGCCTTGTGGACCTCATGCATATAGATAAGCCGGCTGTTGCAGCGCTCCACCAATGACGATGGCGACCGTAGATCAAGGAAGATCAAGGAAGCGCAATTTCACAGAAGCAGAAATTGTGGGTGAGGTGGAGAAATGAAAGGAAATGCTTTTGCAAAACAAATAAGAGAAAATCCACAGAGAGGCACAGTGTTGCTGAAGCCGTCAATGCTGAGTTCTTCAGAGAGATCTGTGGCGGATATAAAAAAAATGGCCCAATCGGGATTCAATTCCCGGACTCCAGGGTGAAAGTCACACGCGCTAACCAGTCAGCCAAATGGAGATCTCCCTTGTCCAAGTAGCCAGGGCGCAAGATCAATCGGGTCACAGTGACAGGACACACACTGACAGACGCATGACATTCTGTCTCAATCTGTTCGCCTGCTGATATTCTGCATTCCCTATTCTGCACTTTGGGCTGTGTGTGTGTGTGTGTGTGTGTGGGGGGGGGGGGGGGGGGGGGGGGGGTATTGTTCTGTGTGAAAACGAAGCAGTACAAGTGATAATGCTGCAGGATTTCATAATTGTATCCTTCTCAGCAGCAGCACTGCAGGTGCTCTCCATGTCCAAAATGTGCGTAAGCAAGGTCCTTAGTCAACTTTAAGTTGCGCACATTTTTCCACTAAGTTTTCTTTCATAAATCCCAAAGTTTGCGTGGAAAGTTGCTTACACAGTTTTCCGACCGCGTTTTGTGCGTAAGCAAGCTTGATAAATGAGGCCCCAGAACTTTTGGTACACTCACGCTGATTGGTTGTAACTCAGTAGGAAATGATCGTTTCTAAAGGATCTTAAATCATATTATAGAAATGGTCGGTCTGTTTCACTTTTAAAATCATATGCAGCCAATCTGCATGTGTTGGGGCATATGAGTATGGGGTACCAGGCCCTCTGATACGGGCTGTTAGGTCCCTGTATGACCGGTGTCAGAGCTTGGTCCCCATTGCCAGCAGTAAGTCGGGCTCGTTCCCAGTGAGAGTTGGACTCCGCCCAGGCTGCCCTTTGTTACAGATTCTGTTCATAACTTTTATGGACAGGATTTCTAGGTGCAGCCAAGGTGTGGAGAGCATCCATTTAGGTGGCCTAAAGATCGGGTCTCTGCTGTTTTAGATGATGTGGCTTCATCAGAACGTGATCTCCGGCTCTCACTGGAGCGGTTCACAGCTGAGTGTGAAGCAGCTGGGATGAGAATCAGCTTCTATAAATCTGAGACCATGGTCTTGAGTCGGAAAAGGGTAGAATGCCTTCTCCGGGTCAGGGATGAGGTCCTGCCAAAAGTGGAGGAGTTCAAGTATCTCGGGGTCTTGTTCACAAGTGAGGGAAAGCTGGAGCAGAAGATCGATAAGCAGATTGGTGCTGTGTCTGCAGTGATGCGGGCGTTGTACCGGTCTGTCATGGTGAAGAGAGAGCTGAGCCAGAAAGCAAAACTCTCAATTTACCGGTAGATTCACGTTCCTACCCTCACCTATGGTCACGAGCTTTGGGTTGTGACCGAAGGAAAGAGTTAAAGTTAAAGTCCCATTAGTTGTCACACACACTGATGTGTGTGTGAAATTTGTTCTCCGCATTTGACCCATCCCCTGGGGGAGTGGTGAGCTGCAGACACAGCCGCACTCGGGAACCATTTGGTGGTTCCCCCCAATCCAACCCCTTAATGCTGAGTGTCAAGCAGGGAGGCATTGGGTCCCATTTTTTCAAAGTCTTTGGTATGACCCGACCAGGAATCGAACCCTGATCTCCCAGTCTCAGGGCGGGCACTCTACCACTAGGCCACTGAGCTGGTCTAGAGATCGCAGATACAAGGGGCTGAAATGAGTTTTCTCTGCAGGGTGGCTGGGCTCTCCCTTAGCGATAGGTTGAGAAGCTCAGTCATCCAGGAGGGGCTCGGACTAGACCCGCTGCTCCTCCACGTTGAGAGGAGCCAGTTGAGGTGGCTATGGAATCTAGTTAGGATGCCTCCTGGACGCCTCCCTGGTGAGGTTTTCCAGGCATGTCCAACTGGGAAGAGGCCTAAAGGTAGACCCAGGACACGGTGGAGGGACTATGTCTCTCAGCTGGCCAGGGAACGCCTTGGGATTCCCCCGGAAGAGCTGGCCCAAGTGGCTGGGGAGAGGGAATTTTGGGCCTCTCGTCTTAGGCTGCTGCCCCACGCGACCTGACTCTGGATAGGCAGAAGAAAATGGATGGATGGGTGCAGCGTTTTCTCAGAGCAGTGGCGTTTCTACATGGAAGTACTCCCAGGACAAAACCCCCTTGCTGGTTCCAATCCAGACACAGTGATAGGACAGATAATCAAAAATCATGTTGCATTGCAGATTTCTTTCTTTTTTTTTTACTCAGCACTTTGTGTCATGAAAAAAATGCCACCGTGGGCAGTCGCCCAGTCTGCCCGTGCCTAAAACCGCTACTGTCTGAGAGTCAGTTGGAATTTTTATCATAATCAGACAGTTTTTAATCCTGTAGGACATTTTTTCTTATTCTTAATTTTTTTTTATTTTCAAATACTTTTAAGTACGCCACATTCCTGATAAAATGGAAACTGTGTATACTTTGATTTTTAATGCATTTTAGATACCTTTCATTTTGATTCCAACAGGAACGTTGTTTGGTATAAAGAAACACCATTATTGACATCTTAAAATTATTTGGAGAAAAAAGTAAGACGTAATTTCACGTCACATAAGCTCAGAATGTCAGCAAGACAAGAGGTAAAGAGTTTCAAAGCACTGGGATAAAATATTTGCATCAATTTGCAAAAGGATCCTTGAAACAGCAGAGCCTGTACCTGTTTTAGTGGTGCTGCAGCCTGACTTGTGTTGTTTTGTGTCAGGATGTGAGGCTGCGCTGACGTCTGTGCCTTCTGTGACTGGAGAGCTGCAGCTGGCTGAGAGAGACCTAAGCTGACTCCTGCAGGATGTCAAACAAAACCCAGGCTACACATCACTCAGCATCAGGCCGATTTTCTCATTATATTTTATGCACAGATGCACAGCAGCTTTGTATGCAACAACACAAATTAGTATTACTAAAAACTACAATAGCTTAAAGATAATCTGATAACAAGCTCAAAGTGAATTCAAACACTGGAAATCACGTAAAAAGGCGACCTGGAGAAAATGGTCATAATCTTTTGGGATTTGTTAATTTTCAGGTGTCCCATCCTGTGTACTCTGTCTGTATGGAGCAAAGATTCAGAGGAACTTCCTCCTGTTTTAATCAAAACAATGCTTCCTTTTCTCTTGTGAGAGACAAAAGAATAATAGAACAGTAACAGTAACAGCGAATTGTACACACCCAAGGGCTGACCTGCACCACCAGGGAGATTAGCTCGCTTGCGAGGGGTGAGAGCGGCAGGCTGGATGGGTAGGATGCCAGCAGCAGGCTGAGCATGCACCGCTTTGGGCCTCTGACGAGGGGTGATGGAGGTTTCAGTGGTGGGAATTGGATCTGTCAGTCTGGCAACAAAAGGAGGATGTTGCACTTCTTGTTAATCACGGCAAACAATGTTAACATAATTATTAAATGAGCATCAGAATATCAACTGTAAGTAATTAGATCCATAAAATGTCAGGTTATTACAGCCTTAAATGTATCACAGAGTAATGAGGTCATGCTCGCCTGGGTTTAGTCTGGCTCTTCTTCGCTGCGGCAGCCTCGCTCGCTTTGATCGGCTCGGGAAGTTTGGAAGGAATCTGAGAATTCTGGTTCGTGGAGGAAGAAAAGGGAAATCTTGAGGAAAAGTTGCTACAGGAAGTAAATAATCAATGGAAAAAGGACATTTAGCAGCAGACAACCTTTTAATAAAACACCACAGTAGTGTTTTCTAAAGAAAGTGGGATGAATCAGAGCTGATGCTTTACCCTCACACTGTTAAAACTCATATTTGTGCCATTATTGACTCATAATAATAATAAGATGTAGCATCTCCAGCTACTTATCCTGTTTTACAGGTGCCAGAGTCTGTGTACTCTGGATGAGAGGCTGCAGTCCATCTGCTTCTATGTAAAAAATCACGCTTCTTTTTCAAGCTTTGAAATATAACTGAACAAATTAGAAACATGTACATGTGATTAGAGACCAACTGATATAAGTTTTCCTATTGCTGATGGCTGATATCTGCTACCAAATTATTTGGGTCAATATCTTGAGGTTTTCTGCCTTATTTACATGCTAAAGTGTCACTGATAACAGTGGATGTTGAATATTTCTTAACCTAAAAAGGTTCAAACGCTGAATTTAACCAACAGCTCAATCTCAATTGTGTGTACAGTTTAAAATAAAAAAAGTTTTACCAAAGTTAATCAAACAAATCAATAAACTGACCAATGGGTAAATAAATATTTTAGGAGCATAAATATACATTTAAATAAAGTTTGGCAGCAGCAATGGGCTGCCCACGGATGTGCCTGACTTTAAATCGGCTGATGCAGATTTATAAATAAATATCCCTTATATGTGATGATGCAGCAGCAAGACAAGAACTATGTGCATCAAAATAAGAAAATAGAAACATTTGTTCCTGAGGTGAATTCTTACTTTATTCTTAGGAAAATGTCATATTTTATTTATGTTGACATAAGGGAGGCGGGACTTAAAACTTGTACTGCAGCCAGCCATTAGAGGGCGTTTAGGTTTCTTTTGTCTTTCACTTGTGCTTCATGTGCCACCGTGTAGCTATTTAAAACATCAATCCATCCAAGTAAATCAGACAAAGGTTGCAACACAATCCAAGAAGAAATTCATTTTCGATGCTCCAGGCTGAGAGACTGACCTTCACATTCTGGACAGGGCAGGTCCGCTGAGCTAGCTTAAAAGCAAAGAAGGACACCTGATAAATATCAGGTCTTTTGTCGGGGTCTGGCTCCAGCATGTACCCTGAACAAATACCACAGAAAAGCCTCTAAAAATCTCCAGCTGATGAACAAAGACCAAACTGCATGGGTTATTAATAAATTGGTACTAACGAATGAGGCAGTGTAGATCATAAGAGTAACGGGAATTGTCTGGAATGGTGAAACTGCCATCACAGATGGCCACCTGGCTTTCACCAAAGGGGAGAGTGAAGAAGCACAACTTGTACAGCAAACAGCCCAGCGCCTGGAGATGGAAAACCCCACATGCAAACTCAGCCACAGAGGAGAGAGGATTTAGATTATCACAAGAAACACCTCCCCAACACAAAGATGAAATGAAGTCACCAACGTTTGCATCAGAGCTCCTATATAGGCCAACCGGCTTGAAATGATAGCCTTTTTAAGATCTGATTAGACAGGAAATGAAATTATGTGCAATAATCACGGAGGTCTGTCACAGAAACTCACCCAGATATCTGCCTTTGTGGTAATAATCTTGTTGTTGTAGAGGTTTACCATTTCTGGGGCACGATATGATAAAGTGGTGTACCTGAAACAACACAGCAAGGAAAGAGCGTCAACAGATCAGAGAGAAAAACATGTTTTATTGAAGCCTCATAGGTGCAGTTCCAGTAAAATGAAACTTTAAAAGAGACATGACTCTTCTACTTAAGTAATAATAGTTCTGTGGTTAATACAAAACACGTTCATGATGTTTTTTGCACTAAACCCCTCTCACATAAAGCGATTTAAGCAGTTTTATTCATTTTAGTACCTTCCAGACAGCCGTTTCAGGATTCTATCACTCTTGTTTTAATTCTCTATACAGTATAACTGATGACTGAATGAGTAGCTTTAGTTCACGCGGATGAGAGTGATAGCCAACACTTCTATCTGCAGGAAACACAAGTAAAAAAGGTGTGCTGATTTATTGCCAGAGAAAACAAGCGGGTATTTGTAAAACTACAACTGCAGCACAGTGACTTTCAGGGTCTCCGATGTGGTGACCTCCCTTAGCTCAGAGCAGAAGCAGATGACTGATTAATAATACATCTTTTTCAGCTGAATGGTGCTGATCTCACCCAGTCAGAGAGGGGTGGTTCTATTCTAGTTTCCCCATTTGTGACATCACAAACAGGGACTATTTGAAATGGCTCGTTTTAGGCACATAATTCCTAAAACCGATGAGTGACAGAAAACGGATGGACAGCTTTTTTATACATGTTAAGTGTTTATAGAGGCAGTAGAGACCCACACTGCAGCACAATAAGATGCAACAGAATATGTCTTCTTTTAAAAACACAGGAAATCAATAAACACTAAACCAAATTTAAACGAGATGATGAATGAAAGAGGCACTCACTTTTTGATCTCTTCCTCCACAGCAGCCACACCTTCAGTGTGCGGGTTCTGAAATTTGTTTGTGGCGCTGCCGAAGTCACACAGCACGTAATGACCTTTATCGTGCAGAAGGATGTTCTCCACCTGCAGACGTACAGAGAGAATCAGACACATGCTGCTGCGTCAGGTATAAGACACTGATCTGGACCAGATCTGTTAGAAGGTCGAACAGTAACTAAATCATACACCAAACAGGGTTTTCGGTTTTAAAAACCTCGCATAAACCTCCCATCCTCATTATCCAAACACCTTTGGGGATGTTTTTGGGTAAATAAAAAAAATCTGAACTACAATAAAAACTGACTTCAAATCTGTGCATCTGCTCAGTTATCTTTGCAGATATTACCTTCTCCCTCCTATGAAGGCAATGAATAATTAACCCCCCCCCCCCCCCATACTAATCATGACTTTTAAAAGGCATCTCAGCAGCAGACGTCGCAGCTGCATTAACACAACTAAGTTGGATGTCAGTACACACTAGAGTGGTGCACCAGCACATAAAAGTTTAAAAGGCTGAAGAAGTGAGAGCTGATTGTTCTAATACTTGGTTTTGTAGGTTCCTGTCTGAGCTGATAAACAAAGCTCAGTTTTATGTAAACATGATTTATTATCATCTCTCTAAATAAAACAGGAACACTTCTGTGTTCCAGAATAGGAATGAAAGGGAATAGAAATGTACTACACTGCTGTTTTTGTTTTTCAGAAGGAAATTTATGTCTCCAATATTATCAGAGTATTTTAAAAAGTGTGAAAATGTGCACAAATGGTAGAGCCAGCAGCATTATTTGGTTTTCAATATATCTTAAGTTTTTTTCTTATTATTTATTTCAGGGTTTCCACAGGTTTCATCAAGTTAAATTCAAGACTTTTTAAAACCCTGCAGGAACCCTGTTATTTATGTTATTCATCCTTTTACTCAGTCACTTATTTACTCCCTCAATCTTTGCTGGAAAATGTCAACACTGAGCTCAGCTCCGGCTGTAAAATAAAGGCCAGTAATATTCTGTTGGGTGAAAACATGGCACACCCAGCTTTGAGCCCCGTGTGTTTTCATGAGCCAAGAGGAGGGTCAACGCTATCTCAACAAATAAAGTTTTGCTTTTGTTGTGTTTTGGGTTTCTTTATTTTGTGACTTTGTCTGAGGCTCTTATTGTGAAATGTTTCATTTCTGGTTAGAAGAGCAAAGGGAATTTAAGGAAGCTGATTTTTATTTTTTTAAATCATCATTTTGACGACCACAACTGGCCAAAAGCTCAGCTGTAACGTAGCAAGTTGGTCCAGATGACTCATCACATCCTGTCTTTGAGAAGATGAGAAGACTACTTCTAAATAAATCTGAGAGGTTAGACGTGTTACCTTTAGGTCCCTGTGGACGATCGGTGTCTTTCGCTGGTGCAAGCGAGACACAGCGTCACTGGTGTCACAGAAGATCTGAAGCACCTCAGACTCTGTGAAGCCAGTCTGTAGCCTCTGATTCATCAGGTTGACCACCTGCCCTCCTGCAAAATACCATCCAGGTACGAGGCAAAACAAGAAGCGAGATTGCCTTCAGAATGTGTCAGTTTGTGGAAATCTTTTGTGTGGAATCAGTAAACAAAACAATAAATGAAATCGATACAAACATGCAAATTCTCTCATTAAACAAAGTCTGTAGTTGCTGCCACATCCCTCTGCATTCAGCACTCACCCTTGCAGTAGTCCATCAGTATGAGAACCTCCCATACGTCCCTCGAGCCCATGGCTGTGATACTGGAGTCCAGATAACCAACTATATTCTTGTGACCGACAAGGTCTTTCTGCAAGAATGCAAACACATAATCACTAACACACACACACTATGCACACAGTTTTTACCAATCCAAACAGCTAGAATCATCAGCTCCATTCTGTGCCAACATGCTGAGTGCATTAAAGTTTGTCACTTTAACTAGTTGCCATAGTTTTAGTCACACATAAAAAACACAAAAACATCTCACTGAATGCGGAATGCAAAAACCTGAAAAGAGGGAACCTAAAAAATAACCTTTCTGTTGAAAATCACAGCAAAGGATTCATTTAGCTTGGTCAGTATTGAGAAGTGCAATGTGAGACCATCCCCTGCAGAGGGCACCACAATAGAAATCTGAAATCAGGAATCTATTAGATGATGAAGAAAAAGTCAAATACTGCAGCTGAGGTGAAGCGCGTCTGTGTGTGAGGAGACTGAAGACTGGGTCAGAAAAGAAGATAAAATATGAGAAAGGTTGAGAGAGCAAACCTAGGTCACAGATGCACAAACACGATCGTGCTGACTGTTTGTCCAATGACGTAATCAGCCTTGTTCGTAATCTGAACATCTATCGCCTCCTCCCTTCCTGTGTTTTCCCTAACAGAGAAGGCTGGTCCTGTGCAAACTCAAATGATTTTTAACCTACAAACATCATTGAACTTTCACAATTTCTGGCTAAATACAAATAAAGTATGCTTATTCTGATCGCCTTAAAACAAAACGAACTTCTGCAAGATTATTCTCTATGCAGACTATGTTCATCCTAATTCCGGTGTTTGGGTTGAGAAAGGTTTAAGCATTTATTTCTTTTCCAAAATCCTTCTATTTTTATTTAGCAGCAGTTTCACCAAACAACACATGCCAATGAAAACTAGCAATGAAATGTCTCATTTCAGCAACTTACCATTATCTGAATCTCCCGTTTGCACACCTGCAGATCATACTCATTATTGACATACATCCTCTTCAGAGCACAGCGCACACCTTGATTTGTTTTCACGAGGAACACGATTGCAAAACCACCTACAAGATCGGGGGGAAATGAGCTGTCGTGTAAGATTGTCAGTCAGAAACAAAAAGTTAAAGCAACTAAGCAGTTGGGTGAGGAGTATGATTCAAAAACACACATGAAGTTGTGAAAATCAAGAATGACACTGTTCTTCCAAACTTCAATTTGCAAACTCCATTTTAGTGATTTAGCAGACTTTTTTAATGTCTCAGTGTCCATCTCTGCTGTCTTACACTTACACATACAATCAGGACCACATGGTGCTGCCTTATAGCTTTATCTATTAGTCATGTCATAGCTGGAGGGTTTACGTAGAGGCCTGCAGTGAGGCCTAACCATCTGGTACAGCTCAGTCCTCAAATTCACTCTGCTGACTTTAGCTGTAATAGCATCATCAGACAGCTTTTACTCCACGCTTAACTTGATATAAAATGGCAGTGCAGCACTGTACGTCTGTAAGAAATGCCTACGAACATATGTGAGGGTGTGCACTTGATTCTGCTGCATATGATAATGTCTTAACATTTTATACATTACAGCAATCTTCCTGCAAGCCTTAATCATGCATGCTTTACTGGACTTAAAAATGATTTAAATAAATGCAAAAAATAAAAATATGCAACCTCAACTCATCCACTTTAAAGGTATGACACAGCTCACTGGAACGTTTTTCACTGATGAGTCTAAGATCCCATTATGCATTTTGGGAAGACTTTATGTAACTGGCTTGAAAATGCAACCATACTTCAAAAACATGCTGGGGTAAAAAAGGAACACATTGGAACCAAATAGCAACATCTGCTCTTTGCAACCTTCTCACCTTCTGCTATGATCTCTTCGACTGTGACCTGGTGCCGCCCAACAGTGAAGGCTCTCCCAATGAAATTTCCGCCTGCATGACTGGACCCAGAGGTTCCACCTCCTCCTCCAGAACCAGGCCCGGAGCTGACCAACTCCCGGCGAGAATCAAAGAACTTCCTCATGTTCTCGGTGTGACAGGAGTATTTTTGGATTCACTTTTCACACACAGCAATGAGCTGCTGTCTCCTGTGTGAAGACTTGTTATTGTAATATATTTTTCCAACGTACTCAAATTGTAAAATGAGTCTATTCTGATGGCTCAAACTACACAAGTGATGCCTTCTTTGTTATTTATCATGGTTTGGGGAGAATATTTTCCCATTAGTTTCCCAACACAAGCCAGTTGGTGATGGCTAGAGCGGTTGAGACTAGCAGTTATGTAAGTGAATTACAACACCCAGGAGGTTAAAGCATCCCCGGAGAAAGTATTCCTCTTACAAGCCATCCAGCTGTTCGTGGTCTGTTACGACTGTTGATGAAAAAAATAAGTCCATCTCCATCTCGTCCAGCCATTACCAAGCTAGCTAAATGCTAGCTACTTACGCGTTATGACATTTCGTGTAAGGTTATCCAGGTTATCCTCTGAAGATGATGCCTTCAAGTGCGATGTATCCAACGTGTAAACTGTGTGACACTGTTAGCCGAACAATTCTTTCCATTCTCAGTAAAGTAGAGCGGCCGTCGACTGATGCCCCATGGCTCACAGTTTGTAATTTCCAGTAAAACTGAGATTTTTTTTTTGTTAGCTTACGCTTTAGCGCGACGCAGCCCAAAACAAGCGTTGAGTTGGCACGAGACTAAACGCCTACGTATGCTGCAACTGAAGCTGCAAATACGTAACCCAGAAATTTGTCATCCACCAAATCATTAGACTGGGGTTTCAGTCCAGTGGTCTAATCTCTGCAACCACAGCAATCTTTGGCTGCCAGCGATATCGCACCATCCTAGCTGTTGCTGTTAAAGCAGAGTGAATTGTGGGTATTGTAGTTGACAGCTCATTTTGCTCTGTCGTATGAGGTCATATGTCGCGCTAACGTCACGCAGTGAGCTATTATGAAATTAAAAATAACTCGAGGAACAAATGTGTAACCTGCACCACTGCAGAATCTAAAAAGAGTCTAAACTAAGCGAAGAAAATAAATGAAAACATCAACAAATAAAAAAGAATGAAATCAGACCATGTAATTACAATAAAAGATTGTTGTATTTCCAGTCATGTAATGACTATCAGTTATTTTAGTATAAATATTTACCTTCAAATCTGGTTGATATAGCCTTTATAATTTTACAGCTTTTTTCAACTGTTTTCTAGCAAGCCCATGTCTATTGAGGTAAACGTGTGCTCATTAATGTTAGAAACCATCACTTATGAATAAGTTTTAGTGTCTGTTGTACTCAAACTTTGCTTTATTCATTTAAAAACCTTGGGAAAAAATAACAGAAAGCATGAATAACTAGTGACTGAAACGCACTAACAATAATATTTCAAATAATAAAAAAATACATGATTCGAGACTTTCTTTATAATAAGTCCCAATAAACACCTCTCATTTTACAGCCGGTATTTTATTATTATTATTATTATTATTATTATTATAAAAACAAAGATGTTTGAATAAACTGCATATAAAATGACAACACGCGTCTTGTCTAGAGGTATTAAGCGCCTCGTGATTTTTATCTTGAGAGGTGCCATAGAATGATATTTTCTTTCTTAGGTAGTTACAGAGTAGACATCGTCCTTTCCGAGCTGTGAGGGTGTTCCATGAATGCATCAGAGCATCCAGGTGGGTGGGGCATCAGCCATTGACGTTAAAAGCTTCAGCGTTTGGGTGCTGCGCCTGTACCTGGCTGTCGGGCTTTTGGCAGACAAAAACATCATTAAAACAGGCAAGTTGTGGTTCGCTTTACTGTTTGTTGTGTTCTATAGTTTATATTTGCCAGAGTAAACCTCAGACAGGCAGTTTTCTTTTTTTAACTGCAGGGCGTGACCGCAAACTATGGCCAGGGCAGGGTGAACTTCGCTCGTGATTCTTGAACTTCTTCCTCCCGCAGTCAAGTTCAACACTTATAAAATTCATATTGAAAATTATACATCAGATTTGTGCTTTTTTAAAGGCGTCCCAACCGCAGTAGTGACTTTATGGTGTTTTTATTGTCATTTTAGTCTAATTTCTTTAAACAGCGTTACTCGGTTTTCTATGAATTGTCCACGTTACAGGATAATCTTGATCTTCTTCCGAGGAACGGGTTAAGTAGGTATGAATGTACAACTTTATTTCCTGTTACGTTAAACTTGAGCTCATTTGCATGATTCATTGTATCCATCGAGGCAATGTGAGAAACGCTGGTAGTAGGTTAACATTTTGTTGTTGTTTCATCAGATTAAGGAGCGTGTTTATGAATCACTTGTTTACATCACAAACTAACAGTCACGGACTTTATCCTGTCTTCAGGGATGTTTTGTTTGTTAAAAGTCATATTTGAGAAAAACGTCCTTTATTTGTATTTAATTTATGAAAATAAATGCAGCTTTATTGCACCACATTTTGCTTCAAATAATGAAATAAAAATCCAGTGAAATCTAAATATATTAAGTCCAGCTAAATGCGTAGAATTAAGTATACGTTAAAAGTTACAAAAAATGTTGAAATATAAATAGGATGTCTTTAACTTATATTTTTAGCTGCCATCCATCCATTGTCTGAACCCGCATGTCCAGGTAGGGTCGCGTGGGGGAGGTGGGGTGGGGTTGGCTCGGTGCCTGGTACCTGGTACCTATCTCCAGCGGTCATTGGGCAATCAGGCAGGGTACACCCTGGACAGAGTGCCAGTCCATCGCATATTTTTAGCTGATTATGCAAATTCATACCTGCTAAGTGATAAAAAATTTAAAAATAAGAAAATTAGAAACAAAACGTAAGCGGGGTATGGGAGATCTCTTATCCTTTGGATGTGCTGAGTTTGTTCAAGCATGGATCATTAATCAGTTTGTAGACGAACCCAGACAGAAATTGATGAATGTCTTATTGATTTACTGAATTAATGAATTCACACAATCTTACCAGGAAAGGGCCCCAGGGATAAGGGATCTCTTCGAGAGAATTAGCTACTTGCACTATAATCTGTTCAGCTTCAGCCTGTTTTGAACAAGAACTCTAGAAGGCCATTTATCATTAGATGTAACTTTATATATTTACATAACCGTATTAAATCATCTGGAGGTTTCTTAGGGGGTTATTACAAACGTTTATAAACACTTATGTAACTCAGTCTGTTGTGCTGAATAAGACAATGAGTTTAGCTAAATAGACTTACTATTTATTGGCTTTGTTAGTGCCCGAGTAGATGACTGCAGGTTAGGAGTGGATCCCCTACATGATTTCCTCAGAGGAGTAATTACAGCTGTGTCCAAACAAACACAAGCATGACAGGATTACCTCCTGGAGCACCTGCGCTGAAGTGGAGCTCACGAGAGCCCCTGAACAAATAAGCATGATGGAAACCCTCTCTGAGATAATGAACCACGTGCAATATTAATCAAAGGTTAAGAGAGCTACTTACGAACCTGACAACAGTTTACTGTCTCGGTGGAACGTTTGTATATACTTTTTTATTATTATATTTTATTATTGAGAGTCTAAGTGTTATTTATTTGTTCTTTTAGGGTTCTCTGCATTTCCTGAGTGGAACATCTCTCTTCTACAATGGCAGCAGTAAGTCACGTCCACAAGCTGCTTCTTCCTGTGTGCACTAAAAAGTCCTATTGCATTAATAACATCTGCATGCTTTTGTGCAAAGGTGGGTGTGCACATTCTCACTTATGATGGATTGATTGAGTCTGAAACTAGTTTATTTCAGCACCAACCCAAAGCGGCATTAAATATTAATCCTAATTTTGAATAAAATCTGAGGAGGGTACCTGAAGTTGTCTGCAGTTAACTGCTTAAAAAATATTAATACTCACTCATAATCACTATGCAAAATCTGATACGTTGTTGTGTGTTCTTGTAGGTGAAGAGGAAGTTGCACAATTCTAAAATTTGGTTGAAATTTATGAAATAGAAACTTCTGATAATGACTCATGAAAAGATCAGTAACTACACTAAGTAGTTATTAGTTAAGCTTTACACATATTATCCTGACAATGAAAGCTATTATAAATATGTCTAAGTTAATCTCTTACATTTTTACTGAAAAGTGCTAAATTGTGTATTTGGGTTCAGTTTTTCATTATATTAATTTAAAGGATACTTTGAATGCACTGGGACTTTAGTTCATTTTAATATTAACACCAAGAAAAAAACCTGTTTTCCTCTTTATGATTTTAATTCATTTGTGAAACAAAAGTGATTTAATGCCATATAAGGCAAGAAAATACTAAATAAAAGAAACTTTTCATTGGCTCAATCAGGAAATGCACGTTGTTGCAACAGCTGAAGTCATACCAAGGTTGTTAGTAGAGAAAAATTACATCGAATTTAAAAAAGTGCACAATGCAAACTTTTAAAATAAGAAGTATACTGGTATTTTATACGTTTACTGGCCAAATAAAAGTTTCCAGATGAAGGCAGATAAGGTGGTGCACCCATCATGCCTAGTGCCTACTGTACAAGCCTGTGGGGGCAGTGTTATGATCTGGGGTTGCTGCAGCTGGTCAGGTCTAGGTTCAGCAACAGGATGTGCTCCAAAAATGATGTCAGCTGACTACCTGAGTATACTGAATGACCAGGTTAATCCATCTTCCCTGATGGCACGGGCATATTCCAAGATGACAATGCCAGGATTCATTGGGCTCAAATAGTGAAAGAGTGGTTCAAGGAGCATGAGACATCGTTTTCACACATGGATTGGCCACCACAGAGTCCAGACCTTAACCCTATTGAGAATCTTTGGGATGTGCTGGAGAAGGCTTGGTGCAGTGGTCAGACTCTACTGTCATCAATGCAAGATCTTGGTGAGATGGCAGAAACTGATCCAAACAATGTCACAGAGAATGTGTGATGTAATCAAAGCTAAAGGTGGTCCAACGAAATATTAGAGTGTGAACTTTTTTTAGTGGCAACTTCTTTTTTTGGCCAGGCAGTGTGTTTATTTTTAATACATTTCCAATAAGTTCTTTACCTGACTCCGTGGGTAAACTGCATTCTACTGAATGGTAAATTAGAGCATTAAGGGGTTAAGCTCTTGTCATGGAGAAATTAAATCTTCTGTTCATTTTGCAATACAATTTCACATCGAGATCATGTGAAGGGCCAGAGAAGTTGGGTTTTATGGCAGCCACAAACATTTTTCTGTTTAGCTACAGTCTCCTGAGAGGTCTGCTTCAAAGAGCAGGAGAAGCGTCTTCATTTACACCCCTGTCTTGTAAGCACAGCCCCAAGATATCACCTCTACCGATAACACTAGGGCCTTCCTTTTGGGGGGATACACGGGGTGTGGGGACTCTGCTGAGGGGGACTCACTCCTGTCTTCTCATTTTGATATCGCAATATTGAAATGAAACTCTTTTGATTGAATCATGGACTGCTTTATTAAGTCTCAGAACTTCCACTACACTCTGGTTTGCCTTATTTCTAGAGAACTGATTGTGAATTTGTCGTTCATGAGCAGATTGGAAACCGCGGTACTGTGACTGAGGCGGCGGGCTTCAACGCCGATACGGATGCAGAGAAACTGAAAGCAGCCATGAAGGGAGCTGGTGAGTGAACCCTACAAACCCCCATCTGCTAAATTTATTCCAGAAGACTATGTTTAGGCTTCTGTGGACAGGAAAATCTAAACTGTTTCCAGAGCAACGTACCAAAGAGTTGCTCAGCTCTTGTGTTGCCATAGCAGCTTTCAGGTTTTCCACTTTCTGATTCCGGCTCTTCATCCCAGATATGAAGGCAGAATTAATCCCGACTTTGCTGATCATGCAGCTGTGAACTGATCTTATTATTGTGTCACGCTGCTCTGAAAAGATGCTGCTGACAATAAGTAAAAAGGACAAACATTCAGCTGATCAGTTTCTCACAGTCAGCAAATTTTCCTGTGAGGAGCGTTGATTTTGTTAAGAGTTTACTAGTCTGATCCAATCCCCCTGACTCCAGTTAGTGGTCTATAGCCAACATATGGTTTCTTTGCCAACAATAACAAACGACGGTGTGTTCGGATTATCTCCACAGCTGCAGGAGGGATTTCTTCTTGTCTGTCTCACACGTTATAGTCACACCCCTGCTTATAAACCAACACCTAAGCTCTTTTTTGTTTAGATTTTTATTGAACGTATGATGTTCCTTCAGGGACGGATGAGGCAGCTATCATCGCCATTCTGGCTCACCGTACTATTGCTCAGAGGCAACGCATCAAAGAGGCCTACAAGCGAACTGTTGGAAAGGTGAGAAGCTTGGATGAATAGTGCTGATAGGCTACAAGCGGTCTTTGTTAGTAAAGATTTGGTTTTTATCTTAAATAAACAGAAAAGAGGCAGGGCAAGTGAGGATATGTCAACCTGACTACAATAAACAAATGAATAACAGCAGTGGATATGTGCTGTTATCAGGCTTAACTCATGTTGGCACTCCAACAAAGTGCAGATAACCAGATAGTCCTAGTTAACTATTGACCAGAAAGCAGAACTAACAGCAGAATGATTATTGGTTAACACCGATGAGAACAGAGAGGACTCTGTGGTCTTGTGGATTAGTAAACTTTTCCTTCCCCAACAAAAACACACAGGAACATTCCCCAAAGTGTGTTCCTCAGTTTCATGGTTAAAACGGATCAATATATTAACTGAAAGGGAAGTGTGGGATTTCTGACATGTTGACCTAATGAGATAATAAATGGCATCCAGTAAATAGTCAATAAACTTATGTGAGGGCTCATTGAGGGAGCTGCCGTTGCAGGCAGAAAGAGTGAGTCATGTTGGTGACTCCCACATGTGGTCAGTCAGGCTTTTCATGAAACCAGAAACCACACCCTCTAGAGGGATCCTGCAGCAGTGAGGGAAATCTGGTGTCTTTTAGACATTTCAGGAAGGTCAGTGTTGGAAGACTTAAATGAGATCTGAGAACGACTGTTTTAATCCCCATGCCCTCTCCTCTGCAGGACCTGGCTGAGGATCTGTCCTCGGAGCTGAGTGGGCACTTCAAGAGTGTGGTCCTAGGTCTGCTGATGTTGGCGCCTGTTTATGACGCCTATGAGCTTAGACATGCAATGAAGGTCAGAGTTGCGTGTTTGCTCAGTATGTTTGTAAAAAACTTTAAGCCTTCCTTGAATGTATAACCACATTTACCTTGTTGTTGTTGCTGAATAAAGGCAGCTTGGGGGTGTCTAGCCCTCAAGAACCCAAACCCTTAGAAAATAGAAACCAGACTGGAAAAAATGCATTGAAATTTAGAAAACAATCAAATAAAGAAGTGAAATAATTTTTGATATATGTACTGACAGGATGTTACTCAGGGTTGTCAAACTTGAATATATGACTCCAAGAAGCAATTTTGCAGGTGCTTGAAATGGGCTGTGGCACCAGTGGACACCACAGGTCCTTAAGAGCTAATGTAGCATAGCAAAAAGTCTGTGCTGTCTGCGACCTGCTTTCCGATGTAATGGTGTGAAGGCCGCGAAGAAGCGGTTCAGTCTGTGAAAAGCTGTTTTAACACGTCAGAAGTTTATACACTCCACCTTAAAGGAGCATTTCCCAATCCACGCTGTGTCAGCAATATATAAACACTGGTCACGGTAATGCTAACCGCAGAACAACTCTAGCCTGAGCTACAGCTATTGCTAGCCCAAACTACTGCCATGGTGAAACACTCACTTCCTTGTCTGTGCACACTAGAGCTCTGACTGGGATAATTTCTTTTAATACTGCTCCAGCTGAAAATCTAACTACATATCAGTCCACTCCCACTGTCTCTCTCTTTCCCTATAACTAGGGGTGGACCGATATATCGGTCAGCCAATATTTACTATTTCTTATGTTGGCATTGGCCATTATAACTTCTTAGTGAAGCCAATTTAAAGTCAGGCACATCCCCAGGCAGCCCGGTGCTGCTGCAGAATTTAATTTCAATATATGTTTAAGTTCCTGAATTACATCTGCTTAATAAATGCTCAAAAAGTCATTCTCAAGTATAGTCTACCGGTACTGCTGCACAAAGCATACAACCATCACCGGTTCCCAGAGTTCAACCCTTTCTACTGAAGTGCTGATGAGCAGGCTCCCCCGCCCAACGCTGAGCAAAGCATCCCACCACCCCAGACCCCAACCAGACGGCCAGCTCCCCCTCCTAGCCTCCAGCCCCAGGAAGCCAAGCGACAACAGAGGTGTGCTAAGACCCCTAGTCTTCCTCCGCCTGCTCCAATACAGTGTTGATGCGTGTTGATGAGGTGTATTCCATGGCTGTGGGGGGGAGTGCAGTGCAGGCATCATCATGCCTACGTCAGCTGATGCCACCACTCAACCCCACTTGCCCCCACAGCCCTCCGTGTCTAAGTGCAGTTTAAAATTGGAAGTGGGCACCGGCACTCGGGATGAGGCTCAAAGATCCCCTTGCCAAATGCCGTTGAGTGTGCTCACTCCCAAGGCCCTAAGCGTGTGTTTGCGTGGAATATCGTTGGTGGAAGTGTTTAAGGTGCAAATAAAATTGGGGGGCAGGCTGCCGCGGAAATGGGATCCATACCCCCACTCCCTGACTTGTCCACCCCCCAAGGTCCTATGTGCATGTTTGTGTGATGATGTGAGGGAGCAGCAGGAGAAAAATGTATGGGGATGGGGAGGAATGGATGGTTGGCCTAAACCCTCCAGGGAGATGTCTAATTTTAACACTGAGCAGTGCACAAAATTAAGATTTAACAGCTGGTTAAACTCAGAGTTCAAAAACTGATTCATTTTCTGAAGTTTTGTGAATCAATTGATGTTATTAGTGTCTTTTAAGCATGAAAATTGGGTGGAAAACGTCTAGATTTCCACTGTGAAAATCGGCCCAAAATATGTGCAGCACAAATCGGCAGAGGTGTGGACTCCACTCACATGACTTGGACTCGAGTCAGACTTGAGTCATTATTTTAATGACTTCTGACTTGACTTGACAAAATCTATAAAGACTTACGACTTGACTTGGACTTGAACGCCAATGACTTGCGACTTGAATCAAATTGCATCTGTTGACTTGATGATGACTTGAGCATATTTGATATTTTAGCACAAAAGTGACACGACATGGACAAAAATCATGAATTGTTCTTCGTTCTGGGTCTGATTTTGTACTGCTAAATGCAGCAGCACTTTGTTTATAATCAGTTTCAGTTGAACTTTCTGCTTGTTTGAGCAAATAAATGAAGCTTTAAGAAGCTTTATTTCTGGAATTTATTTATTATCATTGTCATTAATTTGAAGTTGGACAGATGACTTGAATACGACTTCAAAATTCAAAGTTAAGGACTTGAACTTGACTTGGACTTCCAGACTTGGACTTGGATGTCTTTGACTTGGACTTGACTCGAGACTTGACTGGACAGACTTGTGACTTACTTGTGACTTGCAAAGCAGTGACTATGTCACACCTCTGCAAATCGACCATCAGCTGACCACGACCTTTACCTTTTGATATCAGCAATAGAAAAACCAATGTCGGTCGACCTCTAATCTGCACCAATACCACCCACTCCCGCCTCTCTCCTTACATGAGTCAACAAAAAAAGTTCATTTGAAATGACCCAAAGGACTTGAAGCCCAGACCCGGCCCACCCATCATCACACGCAACACTCGGTCTGACTCGGGGGCGAAAGAAAAACTGCTGATCCCTTGTGCGCCTCAGCAGTCTGGTATCTCGTGCTCAAATACAGACTCTTTAAAATTTAAAGTCAACCAATCAGTCATGTTGCAAAATAACATTAGATGACACCTGGCAGGTCTGAAGGTCAGCCTGAGGAACCACAGTGCAGGTCTGAGAAAGTTCGAGGTGGGCTGTAGAAGGTTTGACCTGTTGTTCGGGAGGTTTCACCTGATTGTTGGTGGCTCAGAGCTGTTTGAACTTAATAAAACAAAGAAAAAAAGGTCCAGTTTTTTACTATAAAAACATCACTCCGTGTATGCTAGCAGTCAAAATTATTAAACGGTCACGCAGATGCATTATGTTAGGAATTATGGCAAAGAAGGGGCCAACAACTGGTCGTAAACGTAAAACTGAACCTTCAGGAACCAGCGTTGTGCGTTCCTGTATTGGGAGAAGGCCTCAGGAACAAGGGTGGACCTTTGAATTGAGTATTTTCAAAAGCATCTCCTATTCCTACTTTAAAGTACACCTTAGAGACATGTGAAAGCATCAGATTTTTTAGCAGAGTGAGCGTGACGGTGTGGCATCAGATCAGAGAGAGTAATAAAAACACTAACTACCCCCAGCCTTATCGTTTCACACACATTGTGTTTTTCACTGGGGTTATTTCTGCTGATGTTTACACAGGGAGCTGGAACTGAAGAAGCCTGCCTCATCGACATTTTGGCTTCCAGATCCAACGCAGAAATAAACGCCATCAATGCGGTGTACAAGACAGGTAACTGTGGCTTCTATTGGAAGAGCTTCTGTCGTCGGGTTACTGAATGTCTCTGTCTGCTGCTGCCTATGGTCTGTGTATGACACACGATATTGTGTATCAGTGACTAAAGCCCCATTATCAGAAAGCAGTGGATGTTGTAAATTATTCATAAAAGGAGTTGCAGCTTTTTTTCTTACAGGTCAATGTTTACTTTTTAATGTGTGTTGCTTATGAATCAGTAAATATCACATAGTATGGTTAGGGTTAGAGATGACATTGTACGTAGCTTTGTGCTAAAGTTTAGAGATATTCATCAAGAATCTTTAAAACCTGAATTGTTTCATTTTATTTTTCTGTTCTATCTTTGCAGAATATGGGAAGACCCTGGAGGATGACATTTGTGGTGACACGTCTGGAATGTTTAAGAGAGTTTTGGTCTCTTTAATAACGGTAATACAAATATCAACACAAATTAGATCTCCCAGATTTTGCTAGTTTTTCTTTCACTCACCTGGTTTTCAAAGATTGATCACATTTAGGTTAATCTTCTTTACATTCTGAAATAAAGTCACATATGTGCAGTTTATAGAATTCAGATTAGGCTCCAAAACAAAAAAAATTGGCATATAAAGTGAATGTTATTTTATTTTGAAACCATGCTTTTATTTTATTATCAACGTTCCTACCCTCATCTGTGGTCACAAGCTAGGTAGTGACCAAAAGAACGAGATCGTGGATACAAGCGACCAAAATGAGTTTTCTCCACGGGGTGTCTGGGCTCTCCCGTAGAGATAGACTCTCCTCTGTCTGTTCTACATCAAGGATGAGTCTGGAAACTCGGAGGCAGAGAACACCATGAGGGGCGGGACTAGCCAGCTCAAAAATAACAAATCAGAAAAAAGGCGGACGACTGTAGTTTTTTAGCTGATGGCGTCTGGCGACGGCGCAAACATCTTTCTTTAGAAGAAAGGCTTTTAGAGTTTCTTCTTGTTGTGGACATGTCCAAATCATTTAGAACAGAGGAAAGGGCTGAAGTGAACCCTGCTTCAGACGCCGTCTTCGTTGTTCATGAGAAACCTAGCATGGCGGTGTCCGACTGGCTCAGCTAGAATTCCCAGGGGGTGGGGTTATTTTAATGGGAGTGTTACCAGGCCCTTTGCTTCCCATAAGGGAGCATTGGCATGGCTGGCTGGGCTAGCATTTAACACAAATTTAGCACAAACACAAGGGTGCACCAGCGAAGTGTGAGGCATTATTATCAGTTATGAGAAGCACACACTCCTACACATGCACAAGCACACACCCAGTGGTGCAGCCTCCAGCAATATTTCTTCTTCCCTAAATAGTTTGCTTTCCAAATATTGTCATCGATACTTGCCTAAACGGCCCATATCCTTTAAAGATTTCTGTCTTTTATTTGTGTCTGATGCGTTTCGCTGCTGTGGAGCAGAGCGCATCACCCGTTTTGTCCTCCGGTGACTTCACCGCACCGGTGCAGCCGGTGCACACTCCGCTATTTTTGCGGTTGGTAGATCATGTTGAACTGCAGTCAAAGGTAACTCATGAGGTGAAAAATATGAAGCCAGGTAGCAGTTTTTCTTTAGGATTGTGAGGAGATGCAGGAAGATAACAGACAGGACAGAAAAATAGTCAAATAAAAACAAGTTCGTTTTTCTACCTAGTGGTTGCAACAAACGGACACCATTGAAAATAATCAGAAGTGAGTAACAGAAAATGACATTTCTCTTTCAATGTTTAGAGCAGCAGGAACTCTGAGAGTTTGTGGCCGCTGGGGGGGTGGGGGGCTGACAGTAAAGTTGCAAAAACTACCGTTGTTGAAAGAAAAGTGTGTTAACTTTGTGTTCCGGCATCTGTTTGCCTTTAGTGAACTTTAGTTTGACATCACTATTTGCGTTCCGGGAACGTTTCATTTACAAATTAAGCACTGTATGTAATGTTTGCTAAAGCATCATATATGACTGCATAAAATACTTTTACATGTTCAGGTGAAACTGGAAAAATTTGAAAAAGGTGCAAACGCCCATTTATTTCAGTAATTAGCTCAGACTGAGAGACCATCTAAAGGCTTAGGAACCCTTTGCAGGTGTTCTGGATTCATTAGCTGACAGTGCTAAAGTGCGACACTTTGAGTCTAGATTATTGAACCTTTTCATAATATTCTAATTGTCTGAGATTTTGAATGTGGTGTTTTCATAAACTGTAAGCCACAATCATCACAATTATAACAAATAAAGGGTTTGAAATATCTGTCTTTGCATGTAATCAGTCTGTCTCATATATTAGTTTCACCTTTTAAGTTGAATTACTGAAAAAAAATTAACTTTTGTATCATGTTCTAATTTAGCCGTTTTAACATGGTAAAACTTCCTGTTCGTCTGAACAAAAATGTCTTCAAACTCAGCAGTTAGTCTTTGCTTCTTCTAGTTGTTCTAATCTGTAATCTGTCTGGGGATGCTTTACCTGCTTCCTCTAAACCCGTTTTCTGGTTTGCAGGCTGGACGAGACGAGAGCAACAACGTGAATGAGGCCCAGGCAGTCCAAGACGCCAAGGTAGCACATCCTCCGTGCATCAAAGTACAACTGAGTTTTTTTAATTAATGCCATAACTTCATTTCTTGCGATTGTAGGAAATCTATGAGGCTGGAGAGGCTCGATGGGGCACAGATGAGACGAAATTTCTGACGATTTTGTGCGTTAGGAACCGAAGCCATCTGCTCAGAGGTAAAAAGGAAGCTCTGAGACACCAGGAGTGGCTTTACTGACCCCATGTGGCTATAATATGAACAAACACTCATATTCTCAAAGTTATCATTACAAAAGCTCACCATAACCTGTTTATATTCTAATGCTCTTTACTGCCATTTATTATTTTATTGTTTCTTCCTTCAGTGTTTGATGAATATAAGAAGATTTCTGGTAAAGACATCGAGGAAAGCATCAAGAGGGAGATGTCCGGCTCCCTGGAAGACATCTTTCTGGCCATAGGTCTGTCTCTTCCATCATGTCCATCTCCAGGCTGGAATTTCAGTCAGAATCATTTATTACAGCCCAACTTAATGTGCAAGTTCAGCACTTTTTTTATGTTACGGGATGACAAAGGTTAAAGCCAACCTTGTTTCTTTACATTTTTCCAACTCTGAATCAAAAACAGATGCAGTGATACAGAGAGCAAAAGTTTGAGACGATGTGTTTAGTTTCAGCTGATAAAAACGTGTAAACTTAAACTACATCACACCATTTCTAAGATTTGAATAAAATGTCTCAAGGCTGTTTAACTCCAGACCATGTGAGGTTGTAGACTCCCTGCAGATATTTGAAGATGCTTGCGAACCCCTGCTATTGTCAGAAATGTTAAAATGCTCTTCCTCTTTTACATTTCCACTATAGAGGACCATTATACTTTTTTTTGTCTTTCAAAGTTTGATTAATTTCTGTGTGAGATGTTGAAACTCTGACAAGATTTAAACCTTTGGTCTGTTTCAACATCTATGCTGTAAAACACATCGTTTGTCTCTCCCTCGTCTTTCATCTGCTTAAAGGTGACATCATATTTAAAATGTGCACATCATTCCCTTAAAACAAACATTTTCTTGTCTTTAAAATAGTTTTTGTTTAGTTTTTTTTTTCTCAGTTTATATTTCCCTTAGATATTCTTTACTTGCCTTTGTTTTATTTTCATCTTCACACATTTTCCTTCTTTGCAGTGAAATGTATGAAGAGCAAGCCTGCCTTCTTTGCTGAGAGATTATACAAATCTATGAAGGTAAGCAGTCCGTGCTGTAATTCATGGCTAATTGTGTCTAAGTGTGAGGAGTTTATGCCATCGTGTTTTTATGTTGATTCCTGTTTCTCTTCAGGGTCTGGGCACCACAGACACCGTCCTCATCAGAATAATGGTGGCCAGGGCTGAAATTGACATGTTGGACATAAAGGCTCAGTTCCTGAAGATGTACGGAAAGACTCTGTACTCCTTCATCAAGGTGAGGGTGGCACTCGGCAGAAGCTGTCAGCTGGGATCTAACGATGATGACTGTGATTTTACATTTCTAGGATGGCTAGATCATTAGTTCCAGCCTCTCCCAGATCATACCTTATTGTCTTTGATTTGTATTAAATAAAAGTTAACTATAGCTCTTATTAGTGGTTCTTAAATGGCTCACTGATCTTTTTGTCTCCTTTCAGGGAGACACTTCTGGTGATTACCGTAAAATCCTGCTGGAGCTGTGTGGAAGTGAACAGAAATAACATCAGAGCATTCACAAATGTCTCGGTCCTAAAATCTACACAATGCAGGTTTTTTTTCTGTGTCTTTCTGATTTTACAAATGAACACGGTGCCTTGTTTTACTACAGTTTTATTACCGATTAAACCAAAGACAAGTGAGTCTGTTTTTGTAACAATGCTTATCTTTTAGAGGTAAATGGGATTCTCGCATTCTGAATGGATAAAGGATGAATGGTAACGAATAAAATAAATCCCCATCCCATTGTGTTTAAGGTATTTGTGTGTGTGTGCATGTGTGTAGTTTAGCTACATGTGTATTGAACCATGCACTGCAGCAGCAGCAGCAGCAACAGAGTTGTTTTCAGCCCAGAACTTGAAGCCTGGATAAACAGGCTGGAGAAGTTTGGTGTAAAACGTTCGGATGTGACTCGGTCACCGTGACTTTGCAGTACAAGGAGGCTGCAGGCCAGTTCAGATACAATCCCAGTTACACAAACTAGCTTCACCATAGACAATCCCAGTTGCACAAACTAGCTTCACCATAGAAAACTGAACTTGGTTCCCACTTGTTCTTTGCTGGCTCAGCAGTTATTTTCTTCTTTTTCCTGTAAGCCTCTGTGGTGAACAACAACAGCAGCATCTGCATCTTTGTAGGAGGCCAGCTCCACCTCCGCTAATGGTGCTCAGTCAGCATCTTCTCACAGAGCCTGAGGAAAATCAAATGTCCCGGAGCGAGCAGCAGAGGCATGAGTCGCCCGTTCATTTCCCTCAGAGTGAGTTGTGTGTGTAGAGTCTGGGTCTATATGGTCAGCCTGCAGGCATCTAATGAAAATGAAGGAAAAAAGTCTGATTATAATCAGTTCAACATTCTCAGGACTGGGTCAGACCAGATGTCCTGTTGGGTTCAGAGGAATCTACTTTTTTAGATACAGGAGTTGATTGTCTAATTAAGCAAACTTTATTTTTCAAATAACTATTATTATGGTCTTAGAAATAATTGGCTTCTTTACTGAAAACATTTTACTCATGGGGTAAACGTGTGTGTGGTAACTCCATCACACTTCTGCAGCTGCAAGGGCTACTTTGTTATCCACCAATCAGTGAAACTTCCTGTGAATGGAATTCAGCCGTGTTAACACACCTGCTTTCCTACGCTTGCACGGCAGAATTTCTGCTGTGAAAAAAGACCATAAAATAAAAGTATTTAATTTTTGTGATAATCTTATTTTCAGGATATTTTAGAACTTTCCATCAAGTCAAAATTTGTAAACGTAAATGAAACGTCCTTCCGTATTCTGCCGGTGGTTTTAGAAATTATGTAACAAAAACAAGTTTCAAAAGTCCCTGTTTGTGATGTCACAAAGGAGGAAATTAGAATAGAACCACCTCTAGTGTGAGAGAGAGTACTGCAACTGGGGAGCAGCAGCTTCACTTGCTCCTTATAAGTTTCGGAGTTTCTCAGCTTATTACAGTCAGAGAAGAGTGGGCGTGTCCAGGACCCACTATAGGGTGTCTGGGGGGTGGGGGTACTATTTTAGGTTTTGTGTGAAAGTAAGTCTAGGACACAAATTCGCTTCACAAAAGTGATGTCACCAAACCAGACATGGAGAAAGCTGAGGGAAAATGGCTTAGTTCAGCCAACTTCTCACAGGAGGAAATAACCACCATTAATCTTGCTTGGTAAGTAGCAGCTATGCTAGGGGAGAGGAGATTATGTGGTGATGTTACATATGCGATGTGACATTGTAGAGATGCTAATTACGAACATTTACAAGCGGATATATCTCAATGTACATGACTGGCGTGGTCGAAACCCACATTAATTTTTATTTAAATTGCAGTACAACATATGTGTGATCTGGGGCCTAAGGAAAAGCGGATTAGAAAATAGCTCCTTTAGCCCCGTTGACTTCAATTCAAATTAAATTCAAATTCAAAGATGCTTTATTAATCCCAGAGGGAAATTAAAGTTTCAGTACACACAATTCTGAGATCAGACATGCATACATACATAGATACGGCAAGAATTGGTGACTGTGGTCATTTGCAACCCGAGTCGCGCTACCATAATAGAGATCAGAGGGGTTTATACTTGAGGATTGAGTCAGGTGAAGGAAAAAAAGGCCCTTCAGAGTTACCCTCCACAGGGAGAGCAGCTTTGCCATGCAAAAAACACCTCAGACAGAAATGGAACAGACTTCAGACATTACACAACATAAGTGTCCACTAGGTGGGGAGTTAGGGTAGAGGACTTTCCAAACATCAGTGCATGCAGCCACGATAAGCAGCGCCCGTCACCTCCATCTGGACGGGGGGGGGGGGGGGGGGGGGGTCATTGGGTTTACAGAGCGCAGTGACTCCTGGAACGATTCAGCGGCCTTCACCAGTCGCAGTCCCGCCCAGGCTGGGATAGGGAGACAGAGTTGGCATGGCGACGGCAGCACCTCCGACCTTGACTTACAATCATTTTTACGTTTTTCCAGGGACCCATGAGCCACCTGGAAAGGGAGGGGACTTAGGCTCCCTATAAACATCTATGACAGTTTACAGTCAGGTTTTTGTAGAGCCTATTCCACTGAAACAGTTCTTCTTACGGTCTCTAATGACCTGCTGACTCACAATGATGCTGGGGACTGTTCTGTTCTGGTCCTGCTGGACTTGACTGCAGCCTTTGACACCGTTGACCATCACCTGCTACTGGGGAGGCTGAGAGACTGGGTAGGCCTATCAGGATCTGCTCTGGAGTGGTTCTCCTCTTATCTTTCTGAGCGCTCCTTTTCTGTGGCCGTCTCCAAGTTTAGGTCCTCCACCACCTTCAAAGGAATCTCCTACCATCTTTATGAGGATGACATCCAACTGTAAATTTCCTTTAAGCCCCATGAGATGTCTAAGCTGCAGCTGTTACACTCCTGCTTAGACTCTATTAAAACCTGAATGGCTGGGAACTTTCTACAGCTGAATGAGGACCTGTATTGGAATGTTTATTATGTGAAGTGCCTTGAGACAACGCTTGTCGTGATTTGGTGCTATATACCGGTAAATAAACTTGAATTGAATTGAATTCAATTGATAAGACTGAGATCCTCATCTGTGCCCCAGACAAGCTAGTTTCCAAAGTCAGAGACTCTTGGTCAGCTTGCTTCTCACACCAAAACCCCTGTCAGGAATCTTGGCGTGAACTTTGACCCAGCTCTCACCCTGGATTCTCATGTCAGTTCTCTTGTTCGCTCTTCCTTCTTCCATCTCAGGAACATTGCTAAGCTGAGTCCCATTCTGTCCCGCTCTGAACTTGAGGCAGTTATCCACACCTTCATCTCCTTATCCTTAGACTACTGTAACTCTCTTTTCACGTGTCTGAGCAGAACCTCCCTGAACTGTCTACAGGTCGTTCAGAATGCCTGTGCTCAGCTTCTGACCAAGTCCTCCAAACACACCCACATCACCCCGCTTCTCCTCCAGCTTCAAGGGCTGCCAGTCAACCTCAGGGTTAATGTCAGTATCCTGGTTGTGGTGTTTAGGGCTTTACATGGACAAGAACCATCATACATTGGTGATCTTCTCAGTCCCTACACCTCCAGCAGGTCCCTGAGGTCCAGTGACCTTTTACCTGACCTTCATCATCATCCTCTCCTTATTCTGTTCCTTTTACCTATTTCGCCTTTCCCAGGATCCACTGATATCCCTCTTTCCCTTTACTTATATTTTAATGCCAAATTTTAAATGTATTCTTATTTTAATGATAGTTTTTGAAACAATTTTTAAAAATCCTTTATTTTATTTTATTTTATTTTTTTGGTTTTTGTGAAGCACCTCATGATTTTTATCTTGAGAGTTGCTATATAACCTTTCTTTCTTTCTTTCTTTCTTTCTTTCTTTCTTTCTTTCTTTCTTTCTTTCTTTCTTTCTTTCTTTCTTTCTTTCTTTCTTTCTTTCTTTCTTTCTTTCTTTCTTTCTTTCTTTCTTTCTTTAACTGACAGATCCCTGGAAAGGATCATTCTGGAAGGTACTGAAAATGTCAACTTTAAACTGCTAAACTCCCATCAAGTGAGACCCCTGAGAAGAACCACAGACCTTCAGTTGATGGGATGACATCTTCAGCATCATTCAATTCCTCTGAATCTAGATAGTCCTCTCAGGATTTGATAATGTCGACTTCTTTCTATATGTTTCTTTCAATGCTTAAGTTTCTCTGTTCCAAATGGAGACACATCTCTTACCTCTTCACCAGCTGTGATGAAAGGTAGCTTTAGTGAAATATATTGTTGGAATGCTGTGGTAGTTTGTGCACAGATTATTAAAACTGCTTAACCTTTCACAAATCTGTGGGAAGAAATTGTTCTCTTCAATAAGATTGTTGCATCTCACGTTAAGTTCATGAAATTCCTCCAGAATATCTCGATCTTACAAGTCCAGGGCTGATCCCAGTCATCACCTCTGCTGCTGACGGATCCAAATTTGTCCGTAGCTTCATCCATGCATCAAAAGAACAGCGTGATCTTTGTTTTCTCCCAGTAGTTTTGGAAGTGACGCAAGTTTCTTCACTTCATCTTCAAATGCTACCGTTTTTGCGTCGTCGCTGAGGTTGACGTGACCTTCCACGCTGAGTGAGGGAATCTTTTTCATCACATTTGAATTTAGCCTTTAATCTTTTAAATGCCACGAGCGTCAAAGTTCTTGCTGTCAATCTCAAAGAAAAATCGCACCATAAAGGATGCAGACATGTGTAGCCAAACTTTCCACTACATAATAATAATAATAATAATAATAATAATAACAATGCATTGAACTTATACAGCGCTTTTTTAGGACACTCAATCATATATTTCCTGAGTGCTTTTCGTTTCACGATGAGTCATCATTAGCTCTTAGAAGGCAGTGGTGGCTTTGTACTAAAACGTCACTCTTCCTTGATTCTTTCATTGCTTCTTATCATTTAAGTACTTTGCAGTTCCTGAAACTTCAATCAGACACTGAACTGGCCTTCAGAGAGGTGTTAACATCCTGCAGAGAGGACGTTTTGTCAGTGATGTCAGATTAGTTCATTTGAAAGCCACTGCCATGCTGAGTCACCTCGTTCGTCATCACTATCTCCCAAAGTGTGACATCTAAAAGACAAAAATCCTTTATGTAAATGAACAGACCTTCAACTTCTGTAGTAAGAAAAACTGACATTAGGAACGTGTTATGGGTGGCTAAAAACCGAGGAGTGGTTTTGGAATTTATCATGTTTAATTGAAGGTATATTTAAAGGTCAACTTGACCCATATTTTGCATACATTTGTAGTCTTTAGGAGGAATTAATGCCTTGGAAGTCGTTCTCTGGGGTAAACAAAGCTCCGGTGCACCAGTTTGAGGATGTAGAATTCAGCTGAAGGAGAAAGTAGCTTCAGACGTCAGGATTTGGAGTCTTATTTCCTGATATATGGACATCTCACCTCTCATTGGCTAACAGAAACGTGACTCTACCACTGACGTTGATGTTTTATCTCCGCAAATAACAAACCTGAAAGAGTTTTGCTGTGTGGTGAAGTTGCTAATGCTAATGGTTAGTTTCTACTAATAAAGACGCTGTTTCCTGGATGTTAAACCAACATCAGCCTTCCTCGTGGCCGAGATGGTTTAGTCCATGAAAGTGACAGTGCGACGTAGATCTGTCAGGCTTTTCCGAACCAAGCGTTTTCCATCTATTTTCTGTCAGAAGCTAATGCAAGCAATCGGGGTGGAAGACTTTTTCCATGTTGAGCCTGCATGATAAACTCAGAGTGATGGATTAATTTCAAAATTAATAAGTAAAAAATTATTTTTTCAGCAAATCTACTTTTTAACATTGTTGTTGAGGGAAAAACAAGTTAAATACACATTTCTGTACAATAAGGGGCCCCTTTTAGGTGGCTAATTCATTGATAAGTTATCAATGAATCTTTGATACTTTATAAATGAACAGGTGTTTTGTGATTCTTTAAATAGTAAATGGCCTGTATATATAGCACCTTCTTAAGTCCTAGAACCCCCCAAGGCGCTTTACAACACAAGCACACATTCACACCCTCATGGTGATGAGCGACAATGTAGCCACAGCTGCTAGGGGGCGCACTGACAGAGGTGAGGCTGCTGAGCACTGGCGCCACCGGTCCCTCCGACCACCACAACAGGTGACTTGTAGAAGACACGTTTAACAGATACATTTATTTACCTCAGAGAAAAATAGTTTAAATGAAGCTGAGTGATACGTCAAGAAGAAGGTTAAACAAAATTAACCTTCAGCAGCTTTCTTTAATGCCACATACCGGTATTCTGCATGTTGCAAAACATTTATCTTTACTATTTAAAGATGCTGTAGGCAGAGCTCCTTAATACGTATCGATTAACATTAAGAGGTGGGATTTAGAAAACGTGTTTTTTAGTAAAGGTGTAATTTGTTTTGTGTGATTGCAGACATCACATCTCTCAGGAGGAGGATGCTGCATTATTGATGCTATCGGAATCATTCAGTCTGATTTCCTGTGTATAGCTGAGCTCTCATCTCACCTGAAAAGTGATGAAACGGTGCTTCTTGATGCCGCTGCAGCTCCTGATGCCGATGGTCCGTTGGGCGTCGCCTCACTCAGTAAACAGGAAACACTGACAGTTTATTTTCATCAGAACTGATTTGAAAACACAAAAAAATAATTAAGCTATAAACAGACATGAATCCTACAATACTGATTATTTACTCTGCTGTTAATCATGCTTTTCTGTTTTTAGCTTTTAGGAATGTTTGGGCTAACATGCATCCAAATGTCACGAGTCAAAAAAATGAACTTCTAATATTTTATTTTATGAACAATTTAATATTTTACGTTCTTCTATGCTAATTATTTCACTAGCACATGGACGTAATTTTGTGTGTGTGTGTGTGTGTGTGGGGGGGGCATGTCTTCCCCACTTTTTCCAAAGTCTATTTTTGCCCCTGCACGTTTTACCAAACAATTTTATTGCTATATTAAATAGTCACCAGGACCAAACGGAAAACAATTACTTGTGTTAAAGCTTGTTTCCCATTAGCTTTCTATTGGCTCTGCTGATACTTGCTAACGTGTGATTGGCCGCTCCTGCCACTTGTGCACCTGACAGTTCTGCATTCCTGACATTGCATAAAAGAGCCTCTGGGCTGTAGTTTTATGCATATTTTTAGTATACTTACTGTAAAGATCCCCCGCCCCCCATCCTCATGCTGGTTGTCCCCCCCCCCCCCCCCCCCCCCACACACACACACACTTCTAAAGTCAAAACTATGTCCATGCACTAGCACATCATCTTTCTCTGTGTTTTGCCAGATTACGTGAATTTCTGCAAAGCAAGAATGAAACTGTATATATTTTTGCTTTGCTTTGAATATGATAAACATATAAGTGTGTTTATTTTTTATACATCGATTATAGAAATGAAAAACAGTTCTGGTCTAATACTTTAGATTTTTTTATTCAATGTGAAAATCTAAAACACTGATTTCAGTTCCATTATAACAATACAGATAAGAGTTTATTTAGTCCAGGCATCACGGACGACGTCTTTGTTAGAATAATGGTGTCCAGGGATGAAATCGACACGTTGGGAGTTAAAGCCCTGTTCCTGAAAATGGGCCGAATGATACTCCTTCATCGAGGTGAGGGGTGGATACATGCTGCACTCAGCTTTATGATCAGCTGTGATCTAATAAGGATAATTGCAAATCAGCTGTTATGTGATGTTTCACCTTTGATGAGACTCAGGAAAATTTATTTCTGTCCCTCCCAGATGATCTTTTACCCTCCACCAGTCTTTGATTTACTATCAATTTTTTTAAAGTCCCACAAATCTTGTTGAGCCAGATCTGGTGGCTTCCATGAAGTCCTGCACTCAAACAAGCTTTAGTCTACCCACATCACAGGTTTTTAAAGGTATACTTCTTCTGTGGGATTCTCATTTAAGTAATGAGCAAAGTGAATATAAAGGAACTAGCCGTGACCTTTCACACCTTTATTAATTGATGATATGGTAATTAATGATATTAGCGATCCACATCTTTCTCTCACAGATAAAAGATGCATGTTGGTAACTTTTCAACCTTTTTCATCACCTCCCAGTCAGTGGAAACCCATTTGCCTAAGTGGTCACAATGGCCTGGGTTTGTTGAGTCAGCCCTGTTTTATTTGACCCAATTACATTAACAGGTTGCTTGATTTGAGAGGCAGTAAAATGTTCTCTAATCAAGCTAAAGGGGGCGTGACGTGTAAAGCAGCCCATAGAAAGTTACTGCTGGATGTAAGAGGAGTGGTTAGACTTGGGTTGGCCAGTAGATGGAACCAAAACAACTGGCATTTTTTAAATTGAAGCCATGTGCAGAGCTACAAGAAATGTCTAATGCAGTTTTATCTGTTTGAGCTCTCTGAGCGTCTGTATTGTGCAGCATTGTCATTTTAAATATAAACAGTCTTCATGATTGAATCCAAAACTGAAAAGTTGCAGCTGCAGAAAAACATCCTGCTAATCACACTTTGTTTTGAATCAAGATTAAGACTAAAATACATCAACATATCCCCTTTTAACACTATAACTGCCTCAATTCACATGATCTCCCTTAGGCGCACTAATAAATCGTAAGCCACTTAACCTTACAAACAAAAGTTAAAATTATGATTGGTGCCAGCTTCATCAACAACTTTCTGATAACTCTAAATGTCAAGATGTACAAATAAACATAACAATAACTTAGTTAGGAGACTATTATGTTAAGTTTATGATCACTGAACCAATGCATCAATACTCCTGGTACTACATTTAAATACAAAACTACAATTCAAAAAGAGTTGATTTAAATTTATAACAATATTAAAGGAAAACATATTTTTTTTGCTATTATTTCAAAATGAACAGATTCATTTTTGCAAAAAAAAAAAAAAAACTCCCACCCTGTTGGTCCAGTCCTGCATGTAAATACTTCACAGCAATAAACAGGCTTTTGATCTACAGAGGCCACACATTTAAACAAACATAAAAAAAGCTGAAACACATTTTCAGCTGAGTGTCTCCGACTATCACTGATGAGCAAAACCACAGCAACATTTAAACAAATCTCCATTCCTTAAAACTTCAGAATCATCATCAGTGTACTTGAGTTTGTTTCTGAGGCCATGACTTCTGGCTGAGCACTGATCAGGTTTGATCTTCAGAATGACAGAATGCAAGAACTCAACTTCCTTTAGCTAGGGTACTCCAGGTTAGGGTAGTATGTTGTGTCTATAAGCATCAACATACCAGCAGGTACATCCCTGATGTCATGAAGAACACTTGTCTCCTCCACCACCACGGCCACATTAATGATTTCATATCCTGAAGGACATCTTTGTGGCCAATCAGCAGTTCAGCTTGCATTCCCATCATGAGAACATTCATGACATTTTTGCTGCATAATAAATCAACGTTTAAACTGTAAATCCTTTCGGACCTCCTCCACGGACACTGGTGTCAGAAGCGAGCAAATCCTCATTGACTCCCATGTTAAAAATACCAATTTCACCGCAGAAATAAACATGTTTACAGCCTGGTACCAAAACATGTTTTTGGTTTAAATAATCTAGTTTACACTCATGACAACTCTGAGGGAGGTGAATTTTTTTCTTACTCTTCTGTTTAAGTGTATTAAAAGCCTAAAATTCTGCATAATTAATGAGCATCAGACCCACGTGACCACAGAGCTAGCTCCAGGGAAAGGCCTCAGTCTGAGCCTTGGCCTCGCCTGAAAACTGTTCGGTCATTTTCAGTCTCTCAACTTAGACCATTAGTTGTAGCGTTTGTGCGTTCTTTTTTGGATATTATTTGTGCAATTGTGGACAAAATGACTTGCTGTGGCATTAATTGCACTAATAGAGCGTCCAAGGAGTCTCCACTTCATTTTTTTCGGTAAGTAAAATTATATTTATGTATTTTAGGTCACTGCTGAGCTGAGCTTAGATTTTAACATGTACTGTTTAACCATGAAATTTAAATGTAATAGGGTAAAACCCAGTGAATTTAACATAATGCTACACTTTAGAAAATGGGTTGAAATATAACATGTTGGTGGAGCTGGGTTCCGACTATCGGCTTGTGGAGCTCTCGGGAGACCGATGTTTTCCACCCGGTTCTTCCCTCCCCGCAGCTCGGCGCATCTCTGTCTGATCGCGGCTTCTGTGTGCTGCACGGGCTGCCGGCTTGTGGAGCCCTGGGATGGAAACCTTTCCACCCGGTTCTCCCCAGCGGCAGCTCTGCGCATCTCAGATCGCAGCAGCGCTTGTCTGCTGTGCGGCTGCTGGATTGAGGAGCTCTCGGAGACCTCTGTGTTCCACCCGGTTTTATCCAGCAGTCAGCCCGGCGTATCTCTGACTCAGAAGCTCTGGTGTTGTGCACAGTTAACTCCGGTTGTAGCTAGGTTGCTACCTCCGTTAGCTTAGCTCCCACTTCTGCTTTAGCTTTGGGTTAGCTTCAGGTTAGCTTGTAGCTAGTTCGACCGGGTGTCATCAGTTGATCCCAGCCTTACAGCCCCACCCTCAGCTCCACCTCTCTTCCCTTTTGTGGAATTGTCTGGGCTTGACGAAACCTGTGACACGATCAAAATGGCGGTGATGTCCACCTCCCATTTTTCTTCAAAAACGTGTTATTGGAGTCTATGGAAACCCATTGTCCAATGTTTATATGTCGATGGTGTCTGCAGCTCCGCTGTCTCGGACAAACTAAACACTCCTCTCACCCAGCGCCGAGTTTACTCAGCTGTTTGCCGACGTTGAAGCCCAGAAACGGAGACCTGTTGCCATCTGATGTTGTCATTATTATGATGAAGATGAACAAAACAACAGGAGTCTCTTCCTCAGCTCAGAGCTCCTCAACCCCATGATGCAGGTATCTGCCTGGAACAGGTGAGCATCACAGTAAACCAGTGGAGCAAACTGAGCTTTAAATATGTTGGTTTTATGCTCTTTTTCTGCTCCAAACATGAAAGTTAACAGGTGAGATGTTGCATTTTTGTTTAAGATAAAATTATATTTTTATTTTGTTGTTGGCTCATGAGAAAAGATTTAACCTACAGTAAACAGGAAGTGGAAAGGCTGCAGATAGATGAATAGAATAGAAAATCCCTTTATTGTTCCTCGGTGGGGAAAGCTAGACGTCACAGCAGCGATGACACGTATTACAGGAGAAAAAAAGGATAATAAAAAAAAAGAAAAATGACTAATCTATGAGGTTCCGAATGTGCCAAAAATGTGTCTATGTATTTGTACACTCACTGCACTGCGTTGCTGTAATGTGTGTCTATGTATTTAAATGTGTCTATGTATTTATATGTGTCTATGTATTTATATGTGTCTATGTATTTAAATGTGCTGTCACAGCACGTGACAACAGCACGAGACAACAGCACGAGACAACAGCACGTGACAACAGCACGTGACAACAGCACGTGACAACAGCACGAGACAACAGCACGTGACAACAGCACGAGACAACAGCACGTGACAACAGCACGAGACAACAGCACGAGACAACAGCACGTGACAACAGCACCAGACAACAGCACGTGACAACAGCACCAGACAACAGCACGTGACAACAGCACCAGACAACAGCACGTGACAACAGCACCAGACAACAGCACGTGACAACAGCACCAGACAACAGCACGTGACAACAGCACCAGACAACAGCACGTGACAACAGCACCAGACAACAGCACGTGACAACAGCACGTGACAACAGCACGTGACAACAGCACCAGACAACAGCACGTGACAACAGCACCAGACAACAGAGAGTAACGACAGACTGAGACAACACTCGGAACCTCAAAAAATTCGAAACACATTACAGCAACGCAGTGCAGTGTGCGTACAAATACATAGACACGCACAGAAATACATAGACACATTTTTGGCACATTCGGAACCTCATACTAATCAACAAGAAAACATAAATCGTGAATGGGTTTTAAAAATGCTGAATATACCACAAGTAATGAATACCACTGATGCGTTTTATTTAAAATTCACTTGCTCGTGTGTAATTTGGTTATTCCACATTCAGTGTTAATGCAAAAACAAGTTTGTTTCCAAATTAAAAAGTTCAAAATTGCATATATGTTGATAAAGAAAACGTGCAAATTTGCCATCACTTTTAAAAAAAATATTAAGTTTGGCCCTCGACTCCGTCCCAGAGTTTCATTTCAGCCCCGTGTGAATTTGAGTTTGACACCCCTGGTTTAAACCATTAGATGTTTTAACAACAGGAACTTGTTTGAATGTTAAAGTCCCCAAACTGAATGCAATCAGAATATAAATCAAGACATTGATGATGCTTTGATAAATTAATTTTCTTGATGGTGCAATTAGGACTTAACAAATGAACTTATAGTTGACATTTAATGTCTAAAAGAGATACGACATCCTGATTCAGAACTTGACTCTGACTTGTTGACATGAGGGCGGGAGCCTGAGACAGGAAATCATTATGACCAACATGGCAACTCCATCATTCAGCCCTACGAAGGGTTTATGTGACGTCACTGCTGCCTGATAGAAGGAACACGAGAATCTGAACTAGTGATTAGTTGAGCCAAACTAATAAAGTGAATCAGCACGTATGACTCACACATGACATAATTTCTAAATCATTCAAATCTGTTTCAAGTTTACATTTAAATGAGTCATTCAAGCAACGTGCAGAACGTTGGAGCTAGATTTGTGAAACTGATCCGGGAACAGTGCTCAGTCATCGGTAGGACTCTGAAGCACCGATGTGTCACATTAACTTTTGATATAATCCTGCTTTCAGCATTTGTTGCATCAGTTTCTGAAACAACTTTAAAACAAGGAAATAGTTTCAACAGTTGATATAATTTTGTAAAGAACTCTTTAAACAACTCCAGTTTAGACTTTAATCTCAGTGATGAGCTAACCGCTAATGGCTAAACAGGGTTTTCCGAAAAAGCTATGTCTGCACTAGATGAGGTTTGCCATATGTAAAAGTCCCATTTAAAAGAGAGAGTTGGAAGACAACTAAAGCTTTGAAGGAACTGTACCATGCTATTTTAAACCTTTCAGAGCAAGTAGGTCCACATATGATTAAAATATGACCGTTGGTGCTGTAGAGACTTTATTCTGAAATCTAAGTTATTTTCTTGAGACATTTTATCAACCTGGAAATAAGATGCTTGGATCTGATGAAACCCCACCTTCACTCGTGAATTCCACATGTTAGAAAAAGTAACCTTACTGCTTCAGCAAAGCATCAAGAAAAACAACAAAGCAGCGTTTGCAGCAAAATCTCCCCAAGTGCCCCCCTCCCTTTACACAGTTAACAAGCACACACGCCACAGCGCTTCATGAGCATCTCTCTGTTAGAGCTATAGCTCAGATCACCAGAAACTGCACAGCGACTGATGGGGACAGACACCTTTAGGAGCAGCTTGTTAAAAAAAAGTTAACAATTGTAGCTTCAATTGCATTTAAAGACAAGTTATGTCCAAGGTAAATGGAAGTCTGCGGCATCGCAGAGACCGCTCCCATACCCCTTTATGCCGCCATCACCTATTCTTTTATAAAAAGAACACTATTATGCCACATTACCTACACAGTCTGACCACTTATAAATGACTTAGGGCTCTCTGATGCCGCCACGGCATTGGAGCAAATTGACGGCATTGTTTTGTAAAAACAGCTATACTCACAGGCACAGTCCATTGCTGACTCTTATCTACCAAACTTTCAAACAATTTAACTAGTAGCATTAGCATTTTGGTTTAACTCACCACCCCGGCCTGTCAGTTGGGTTATAATATTGAATGCTGCCGGTGGTAATTTGTCTGAAATACCACTCCATTGTTGGCAGTGGTTTAACAAGCAGTCTGTGAAATCAGTCACAGACAGAACAATTTCCTGTACCTCTTGTAGCCAAAACTGCATTTTTACAGTCTATGTATTATCAAAAGTAAGGAATATAGATGATGAAATAGCATCATAACATGGTCAAAAGTTCCACAACGCGGGTTTTGCATGATATTGTCCATGTAAAGGGGACATATTCTGCAAAACTCACACTTTGCATTGTTTTTGCTACCATGTGGGTCTTTACGGCCTCTATAAACACTTCTAATGTGAAAAAACTGTCATTTGTTTTCTGCCACTGTTTGGTTTTAGGAATTATGTGCCTGAAACAAGCCGTTTCAAAAAGTCCCTAGTTGTGACATCACAAATGATAAACCTACAGAACCACCTCTCAATACCTGCAATAAAAGGTTCTGATCTTCTGGTTAAAATATTCAAAGATCTATCAGATTGATATTTCATATTTCTATAGAATCTCACATTTTATGGTTCATATAGTAAGATGTAAACTATCCAGTCTTTACAACAGGAAGCAGCATCCTGTCCAATCACAGGCTTGTTTAAAAAGTTGGGCATGTCTCCGTCACCATCTGTGAGCCCATTGGAGAGCCCTTGCACCAATGCATAAAGGCGTTGCATGTCTCCACACCGACGCAGACGGAGAAATATAAATGAGTCATTATCGCAGCCTGAGCGGGGTGGGCGTAAAACGAATGAATTGGTACATTTAAGTTTGCATTTGATTTTCTTTGGAAAACATGAAAATGTGTAAATGGTTTAAAAGTTTATGCTTCAACTTACCTCCATTTCAACCAATGTTGATTGTCAACATTTGTCTATTTATTTGAATCTTTTAATGTTTGAAATAAACAAACAAACAAACAAACAAAAGGACAGAGCCCTCAAACAGCTCATTCTGGAAGGTACTGAAAATGTCAAGAATAAAACTGCTGAGGTAGCTTTATGTGAAAGGGATTTAGTGCAAAGAACTTTATAAACAACTTTTGTATCGGCCATAGAAATAGTATAACTTAAGAAAATAAGTCATAAAATGTCTCATTTAAGTAAAGAAATACTTCAGATTCAAGGCTCAAATTATTTAAAGGTGCTATCTGAGAACATTCAGTAAGGGTGCTTCTGTCTGAACTGATGGATGTCCAGTGTGTGAGAAATTAGAGAAATAGAAACAAAGCTCAAAGCATATGGACGTCTCAGAAAAGAACAATGCTTCTGGTGAGTCAAGAAAAATCTGTAGGTAGTCATGACGAAGTCAAAAAACCAACAGCTGACCGTTTCTTCTTCCCCAAACCAGAGATGAGTCTGAAGTCTCCCATCGTGATCTTTTCAAGAGCAATTAACAACAAACTGAATGAAGTAGGAAAAAAATCTCATTATCCTTTCAAATTTAAGACAAGTTGACAAACACTGTATGTGTGACATGATTTAGAAAAAAACTAATTAGACTGTCTGGTTTTATCAGAGGTTATTGACCAAAACGACTAAAATACAACTAAACTAATTAAGATTAAATCGTTAAGAGAATTCTGCAGAAAAATAAAATTGCTACATAAATCTGATTAAAAAATAAAACTATCATGTATAAATGTGTATTTAGATGTGTGAAGTTAGGATTTTGTTACAGTAATATTCTTAAACAATACTGTTGGAATTGGACTAAAAACAAGAAATTATCTTGTTTCCTTTGTTTTGTTTTTTCTTTTCTCTTAGTTTAGGCTAAATTTTTATGTTGTGCAGAGTTCTGTTGAATCTGAAGATTTTTTCACAGACATATCCACTGGGTTTAAAAAAAATATTTAATAAAAAAGCCCACTTCTAGCCATTACAGATTAGTCAACTCACAAATGTTAACAAAAATAAAAAAGAATAAATAATACTCTTAAATTTAAATATTTGACAAACTACACCCCCCCAAAAGATAGAAAAATAAACATGTTTAAGCTTAAAGTCAATATCCAGTGTCTCTAAATAATAAAAATAAGCTCTCAGCTGAAGAGAGTTAAATATTATAGAGCAAATGATTTGTAAGCATTTATACGTAGATATGGCTTAACTTTTGTTTTATGTCAACATGTTTTTATTGGCCAGAAGAAGAAAACAACAAAAGAATATACTCCTTTAAATTCTGCAACAGAACAAGAGCAAACAAGTTAGACATAAACATTTCATTTAGGCCTTTGTTTAGTTTATTGATAGGACTGATTAAAAACTGATAATGAATACAAAAAGGTGAAACTGCTGCCCTATATTAAGTAAAAAAGTGCACCAGAAAGTTCTTAAAAGGTGCCCAAAGGTAAATTAAATAAGGACATGAGCGTAAAGAAGAAGAGCTAGTTATTGTTGAAGGAGAAGTGAAAAAAGGCATGAAAGTTAGAAGAAATAAGGTCAATCTTCAACAACATGCATTTCTCTCCATGCTTCTATACATATTTATGATGTTCTGCTTATTTCCATTCAGTAAGTCAGAAAATCCAAAATATTTATCGTTTAGAATAATTGTTTTATAGGATGCAGTTCATTTTCACTCACATCTTACTTTAAAATTATTTTTACATGCTCAAGGACACACTCTTCCCCTCGATAAATATTTAATTAAACTGCTTTACCTGCACAATATATTCCATTTAGCATCATAATATACATTAAAGGATTAAAAAATATATATTACTTAAATTTCTTTTACCTAAATCTGTTGAATTTTATGTGTTTTTAAGCTCAAAAACAGCAGACACACTAAATGCGACCACTGAGATTACACAGACATTTGCATAATGAGCAGCAGCTGGAGTGTTGCTCCCTGCAAAGAACACCCAGGAAACAGATGGGGGTTTGAAATGAAACTGAATTAGAAACAAACTCATTTTGGCAACAAGTACCAAAAATAGTATTGTCTTTGAATATATATATATATATATATATATATATATATATATATATATATATATATATATATATATATATATATATGTATAGTCTAGAGCTTTAACATTGTTCTCAGTTATTGTTGAGTTAGAAACTTGACCAGTTTCATATTTGACACCACTCTGCACCCATCTACCAAAAACTGCACTAGACAGTTTTGTGGCTCAGGTAGGTGTCCTTTAGGGGGCACTCTTTACCTGTTTTACAGCTGTTAGCTGTAATGCTAGCGGTTAGCATTTTCATTTCACTGATTATCAATAAAAAGCACAAGAAGAAGAAGAAAAAGAAGATGTTTGCTTTTCTGTTGGCATCATGGTGGAGCCTAGATGTAAATGTAAGAGAGTAATGTCTTTGGAGGTGAAGCAAAGAGCTAAAACCAGAGTTGGCATGGCCTACGCTAGTTTGAGGGAGCTAAAGGAGGCTACAAATCTCAGACTGATGGTGACCTGGCTTTGTTGTAAGTAATAATATTTTTTGTTCAACAGTGTGGATCTTTTTACTTCATGGTTTATTTTTGTATTAGCTGGCTCATGTTTATTTTAGCTTGTTGCTAGCACTAGCTACAGTAGGGTCATTTACAACAGTTGTAACTCCTCTTTTAACCAGTAGGGTGGAGAAGCAGAAAACTGTTCTGTGTTACTTTAAAGTTTGTTCTTTGTAAAATAAAAACTTTTTTTTCCAATTACATTGAACTTTTGGACAGTTGTTAGACATTCTCTTCTCAAGAGGTGATTTATTCAGGTCACATTTGACCATTTATTAAAAATGTCAGTCATTTGGAAGAAAGTCAAAAGGCTTGGGGCTCTTAATAAAACAAAAAAAAATTAAAATCCAGACATACCTGAAAGGGAGAAATTAAGGAGTCGATCATTTGGGTCAGCTCCTTTAGGGGCGATCTGTGCGTGACTGACTGGGTCTGGCACTTACGGGCTCAGAATTACTGATTACATCCATTAATATGGATCAGACAAGATTCGCATGGGACGGAGAAAAAAGGCTGCTGTGATGTCAAATTTTGTCTAATCTGAGGTCCGAATGTTTGCTAAGGTTTCTGCAAACATAAAGATTTGGTCTGACATTGATCCAGTTTGAGTATAAATGAGAATCGGAGTTGTTGTGACACCACCTGAAGTCTGAATGTGTCTGAAGTGGACCCATTGTACTCCTGTCAGGGTGCATTTCAATGCACAACACATTTCCCTCAAAGCATCTCACTTGTCTTTGCACACAAGTTTCAGATCTTCCTGTCGGTTGTGTTTAAATTCATTCTATATCAAATAGATAATCTTAATTAAAACTTGAGTTTTGTGTTTTACCCAGAGAAGCACCCATACCGTGCTTGGACAGAAACCGAATCCGTCAGCAGCGCGCCTCCGAATATAAATCCAGGTGTTTTAAATTCTTAGCAGTGAGTTTCTACCCAGGTTGTCCTGAAAACTATGAATTTCCCACATGATGTGTTCTCTCCAGGCTGCAGAAGAAGTCTTGTAACATCTTCAGAAAAGTTTTGCCACTTCTTGGTTTATTTCAGTTTTGTTCCTGTTCACCAGTGTTTGTTTTACTTCCAGTCATGAACCACACTGGACCGTGTCTACTGAGTTAAACTGAATGTTTGAGTGTTTTTTTTATATATCTTATATTTTAGTTTTATTTCTATTTGCACTGACCTCTGGCCAAAGTTCTTTTCTCACTGCCTCAATAACTACCTCTAGACTATGTTCTTATTTTTACAGGTTTCCAGCAGTTTTTTCTGTGTTTAGGTCCAGATGTCCCTCAGAGATCCGAGTTCCTGAAGCCACTTTCACACAATAACACAGCATCCACAGAAGTAGAGACAGTATAGTTGTGTCTGTAGAGGATGAGTACACATACAGCCTGTCTTAACAGAATGTGGAGTCCCTATAAACTTTATCACAAACCTCTATTGTAAATATGAGGAATGTGCACGTAGAAAGATGTCAAAATCAACGGGAATCTTGAGAAGAATTCACCATTATATTACATGTAATTCAAGAAGAGAGTCAAGTTTATAAAAAGTAAGAATTTATTTTCCAAACAATTAAAAACATGACAAATTAACTAAGACTACTGTGATGGATGGATCTAGGTGGATGGGATGTCAGCTTTAGTCTGCAGGAACCCTTTGATGTGTCAGCTTCAGCGTGTGGCAGGGTTTTGACAGCTTGTCAAAAGTGCTGTGGGTTGAAGAGGTTTTGCTCCGGACGGCTGTTCCGTAGCTTTCTCCAGAACTGACTCATGGTGAAGTGATCCTGTTTTAATATTCTCGTATTATGATTTTCTTGCCCAATCGGAACGTGTCATGTTAAGGGGTGTTAACAAGCAAACCTCAGAACATCACACCTTCTTTCAGATACAGGATGCTCTGATTTGTGGGTAAGAAAATATCTATGTGTTATGCTCTGATTTGTGGGTAAGAAAATATCTATGTGTCATGAAGTTTAATTTAACTTTAATTTATCTCTAATGAACCTTGTGTTTGAGTGTGGATGATGATTACCGTGTCAAATATTACTGATCATCATAAATCTTTCAATTTAATAATAACATTCATTTTAAACTTCAGTAATTCAAGCACAGATGAATCAACGTTATTAATTTAAGCACAGATTAATCAAGACATTATTATTATTCATATAACATTTGTTAATTCAACCATTTTGTTCATTCACTATTGTAACAGTTCAGTCCTTTCTTCTGCGCAGGACGGCCTAGATAAGCAGACAGGCTTGGCACAGAAGGACCTTGAGAAGGGAACATGATGTTGACAATCTGAGTGTAAGCACACAGTGTCGAATCTTTTCCTGCAACTTGGAAGATTAAGAGACGCACAGAGGCAGATTCATGTCTGTAGAAGACCTGGTGGTGTATAGGTCAATGTGTAGGTGAGAACTGACCATTTCTGGACATTACAACACGCACATTTTTGGTTTGTGTGAGGAAACTGGAGATTCCGGGGAACATCCATGCATGCATAGGGAGAACATGCAAACTCTGTGCAGAACGGCTCTTCAACCTGCAACCTTGCTCCTAGGCAAAGTTGCTACCTGCAGCACCACCATGCAATTCTGCTGAATTATAGCTAAACAAAGTGGGAAATAAAGATCTGAAAATACTGCAGCAGGGTGAGATCTAAATCAGTCAATAAGAGTTTACACCAGAGGGCGAGAAACTTCTACTGCAGCCTAGTGGAGGCTGGATGCAGGACCTACCACATGAAATCAGATGCAATCATTCTTCATGATAAAACGATCTCAGTTCAAAACTCTGGTGTGTGACGGCCTTTAATTACATATAGTTATTGTTGATTAGATGTAGCCTCTTCTTTCCTTCTTAACTGAGCAAATGCTTGTCTCTAACTCTGTTACTGGCTGCTCTTCGGTGCAGGACATGACCTCATTCTTTTCATTCTGCTGCTTTTGAGGCTGAGATCAAAATGATGATAAATCACTGATTATATAACTATATATTTGTGGACAAGCAGCCAAATAAAGGCTATAAACAACATCAAAATGCTTCCTGCAGAGTCTGTGGATAGTGAGATGCTGGTAGAAGAGACCAGAATTCAAACAATATCTTATAAAGTTCCACATTTCCTATTTTCATAAACATGTTTGAGACACGCTTGCTTATTCTTGCCATTCCTGCCGAACGTTCCCATCCCCAACTCCCATTTGGATATATTTGTGCTCAATTTTATGAGCAATTTCAGTTTGATTTAAGGACTCTCACTCATGCAAAACACTTTGATGATCTCTGCAGCAGCTTTTATTTTCTAGATGAAACCACCGTAATCATGATGAACCTGCAATAACGTCACAGGATGGATCTCATCCAGACTCCTGAGGGAAAAAATAAATGATGCATTTACTTTCTGTGCTGGTTTCCTGCTGACTCTGTTTCCTGCAAACCCCTAAATAGTAATAATACCAGCAGGTTGCTCTGCTATTATAACGTACTGTACTGAATCCTTTTCAATTGCTTGCGTCTCAATCGTTTCAATCGCTGTATTTTCGAAGTCATGCTACTACAAGCAGCAAGCACAAATAAAAATCTTCCGATTTTCTGATTCTGTTGGTTTTTATAAATGCAAAGCAACCGTTCCTTTTTGATTTCCAGCTCTTTTTGGGTGTTGTCTAAACATTTCTGACTAGCACTAAGCAGGAAAAGGGCGAGGCGATTAGCTGATGCTCTGATTCTTCATGTTTTACATCATCTACCGTTCATCTTCCCTGAAAATGTCACTCTGTAGCCGTTTACCCTGAACACTTTCATATCTACGTGTCTTTCATTTTGGAACTTAGAGAATGCACAAACGACAATCACTTTGCACTTTAAAGCCGTTTACTGAGGAACGTTCTGTTGACAAAGAAATTACTCCAAAGATCTCAGCAGGAGTTCAGGTCAAGATGTTCTAAACAGAAGCTATTTTTGACAAGCTCTTCCTTAACAAGATAAGTAATAACAGAGAAAGGCTGTCAGTGTGACTCAGAATAACCGAACCATTAAAGTGAAAAGTTGTTTAAAAGAGGTGATAAATATGTATGTTATAAACTTTTACTGAGCTAAGAGAGCTAGTCAATCGAGGAATTACTGAAACATTAAAGATAAACATAAGACATCATTAAATTTTAATTATTATTTATTTAAATATAACTTATGTCACTGACAATTGGTCATAATAAATGAAAAGAACACAAACATGACTAAAAATTACATAATTTTAAAATAATAATAAAAGATGTCATCAAAATGTTCAGAAAACCGAATCATTTGAAGAAAAAAAAACATAATAAAATGTTCAAATAACTGAAGCAGAACATTTTTAAAAATATATAAATTCTACCAAACCAAAATTTTTTAAATTAATTTTATCACAATGTATTTTGCTAAACATTGTGTAGAAATAGTGGGGTTTTTGTTATATTTTCGTTGTTGATAGTCTTCCTAAATCACAGTAGGGCTTTTTTCTATCACTTAAAAATACTGAATAATTTTTTCTTTTCTTCTTTTATTGATTTTTGTTAATTCTTGTGCTTTCACCTCAGAATAAACACCCAGCAATTTCCTAACTTTCCTGAAAATGGCGCTGTTATTAGAAAGCGTCCTGCACATTTCTGTAATCCTGCTGCTCACCATCCTCCCCACCAGCTAATCAGTCCCACATCAAACGTCCCCACCAGGACCAACCCAGACATTAATCTTTCTGTGTGTTTCTGACGTCTTATTGGCTGCTTGTCATTTCCACCAGACATCTCAGACATCCCTCTCCCTCCACTCGCTGCTGCGCGTCTCCCCCTTTCTTCCTCTCTGACTAAAACGGCAGCAGGTTCTGCTCACTCACTGGGAAGAAGCAGTCAGTGTCGTGGTCTGCTACTCACACACACAACTCAACCCTGCTCTGGAAAACATCAGCATAGGTGAGTTACGTGATTTTAATGAAAAGAAAAACAAAAGAAGAAATTGTTTTTACAGATTTTATGTTGCAGTGGAACTTATCATCCAGGTCTTTTGCATTTTAATCTAAATTTTTCAATTTTATGAACTATTTTATGACATTAGTATAAAAACAATTTGTGCATTAGAGGAAAAACATAAAGTCATGTAGAACTTCAAAGCTGAAGGTGCTTTTAAAAATATGTTTCTGTAAAATCAGTATTCTGACATAACCCTTAAAAGTTGCAGTGAAATAATGAAGGGAAATGTCTATGAGGAAGATATTTTTTCTGTAGAGTGAAACACGTTCTGAATTAAGCTCTGAAAATGTGCTGATGTCATGACGTTGAGTGATCATAGTGACAATTTATCAGGAGGTCATTCAGCATTACGGAGGTCTTCCTCTCTCTTTCTGCACAATTTCTGCAGCATCCAGAAGTTCTAGACAAGCTGCTGCATGATGACTTTTCTGCAAATGCAGAAGCTGAAGGCATTTAGAAATGAAAACAACTGTAGCTGAAGCCAGTTAACCAGCACAGTGGCCTAGCGGTGCGAGTGTCTGCCATGGCAGTGGAAGATCGGGGTTCAAATCCCAGTCGGGTCATACCAAAGACTTAAAAAAGAGACTCATTGCTTGACGCACAGCTTTAAGTGGTTGGATTGAGGGGTTAAACCACCAAATGGTGTGCAGCTCACCGCTCCCTACGGGGATGAGTCAAATGCGGAAGACAAATTTCACCACACACCAGTGTGTGTGACAACTGATGGGACTTTAAGATGCTCTTTGAATGTTCACAGCTGAACAGCTGGCAGAATTCAATGGAACCCCGATGAACTGACCTTCTCTCCATGCGTGTTGGAAGATACCAAAACAATAGAGAAGCAGCTTCTCATCAGTGGTCCTCACTGAATCTTTAAAAAATCATCTTCTGCAGCAGTTTTAGGGGAGCATTTGAAAGTCTTACATTTGCCCTCTGGTGCTTAAAAGTTATTTGCCCATTGTTTCATAAAAACAAGGTTCCATTCTCAGTTACAGCAAAGTCACTGTGGACAACATCGTTCCTGAGCGACAGAACCGTTCCACTCATAAAGTGCCCTTGGTCAGTCCTTTACATCAGCACAGCCGGGATGCACGTAGCAATCGTCTGTAAAAGATGACCTTCTACTCATGCATGAATATGAATGTGATAGTACGTCTCATCTAAATTCACCTCTTAGTGAGAGTTTTGAAAAAGAATGAAAATTGCTAGACACAAAAGAAGTTTTCATGGAGACCTAATTAAAACTTTCCTCAGCAGTTAGCAGACAACGTCTCAGATGACTGTTCTAGTCAAATTCCCTGTTCAATACTTTCCATTAATATAATTATTACAGGTTTTTGCTTCAACTGTTGCAAAAATTAATTCCCCTGCTTCCATCTCTGCACTTTGCAAATGATACTGATTAGCGCTATGAGAGGGAAGGAAAGTTTAAAAGCAAAATCTGAGCCTGATTTTATGTGCTGCTTTTACATATTCAGCTGTGAGGATGTGCAAAACCCAGTTGGGACTTTTATGATGCAAAAAGAAACTTATTATAGCTGCAAGGTTCTGATTCTGAGGTGATTAACCTGAAAAAACTCAAAGCTTTTAAAAAATGCATTTTTTTTATTCCTCTGTAAAGCTGAAATACGTAATTTTTAAAGCAACTTCAAAAAGCTTTCTGACCTTGTTCTATTAAATAAAGTAGATAAACTTTGGTAAGTTTGGTTTCCTCTAAGTTCCTCACTACAGCAAAATAATCATTAAGCTAACCGAGAGCATGGACAAACAAGAGGGAGCTGTCAGCCAACAGCTCCTCAGTTCCCAGCATGCACTACGGGGTGACTCTGATGCTTCAATCAGCTTAGCACACCAACCTAACTTACTGCACCTGCATTCAATTAATGTCAGTTTGTAAACCTAAAGCTAACATTCAGCTCCGTCCAGAAGGGGGGAGGAGCAACGGGCGGGAAACTACTGTAAATCCATTCAAATTTCTATATCTTCTATATTATATATATATATATATATATATATATATATATATATATATATATATATATATATATATATATATATATATATATATATATATATATATATACAGTAGGCTATTTTTCAACCACAAAAAATACAAATAAAAACAAGAAATTTGGGTTTCAGCACTATGCAGCATACTGTAAGGGACACAGACATAGAATTGAATTCTGATATTGCAAAAGTATTGAACACACATTTAGTACTGCATTGGTGTTATTGTGTACCAGATTAATGCCAGTACCAATTAATCTGAGGAGTTATACACTCTCACTGCAGAGGGGATGAATGACCTATGGTAGTGTTCTGTTTTTTATCTGGGATGTCTCAATCTGCCTCTGAAGGAGCTATCCATGGTCTCCAGAGTGGAGTGTAATGGGTGGGAGGGATTTTCCAAGATGGAGGTCATCTTCACCACCATCCTCCTCTCACACATCTCAACTGTATCCAGTGGGCAACCCAGAACCAAGTTAGCTGTGTGCACTAGCTTGTTCAGTCTCTTCCTGTCTCAGTCAGAGCTGCATGCACCCCAACAGATCACAGCAGAGTGGATAACAACAACAGCAGAGTGATAGAAGGATTTTAGCAGATGGAAATTAACTCCGAAGGACCTCAGCCTCCTCAGGAGGTGGAGGCGGCTCTGGCCCTTCTTATAGAACATCTATGTTGTTGGACCAGTTCAGTTTACTGTTGAGGTGAACTCCCAGGTATTTAAAGGTATCCACCACCTCAGTTTTATTTGGTCCTGATATTGAAACCCAAGTCCTCTGCCTACCCTTGTTTAATAGCCAATCTACAGAACAAGCTAGGTTTTTAACACAAACACAGTCGTGGAACACTCACCCCTCCCCTTGGGTATCTTCCCTGAGACGTTTCTGAATCAGAATCAGAATCAGAAGGGGTTTATTGCCATATATGTGAGAAATCACAACATTAGGACATTGCAACGGTACCTAGGATTGACTCAAGCCTCAAGGGCAACCTGTTGGCTTGATTATCACCTGTGAGTTGCTTTGGACAAAAGCATCTGCTAAATACATAAACTTAAACATACTTGGTGCAAATGAACAATGAGTGAAAAAAATGACAAATAAGAAATAAGCCCAATAAAATAATAATAGTGTAGGGAGGCAATAATTTGTCAGTGTAGGTGCTGATCAGTTCAGATGCAAACACAACGCTAGGGTCAGGTGAGTGAAACAAAGTGACTGGAGTGGGCAGCTCTACGACTGTTTTTCATGAGTCCAACTGCAGAGGGGAAGAAACTTGTTCTTGTGGCGAGAGGTTCTGGTCTGAATGGATCTGAACCTCCTGCAAGATGGGAGCGAGTCGAGGAGACTGCTGGAACTGTTCTGACTAAACCAGACATCCACAGTTCAAGGGGAGATAGCGCCAAACACCAGTTGCTGTTTTCTAGGTCCAAACGTCTCTTGTTGTCCATGACGTCAAATCGTGTTTTTTCTTTTTGGGTCTCTGGGAGTTTGTCTTAAAGCTGAAGTAGTAGCAGCCGGCTGTTTCCCTTTCTCTGGTTTTATTGAGCGGAGAACCTCTCACACCAGTGGTGTTCTGTTGCTAAATACGCGAGTGAGTAATGATGTAATCTCCACAGTATAGCTATGTTAGAACATTGATAAGAGACATGAAAAAAATGCTTTAAGCTAATTTGTTTTCCAAATTTGCCATTGCAGCTTTAAGTCGTTGTTGTTCTAGCTCTTTAATAGGATAAGTACCTTCCTCAAACACCTGCTGCATCACGTCTAATGCAGTTGTCATTTGTCAGATCGAAAAAGGAAAGGTGGAAAGTGCTGAATTGTTGTTGCTATTGTGTTTTAAACAGAAGTAATTATTTTTGACTAAGTAGCCCATATACAAAGAAACAGTGTCTAATATTACATCTCTTTTTTGAGATGAGGTGACATGTTTTGGCTGAAAGTGACTGAATTTTTATCAGCTTGAAAACCAACAAAAATGTCTCGGGCGAAAAGAAGATTTTGAAATATTCTAAAGTAATATTTTAATTCCATTCCTTCAACATCATTCTAATTCCAATTTCAGAAGATGTGATCATAACTAGCCAAAGCGAGGAAATAAATTAATAAATTGGTAAAATGTACAAAAACTACGCAGCCAAGCCGCATCACATTATTCTGCAGATGCTAAATTTATCTGGTTTAAAAGCTTTCAGTATTTTAATGAAGTCATAAGACTATTTAGATGAATGCATGTTGCTGTTTTGTGTATTTATAATGCAATACCTTTTAACGATGATTATGTTTATGAAACACTGTTATTTTGCCTCTCAGTGGATGTGTTGACGTCTGTGAGAGCATGCATTTCTTGCTCTATAAATGTCGTGAACAGTTTTCATAGACATGTTTACATTTTGCATGATGGTCTGACCTTTGCAGAGATTATTAATGTATTCTTATGAAGGCTGACAGGATCAGCTCTGCTCCAATGGAGGGAAATCACAGTAGCACATCTGGAAGCCTGCAGCCACCACAAGACAACGGCCACGTTTATGAGGTGGCCGTGCAGAGCAACTCCACCAACCGCAGCTCCCAGTTTGCAGATGTGGCCTTGCTGCAGACCTTCAAACCTCTCATCATCCCTTGCTACGTGCTGGTGGTGGCAGTGGGCGTCATCGGGAACTACCTACTCCTTTATGTCATCTGCAGAACTCGGAAGATGCATAACGTCACCAACTTCTTCATCGGGAACCTGGCCTTCTCAGACATGCTCATGTGTGTGACGTGTGTCCCCTTTACTCTCGCCTACGCCTTCAACCCACATGGTTGGATTTTCGGCCGCTCCATGTGTTACCTGGTGTTCCTCATCCAACCTGTCACAGTGTACGTCTCCGTCTTCACACTCACCGCTATAGCTGTGGACAGGTGGGTGGATTACCTCAGCACATTGATCAGGTTCTGAATAACTAGCTTTCATTCTTCATTTCCATCTTTGTCTTCATCCCTATGACAAATGCATTACTTTTAATACACTCCTCTAAATATGACAAGGATGCGATTTTAGAGCCAAGAAATCCTTAACTAACAAATGTAATTACGACTCTCTCTGTGCAGTCATTAGAAAATGAGGCAAATGAATAGAGATATTGATTAGTGCAGGCACATTTTACCAGAATGAAGAAAAAACTGCTCTCCCTTATTAGTGGTCAGGATTTTATTAACCTGGGAAATTATTCTGAAATAAAATTTTTATCAAATTGGCTCATATGTTTAGTTTATGAAAACAAATTAAAATATTATTATTCTGGTTTGTACACATACAAAACAAAAGCAGGAAAACAGTCTCCATCCTGATCAAACTCATCTGGAGTTAAACTTTCCTCTGATCTTATACACACACACGTTCTTTTGACCAGTTCAAACCGACCTCTGCTGCTGTTTTATATTATATCCCCCTCTGACACACCTGTTCAGTCCTAAAGTCTCATCAAGAATTTCCTTCTTTTTTATTTTTGCCCATTTTGCTGGTCATAGAGTCAGTCGTGTCGATTGGCCCATTGACAAGCACACCGTCCTTTAGTACATGCATGCTTTAGGCCTAATGAACACATTTCACTTTTCTCCTTTAACGATCAGTCGGAGTTGCAGACTTGGTCTTTCACATTTGTGCTGCAGGACGCTTGTGCTATAATTAAATCATGCTTTTTAGTATTCATCAATTAATCTAAAACAGAATACAAGTGAATCTTTAATCTATTCTTAAGTGGAAAATTCTGCATTGTTGCAATCAAAGGTCAGCTATTTGGAGTTTCAAAGTAAGATCCTCTGAAGTTGTGAAATGATGAAGTTAAAACGATTTTGTTCAAATCTTCAAAACATCATCATGTGCAATTTCACACAACAGAGGATTTAAACTCTAAATCAATGTCAAACCATCTTGGTACGGTTAGTTTTTGAGAAAGACGATCTTCCTGTTTCAGTCATCTGAAATGGGATACAATTAGGATATGATTGCCAATAACGTTTATGTTTATATATTTAGCAGACGCTTTTGTCAAAAGTGACTTTCAGGTGATAATGAAGTCAGCAGGTTGCCCTTGAGGCTAACAACAAACTCTAATCAGTCAATCCTGGGTGGTGTCAGTACCAGATCTGCTCAGATAGCAGATCAGCTCGGGGTCCAGCGCCTGCCAATGATGTCACACTAGATGATTGGCTGAACAAAGGACTTACAAATGTTACGATACCACGTTTGTAAGAGTTTTGTTAGCACGCTGACCCAGAAAATTTTGATTGGTCCGAAAAATATTGCAGTTGAAGTCCTGTAGTCCAAAAACAAACACTTTCGGAGAAAATGTGTTTATATTGTCAAAGGAAACACATTTTTGTTGAATTAATGAATTTGTTTACACAAGAACCTACAAAATATAAAGAGGAATTCCACATTTATACAAACGGACAAGGCTGCTAATTATGTAAATACATTTAAAAATGTTCACATATAAGAACTGTTGTGCTTTTTGGCAGTCTGATGTTGGTTTTATGTAGTTTAACATTCTTTAAAAAAACACTTTAAAAAACAAATTACAGTTTTAATGAAAACATTTAGGCTGTAAGAAATAATAATTTATTGACAAAACTTATGTGTGAAAGCCGAGTGGATTTGCAGTAGCGTGACGTCATCGGCAGGCGCAGGACCGCAAGCTGATCTGGCACTGGAGCAGATCTGGTACCGACAGTGGCAGTGAGGCAGCATAGTGAATCATAAAGGGAGGTGAACAAGAAGTGGACAGTAGAGCGGGGGATGGGTCCAGGGAGGGTCCTAGTTTAGAAGATGGGTCTTCAGGAGTTTTTTGAATCAACAAGGATGCACCATCCTGGTAGTGCTTGGTAGGCCATTCCACATTTGTGGAACAACACATAATCAGGGGCGGGGCCAGTTGATAGAGCAACACCAATTATTGGGCAGCCAAACCCCCCCCCCCCCCCCCCCCCCACACACACACACACACACACACACACACTCATAAGCAACTGCAAAGAAAAGCTCCAGGTGCCAAATATCATGCATGCTGAATGTGAAGACAGTGTTCTATCCTATTTCCTAGCCGCTGACAGAAAATAGACGAGGCAATGCTTGTTTAAAGAAAGAGACAGTTTTTACATCACAGGGAAAATGAGTAGTCATGGTCCTGCTCACATTGGCTTGTGACAGCGGAAGGCTGTGTCGATTTTCCGGCCAGGAAAGAACAAAGTCTCAGCTAGTAGAAGCTAACCGTTACCATTAGCGACTCTGCAACAGAGCATAATTCTGTCAGACTCGTGGTATTTGTAGGGATAAAACACCAACGTTGCAGAGTAAACAAATGTAGAGTTGTATTGCTTTTAGCCAATCAAAGGTGAGATGATTGCATATCATAAATATTAATGAGTAAGATCCCCAATCCTGCTATTTTCTGCCTCCCACTTCTCCGACTAACTTCTAATTCCTGGAACAGGAGTGCCAGAAAACGACTCATGGGCTAAAGCACAGTACATTTCTTGAAAAAGCGAGTGCATGCCACTTTCAGTGAATACAATATATGCAGTGTAATAAATACAGTTTTTTTATGATGTCATCTCCTCTCTCCATTACAGATATTACGCAACAGTTCACCCTCTTAAGAAGCGGACCTCCGTAGCGACCTGTGCGTATGTCCTGACTGGAATCTGGCTGCTGTCTTGCTGTCTTGTGGCTCCAGCTGTGACTCACACCTACCATGTCGAGTTCAAAGAGGAAGGTTTCACCATCTGTGAAGAGTTCTGGTTGGGTCAGGAGAAGGAAAGACGAGCTTATGCATACAGCACATTGTTGGTCACCTACGTCCTCCCATTGTCGGCTGTCTTTGTTTCTTACCTCTGCATCACTGTCAAACTGAAGAAATGTGTCGCCCCTGGCAACAGGACACAAGACCAGGCAGGAGTTCATCAGGCTCGTAAGAAGAAGATCTTTCGCCTGGTTGCACTTCTGGTGTCAGCCTTTGCAGTCTGTTGGCTTCCTATTCATGTGTTCAACGTGCTCAGAGACATTGACATAAACCTGATAAACAAGCGCTATTTCTTACTCATCCAGCTGCTGTGCCACCTGTGTGCCATGAGCTCTTCCTGTTGCAACCCTTTCCTCTATGCATGGCTACACGACCGCTTCCGCTCTGAGCTGAGGAAAATGCTGAAGTGCCACCACCGCATCGGAGTCCCTGCGAGTCATTGTGCTGCAGGTGTGGTTTTATAAATACCTGCTTGTTACCTCTGCTGCTAAATCAGTGCACCTTGCTTGTTCGTATTTCCTGTAGATGGCGGTGTGAACTAAAGCTGCCCATTCAGTCATCAGTTATACTGCATAGAAAATAAAACTGGAGTGGTCTGACGATGAGCCCGTTCTGCTGTGATGACCATGCAGGAACTAACCTACGTTTTGACAGGATTTTAAACCAAACGACATGTGGCATTCAGAGGAGGAAGTTGGCCATGACTTTTCCTTTAAAAACGTCTCTGCTGCTTTCACTGATGTTTTATCAGAATGAACTCTGTTTGAATTCCTCCCACTGTCTCAGATGTCTCAGGTTCTACAGGGTCTCAACTGTCTCTGTAAACAATCCAAATGTATTTTTAAAAAGTCCATCTGTCTTCTGTCAGGTTTAAGTTTAAAGGGACTTTACAGAGTTTTGAATTTTTATGCTCGCGATTGCCTCCTCAGGCCAAAAGTGCGACGGCAGCTTCAATAGTGGGCTCGTGCACGAGGCGCGCATGCTGTACGTGCACACTCCTTAACGAAAAAACAGCTGAGACAGTCCCGTGTGTGTGTGTATGTGTGGCCTGGAGGACAGAGGACAGGAGAACGCGCAGCTAATTAATTAAATAATTTGGTTCTGTTACTTTCCCTTCAGCACCATATGTCGATGTTCAGCACAGCCGACAAAGGTTTAAGATGGGTCAGTCCATCAGCTTCACAGATCATTCCCTTCCCTTGCTTGAAAAATTGTTCCAAAATGAAAGTTGAACCCACATCTTTTTCATCTGTGAATTCAATGCCGTTCGGCAAGTCTCAAATAAAATTTTGGGCATCTTACTGTAAAAAAATATACCATTAATGTAAAAAATAAACTCTACATAAATTACGTTCACATCAAGAATCAAACCCAGATCTTCTGCACAAGAGTCCGACATCTAACTAGGTGAGCTACAGCACCAGTAATGTCTTTTGCATCTGTAACTTTTATATGCTAGATAACAGCTGAAACAACGTTCAAAGAACGGTTTGGAGCGAAAAGGGCTATTTTGTTGCTAATTTGCAGGAAATATCTAGAAGAAAGTAGCTGTCCTCAGAAATGTAGCTAGGTTCATCACTAGGAGTTAGGAACAGCGACAAAGTCGCTGAGTTGGCACTACCTCTCTCTCTGCTGCTAAAGCTACTGATAGCAAATGCTACGGGCTATGCCTGAGCGTGAACGCGCATGAAGCAGCCTGCTCGACCCAAGCATCTCTCTTTTTCTGTGATTTTACAGAAAAACAGGCAATCACAGTAAAAATGCCAGGGCTCATTCTCCAGGACCAGGGCATTGCAGGAGAATGTATGAAGAAGAAATGTATTATTTATATACATGTTTTGTCTGTCAAACTTCCATAATGCCCCTTTAAGGAATAATTTGTCTAAAATAAGCTGTTTCAAAAGTCCCTTATTCTTATGTCACAAATGGGAACTCCTTCTCTTACCTATAGGCTGAAGGAGCTGCGGCTATACTCCAAGCTCCTCCAGGTTTTCAGAGCTTTTCAGCTTGTAACAGCCTGAAGCCTAATTGACATTTCTCCGTCAACTCCACACGGGAGAGAAGCACACGCACTGACTGAGACGTTTTGCCTTTGGACTTCTTCGTCACCTGAGGAGTGTTGCAAAGTAACTCCCCGCCAGAACAACAGAGGATGTAGCGCTGTTCTGGGGAATCCTGTCATGTATCTGGTCCATGATAGGGTATTTACTATTGTATGTATATTTTGCTTTTTGCATTTAAGAAACTTTTTAATGTGGACAAATGTATCCCTCATCCCAACACATTCTCACTGCCAAAGCTAAAACTGACGCTGGGTGACCAAGCATTTGTTTCCAACGCGTTAAGAGTCCCGACACGTCAGAAACCGACACTGACGCTCTGGTAAAATGCAAATTTAATCAGTTTCTGACCTTTATCCTCTTGCTATTTAACCTTTCCCTCACCTAGGGTCAGTTTTTGATGCTTTAGGGGTGAGAATGTGTTGCTCATTCTCCTCCACTTTTTCACGCGCTGCCACCTCTAAAACCATGTTTCCTGTCATTTCCATCCATGAAGATAACGCTTGCTGCACACCTTTACTTCTCCTGTCATGTGTGAATAAATGTTCATATTTCCATGAGGTATTCTTCAAGCTGCTCCGTGTCTGATGCTTGATATCTTTGGCTCACTTTTTACTTTTTTTGAGGGGGCAATGGAAGCGGCATCCTGACCAATCACAAGCTTGCGCTCTCCGCCTCGTTCGACGGACATTTCGGAAAGAGGGCTTAACTCTGTCCGTCCTGGCGAGCCTGTTGGAGAGCTGTCGCAAGGACGGATAATGACGTTGTGCGTCTCTGTATTGACGCAGGTGGAAAAGCATAAATTAGGCTTGAGTGGAGGATGGGTGGGCGTGGTCAGCTCCAACTTGTTAAAGTGACAGAGCCCTGAAGTGGCTCATTCTGGAAGGTAATGAAATTGACAAGAATAAAACTGCTGAAGTAGCTTCATGTGAGAGGGATTTGAGTATAATACTTACTTAACATGCTTTGTATATGTGGCAAGGTGGAGAAACGAGGGCCTGGGTGGAATTCAATCCCCAGACTCCCGGGTAAGAGTCATGCACGCTAACCAGTCAGCCCAAGGGACATCCCCGTGGCCAAGTAGCCAGGGCGCACGATCAATCGAGTCACCGTGACAGGATGCTCACACTGTCACATGTAGAACTAGTATATTTATTTTTTTTATTTAAAGTCCTAATAGGTTTCATTTAAAAACAAACAAAAAATAAAACACTATGATCTTAACCATGCAGGGACTAGCCATTAGCCGATCTTCAATGTTCCTGAGGTTGTTCAAAGAGTACCACAAGAAAGATATTATTGTTCATTATGTTTCGATGTGGCCAAAATGATCAAAGCAGTCACCTATGGAAATTTTACATCCTAACTCATAAATTAGAAAGTGTCATTTAGCAGAGTGGTTTTTACCATTGCACTGAGTCTGACATGTGAGCTGTATAAAGTAACACTGTCTTAGAAAAAGCCTCAAACTGCTAAATGAGACACATAAACAGTAAATCTACACATCAGTGTTTGTAACTTTGCTTTCTGAGAATGCTCAGGAAAAGCTGAAAGTTATCACTAAAAGGGCCAAAAAAAAAGATTGTGCTGGATGAAAATAAAACAACTGAACAGGATACAGAAAAGCTGTCTTTTTAAATTCTGCTTTGCTGCAAACACGATTGTTGTGACTTCCTGGTGACGTTACAGAATTTAATGTTACATTTATGAAGCTGTCCCCTCCAGACTCATTTTATTTCTTCCAGTAGTCGATAAAAATACCACATTAAGTTATCAAACCATGTCTGATAGCTTAAGTTTATAATGGGCTAGAGGAAAATCCAGCGGCCATGTTGTTGTTGACTCTGTGTTGTTTTGTGATCTCTGTTGTTTGGTGGCTGATTTGGCTGCGATGAATAATCACTGAGACAAATTAGTCCTGAAAAGATTTAAATACTCATCATTTTTCTAATACTGGAGAGGTGATTACAGATTAGCTACAAGGTTGTAATAACTGTCAAGTTACCTTGCAGCTGCCTTATTCCTTTTATCCGTTTACAGATTTGTTTCTTGCAAAGATTCACAACTTCGGCAGTTTTAAAAAGGCAAATAAAACAAATCAGTGAGATATTCTTAGAAAAAAATGCTTTTTGTTCACTTTTAATAAGTAAAAACTGTATAATTTAATGTGATGCATGCAATATAATTAGTGTGTGAATAAAGTCACAGGTGTAAAAACAAAACCCTGTCTCAGATCAGTGTGTGTGTAAATGTAAACTCGGGTTCGATCTACTAATGAGATGCTGAGGAAAGAAAAGCATTTGCACATCAATTAGACTTGTTTGGAATGCTGAGATGTGATAATTTATTGATCTCGTAAATCACGTCAGCTTGCGCTGGTGCTCGCTAACAGTCTTCCTGCAGATGGATGGGGTTTATTCTGCAACATTGACACCACATGACGGGAGATTTATTAGCTGTGGAGTTTGTTAGGCTGACATTTCTTATCAGAAAGTTAGTGAAATGCAACAAAAACCTAATGAAGTTTAGAGTTTTGTTAGAAACGTTTTTCATTTTGGACCGTTTAAGGTAGAGAAGCAGTGTATTTCATTTGGAGAAGCAGCTATCTAGAAAATAAAATGTTTTGTTTCTGTAAGAAACTAAAACTCCAATCCTGTTTATCAGTGGTTCCCAACCTTTATTCCTTCAGCACCCCTTTTCCTGTGTTCAAGACAAGCCAGGACCCCCTAACACCAACTCCTACTAAACAATAAAACGTGGTGATTCATTACAAACTTTATACTGACATGTAGCATTAAATGTAATTTTTACAGATATAATCTTAGTAACCTCACTACCTCGACGCAGATGAAATTGAAGGGACCGTGTTGGGGGCACGAACCCCAGATTGGGAAGCAATGCTGTGTATAATGCACCAGGATTTGTCACTTTCACTCTAAAACATCATAAACAATCCAACGATGTCTATTAATTAATTTAATCAGTAAATGTCTTATTTTAATCCTATAGGGAATTTATTTCCCGCCCATACTTCTGGCTCATGGGTCCCCAGAAACAAGAAAAAATGAATGCAAGTCAATTAGGCTAAAAAAGCTCTTTTCCAATTCTGTTTGATATGTGCCATGGATCTCACATGCGATGTCCATTAATTTTACAGACACATACTGATGACAAGAAAGTGCTTATTTTCAAACAGCGTCAAAAGTTATTTTAGGTTTTGTGTGAAAAGACATATAGGACTACAAATGTTCGTCTCACCAAAGGGAGGAGACAGGCTCCCTGTGTCTCCAAGCCCCTGGTAGAAGATCTAAGTCCTACAAGCAAAAGGGACTATTTTAAAATTGTAAAATGATAAAATGTATATTATGTAGTTGATCAATAAATACGTCTACTATTATTTTAATTTATCGGACTTTGAATGTTTAAGAAATATTCAGATAAAGACCAGCTCTATAGTGGATCACGTGTGTGTTGTGTATTATGGTGTGTAATTCAAAAGCATTCAGTCCTTAACACTGTTCGCAATGTCTTTTCTGCTATTTCGGATTAGAAGACTGGTTTTCCTCTCTCAAAATTAATCACTAAAGCTGCTTTAACAAATTAGCTGAACGTTCTAATATAGTATAGCTAGAAATATATTGTGATAAAAAATTTAAACATTTAATAAAGTGATTCTCTCGCAATAACACGTTTCAGACTGAATGCAACCATTGGAGGATCAACTTGTCAATCTTGCCAAACCGCCGCGCTTCCCTGGGTCCTCCATTCATTACTCACTCACGTATTTAGCAACAGAACACCGCTGGTGTGAGAGGTTCTCTTCAGAGAGGAAGAAACACCACTTCAGGACAAGAGTCCCAAAAAGAAAAACACCATTTGAAGTCACGGACAACAAAAGATGTTTGGACCTCGAAAATGCTTGGCGACTGGTATTTAGCACTATTTTTTTCGCCCGGCACATTCCCGGTTATGGCAGAAATGTCTCAGGAAGGAAATCCGAGGGGTGAGTATCCCATGAGCATGTTTGCCTTCAAAACTTAGCTTGTTTACAGATTTGCCGTAACAGCTTTAAGAACTGTGTTAAGGCGGAATTTGGAACGTTTTAATTTAAAAAATCTATTTTTTTTTAAATAATACTGCCACAGGGCTTTTAGAGGTATGCAGAATGAACGTACAGGTTTTTCCTTTAAAAGCTATACGTAAAATAAAAAAATCTAATTTATTCAGATGGGCACGACACTGGGTTTATGTTTATATCTAGCAGCCACTAGAGGGCACCATTCTAACAGTAAATACTGTTGTAAAATAAACTTATTAGTAGAAATGAGTCCTTAACCTGTACGATTTGTTTCTGAACAGTGCTTGAACGTGTCAGCGGTGAACCAACATCCCGACAGCTAGAAAATGTGTTCTGTTGTTGCAATACCACCTCTGAACACCAGAGTGTCCGTGTTCCATATTCAACCTTTGAGAAGTCTGGGACAATACTTTTGGGATATTCTTGTTATTTTGTCACTGTTACACCCCGACTATGATGTAAAATGTGTGAAGGGGAGGGGTAACAAGAAACATGGCAGAGGAATTTAAAATGTGTTTGCCATAAATTTTTTTTGAAAAAAAAAAACATGTATTTTTTGTTTTTAAACCTGTTCCCAATCTGAACAGATCACCAAACCTGCAGCTGTAATCCCATCATGAATACAGAGTAACATTATATTCACGGTGCTTGTAAATGAACGTTTTTATTGTTAAGAACTGATTCTGTAAAACTGTTTTCTCACAGAACTTTAATCACACCTGTGAGAACAGGGTTGACTGAATTTTGGGTTTTTTATTCACAATTTTTGGTCTTGTGAAAAAATTAACATATCAGAAGACATGAATGCAGTCTAGATACGCTTTAAAAAGGAAAAAAACACTTGTTCTTTTTATGTTCATGTAATGAAAATGTTTGTAAAAAAAAATAAAAAAGAAAAACATCCAGTTCACTGTAAACCAAAAGCTGCATCAAACATGCTAAACACATAAAAAAAACAACCTTTTGGCAACTAATTAAATTGTGTTAACGGCCTCTTAGAAATAAGCCCTAAATCTGAAATGGAGATTTGCTTCATTCTAAATCTTGCTGAAGACTCAATCTGTGCAGATTATAAGAGAAGATTGAAATAGAAAAATATGCATTTAAATTTCTTAGTAAAACAAAATACATTTTTTTACAAATAAGTCATTAGCATATTTTCCATATTTGTAACACATCAGGAACTCAATAAGATGATATACTCTGGTGAAGCAGTGAAAAACCAATAAAGACATCAATCATAAATAAACCACGGCAAAAAATTACAAGAAAACATTTGATACATTAAGATCTAAAAAAAAACCTTCAAGTTTGGGTAAAGATTACATGTTTATTTGCATTTGGAGATAAAAAAAAAGGATAATCTGCCATCAACAAACAGAATTTTGAGTAAACACACAAACAAACATGCTTCAGTGCATCGCTGCTCTCCTTATACCTTGTCAGACGAAACCAACATCTTCTCTGCTTGAACCAAGTCTCGTACTTCTTGTGGAGAACGGATATAAGAATCAATTTCACTGTCAGAGATTTCCTCGTCGCCGGTTACAATCAGCTCTGGCTGCTCCGTTCTCCGTCTCTTTCTGTTAATCACACACGGAGGAGCGAACAGAACTCTTTTCCCCCAGTTTGATTCTGATTCCTGGCCCTGGTGACCACGGTCTTCCGCAGGCGGATTCTCAGTCAGCTCCTGCGGTTTGGAGGAAGCCGTCTCCTTGTTTGGAGAGTTCACAACGTTTTCAGCCTGCAGAGAGTCTTCGTGGTTTCTAAGAGCCCTCCTTAGCAGAGCGAACCTGTTCTCCAAAATGTCCCCCACCAGCCGAATGACGCTATCTGGTGTCACAGTTTCCCTTACCCACGGAATTTCCCTTCCTAGCTTACACAGCACCTCCTTCAGCTCCGTTATTCTAGTCAGAGCAGATTGGGACTTTTGAACCTTGGCCAGCCGACAGAATTTGTCCAGGGAGAGTTTGAGACGATGCTTGTTGGGCTTCAGGGACTGCCAGGCCAGGTAAGTGGCCGCCATCAGCATGGGTAAAGGCTTCCGACCAGTCACAATCCAGGAGTCTGCTGCCAGCTCCACCAGAGCCTTGGCTCTTTTGGTCAAAACTGTACAATCTTCTGCTAATTCCTCAGGCACTTGATCCGAGTTTATTTTGTATCTGTCAAACAAAAAAGACTCAGTTTGGCTTCTGTTCAGAATGCAAAAGAACTAAATCAAAACATCTGAGTGAATAATTTAGAGCCCCAACAGGTTCATAATCAGAAGAAGCTCAAAGATAAAAACATAACTAAATAACTTCAGTGAGACTGGACTGAGAATTTCATCAAAGAGCAAAGCAGATCCAAACAGGCCTGCAGGCCAGAGAGAATAAAACATGGGGCTTAAGGGAAAACACTCAGCCACTCCCACCACATGAAATAATACTAAACAACCAATAACACCGATCTAGAGTAGAGCCCTGCACGGGCCTAAAATCTGAGCCCGTGTCCGGCCCGGCCCGAGGGGGTGGAGCCCCAGCCCGACCCGGCCCGAAAAGGTTTTCAGGATTCTCTGGCCCGGCCCGAGCCCAAGCCCGACTTTTTTTTAACCAACTAAATGAAAACAAAGTGCGTCAATCCTGACCAGTGTGTTAAAAGACGTGCAGGATCCGAGCGTCGCAGAAGCGCATGCGGGAAGCTTCCTCCCACTGAAGCGAGTGTTTTCCAAACCCTGTCTCTCAGAGAGACTTGTCACTTAGAAAATGTTCCCTGATTATGAAACTTTGGCTGAATAGCGCTTGTTCCTGTCTCCAATGTGCGACGCATCCAGGAGCCGTCTGAGGAGAAGCCCAGAATCTCACATCCTCTTCAGCTCATAAGCGCATATGATTACGCACAAGCGTGACCCAACCCGGTCTCACAGTAAGACTGGGTTGGAACTGTTCAGGTTTTCGCAGACAATCTTCACATAGAATTGACTTACAGATATAAAATTAATTCAGTAAAATATAAAGCATTTTATTTAAATATCCATTCATTATTGTACAAGCACAGAGAGCGGCAGATGGATGGAAGAGCCACGGGTTGCCGATCCCTGCTCTAGTTCAAGATATCATTAAAATTCCAAAAGTGCTGAAAAGATTAAAAATGGGGCTTTCCGTGCACATACAATACATTACGGTATCCACCGGGATTCCCTGTCTTGAGCGCAACAAACCACAACACAGATTCAGAGACGTGCGAGTTTGTCATCCAAAATGCTCCGTTTTATAACTTTTGAATGGTTGATCAGATTCAAATAATTCCAACGGTTCCTAAAAGTACATAAAAGCAGCTTTCCAACAATCTATAGCATGAAGCAATCAGAGTTAGAGAAAATATCGCTACGAGGGGAAATCCTGCTGTACAGCCTGATTGAAACGGAGCGCAGCGCTGCGGTGAAAGCGGATAACCTATAAAATGACATGTTGAGGACGCAAACTCAATACATCTCTTTTATTGTGAGGTAATAATTTCTCCGAGTTTTGCGGTTGCGGGCAGGAGTAGACATGCACGCTGCAGGTGCGGGCGGGAGTGTAACACACACGTTGTGGTTGCAGGCTGTAATGGTCAGAAATTCAGCGGGAGCGGAGCGGGAGGAAGAAAACAGTCCCGCGCAGGGCTCTACTGCTGCGTTTAAGTGTTTTAATTTTTTTAATGATTTCGAATAAAAATAAAGGCGCCCGGCCCGGCCCGTGTCCGAGGTAATTACACAGTCGTTGGCCCGAAGCCCGGCCCTCGGGCCGGGCCGACCCGAGGGCCTAGGGCTTCAGTGCAGGGCTCTAATCTAGAGTATAACTCAGTGGTGGTAACATAAGAACACGACTTACTCCTGACAATGAGCCTCCAACACCTCAATGATACCGACAGTCAGAGCCTCGAGCTTCAGGATCTTCAACAGATCTTTATAAACTCCTCCCACTAAAGCAGGGTCAGCATTTAGCAGGCAGCTGATGGTTCCTATGGTGATGGGCCAGTTCATCTGTCTGCAGCTGACAAGCACGCAGCAGCCAGCCAGAACCTCCTTCTTTGTGAGGTTGACTCTGATGAAGTTCTCGTGCTCGTAGGCCTGCTGGAAATACGACAACGCCAGATCTTCGATATTCCTGCGCACCCTGATAACCCGACACATCTCCTTCACACGGCTCAGACCTGGAGAAAAAAAAGACATCCAGGTAACTTAAAAGCCTTTTCATCCAACCCTTTCTTCAATCATCTCAACAGACAGATTTAGAGTTTGCTTCTTTTATGCTCATGTTTCATAGAAGTTTATTAGTTTAAAGATGTGGAATGCCGAAAAAAACATTTTCTAATCTTATTCCTGATTATAATTGGTCACTCTGAGTTCTTCATAATGTTGGTTTAGCATTCAGGAAACAGCAGAGAACGCCTCGGCTAGTAGAAGCTAACTGTTAGCAACTCCACAACATGGCAGAGCTCCTCCAGGCTTGTGTTATTTGCGGAGGGAAACCATCATGTTGGAAAGCAAACTGAGTCAGTGGTAGAGTCGTGTTAGCCAATCAGAGGAGAGATGTCCAAATATCAGGAAATAAGACTCTGATCCTGCTGTTTGCAGCTCAGCTCTGATGTGGCAATCTTCTACTTCCTGAAACAGGTGCACTGGAGCTTTTGTTCCCCAGAGTACAACTTACAAGGCATTCATTCCTACAGGAACCCACTAAAAATGTACTGATTAAACAAGTGATCCACACCTTTAATATCCTCAGGTCATCAAACATGAAACAGGAAATTAACAGACAACTTAGCAAAAAGTCTACTTCATTTACTACTGCACCAACTACTGGGAGCAGTTTGTTGGACAGTCAAAGTTTGTTCTATATATTGAATAAATAAATAGAAAACCAAGATTTTGTATATTTTGCACAAACAAAATTATTTCCTAGCTTTTAAAATCTGAAAACCGTGTCACAATATAAAACACGGTCATTAAATATGGAGGGAACCGAACACAAGAACAAAAAAGATCACATTTCTCCATATGGGGCGAAAGATCTCACCTTTTTTCAGGTTTTGACATGGAACCTTTGTCACAGCGGTGGATCGGCTGTAGCTGACATCTGTTAAGAAAAACAAGGAAAAAATAGACACAAAATTAGCAAATGGACATTTTGCAAATCCTAATTTATATAGTTATGCTTGTTGTGTTAAATGTGAACTAGAAGCTTCAAGTCCGAGTTAAGCATTTAACTGATCCTAGTTTCCCATCATTCCCATGTTTACTCAGAATATTTAATATAATGATGTAATTGATAGGAGATGAACTCAAATAACCCCGTGGTTAATTCCCTCTACAGCCAAACAACCTGACGGCTTACAAAGACAAAGTTGGACTCCTCATGATGCAGATTTTAAAACCATTTTTATAGATTCAAGTCATGCAGACGCAGCAGTATGGAATCATTTATCAGGTTTAGTGGTTTGTGCCTGCAGACATGTCAAAGCCTGTGTTTTCATCATCCTATGAACATCATTCAGTGTTCTAAGCACAACAAAGTTATATAAATTTGAGAGAAATGTGAAAAAAATTTCAACTAAGGATATAAAAGCCTGTTGTAGAAATTTTAAGTGAATTAATACTTGTAGGTGAAACTGTTTTTCTAATGTGTATTTTCTGCAGAATGCAAAAAATATATTAAAATGCACGGAGAACCAGAAAGATAAAAAACAGCTGCTTTTCAGCAAAAAGATGAAACTCTGTATTACTATTACATTTTTAAAACACACGTTTCACCACATTAGTAGTGGAAATTAAAATTTTGTGTGAATGATTGACTCCTAAATGTCCACACAAAGATAAAAAGCAAAGCAAATCTCTGACTTTTTGAATTATTATCCATCTGGGGGAATTAGGACAGAATAGGGCTGGGCAATAAATAAAAAATGTATCGTTATCGACATTTCTTACACTTATCAGGATGTTTCCCATGTCAATACATTTGATAATAAAAATAATGAAAAGATGTGTGTAGGTTGGCAACGTTCATGTCTCTTTAAGAAGCTTTACCATCCTGAGTCACGTAAATATGTGACTCAACGTAATACATGTGACCGCCCCATCTAGTGGACAACTTTTGTTTCTGCACATACCTGTAGTTATCGTCCATTTATCGTTATCGAGGTGAAATCCTCAATATATCGTGATATTGATTTTAGGCCATATCGCCCAGCCCTAGGACAGAATGTAAAATGTTGCTGATTTAATTAATGTAGTGTTCTTATGTAATTTTTTCCTCTCTCAATTTCTAATGTCTTTTGCAATACTAAGTATGTTCAATATTAGTGCAATGCCATATGTACATTAGTATATCTGTGTACTTGTATGTCCCTTATGCTGCATGGTTCTGGAAATCACGTTTCTTTCTTTGTGTGTAATCTTATCTTTCGTCTTTCTTTTCTGTAAGTTTATGTGGTGCTGTAATGTGTACATTTCCCCATTATGGGATTATTAAAGTCTATTTTATGCCAGGCCAGTAAATTATAGCATAGCAACTTGAATTTAACAATCGGTACTCCATTACACATGCCTGATCGATTGAGCTCGCCTTCTTTGTTTCCATCTTCTTGAGTATTTTATTTTCGAAGATGCATTTCCTATTTTCTAGCTGATAGTATAGGTGGAATTAAACTATTCCAATAACAACATATTCTGTCTTGACAACCAACCAGACAGAACAACAGGTCTCCGCCATGTTCCCTCCGTCTTACCTGAACCTCCGACTGGGTCGTCGGCCAGAGAGCCCTCCGACACCACCGTGCCGCAGTCCACGCACACCAGCTGGACATGGCAGTAAAGATCATCGTTTACAATGTTGGAGGAACCGCAGCCCGGACACCTCAAACCCGACCGCTGCATAGTAATTACCGAACAACAACAACAGGAACCACAACGTCAGATCAACGAACCGAGCTGGTCTCAAGTGGGCAATAAAAACGCGTCCGGGTAGATACAACGGATTTTCACTGTTCCGCTGTTTAACTTTGAAAATAGACAATAAAATATCAACAAATATATAATTAAAAAAAGTTTAAATTTACTATTAAAAAATCTGGGTTGCGTTTGTGAAAGGGTCGTTAAAAATCAGAATTAAAAACGCTCTGACGTAACTGACAGTCTTTTAAAAGCATAAAGCTTTTGGGCTGCTGCAGCAAAAGCTCGTTTCCTCTTCTAATTAATATAAGTTGTACTTTTATGAATAAATTAGCCTACAGTTATACCAGAAACTCACCAGGATGGTGTTCTGAAGTAACATTTTTGTGATATTATCCTTCACAAATCCCTATAGTTTGTATGCATCCTATGCAGTTGCTTCTTTTTTCATTCAGAGATAAACTCACCAGACTACACATTTTAGTAAGTTTTTGCTACTTTGGCTCACGATATTGTTTATTAGAACACGAGGCATGGTAGATCATGTGTACAGGTCCTTCTCCAAAATTAGCATATTGTGATCAAGTTCATTATTTTCTGTAATGTACTGATAAACATTAGACTTTCATATATATTAGATTCATTACACACAACTGAAGTAGTTCAAGCCTTTTATTGTTTCTAATATTGATGATTTTGGCATACAGCTCATGAAAACCCTAAATTCCTATCTCAAAAAATTAGCATATCATAAAAAGGTTCTCTAAACGAGCTTCTAACCTAATCATCTGAGCAGCTAATTAACTCTAAACACCTGCAAAAGATTCCTGAGGTTTTTAAAAACTCCCAGCCTGGTTCATTACTCACAACCGCAATCATGGGTAAGACAGCCAACCTGACTGCTGTCCAGAAGGCCATCATTGACACCCTCAAGCAAGAGGGTAAAACACAGAAAGAACTTTCTGAACGAATAGGCTGTTCCCAGAGTGCTGTATCAAGGCTCCTGAGTGGGAAGTCTGTGGGAAGGGAAAAGTGTGGCAGAAAACGCTGCACAACGAGGTGACCGGACCCTGAGGAAAATTGTGGAGAAGGACCGATTCCAGACCTTAGGGGACCTGCGGAAGCAGTGGACTGAGTCTGGAGTAGAAACATCCAGAGCCACCATGTACAGGCGTGTGCAGAAAATGGGCTACAGGTGCCGCATTCCTCAGGTCAAGCCACTTTTGAACCAGAAACAGCAGCAGAAGCGCCTGACCTGGGCTACAGAGAAGCAGCACTGGACTGTTGCTCAGTGGTTCAAAGTACTTTTTTCGGATGAAAGCAAATTTTGCATGCCATTCGGAAATCAAGGTGCCAGAGTCTGGAGGAAGACTGGGCAGAAGGAAATGCCAAAATGCCTGAAGTCCAGTGTCAAGTACCTACAGTCAGTGATGGTCTGGGGTGCCATGTCAGCTGCTGGTGTTGGTCCACTGTTTTTTATCAAGGGCAGGGTCAATGCAGCTAGCTATCAGGAGATTTTGGAGCACTTCATGCTTCCATCTGCTGAAAAGCTTAATGCAGATGAAGGTTTCATTTTTCAGCACAACCTGGCACCTGCTCACAGTGCCAAAACCACTGGTAAATGGTTTACTGACCATGGTATTACTGTGCTCAATTGGCCTGCCAACTCTCCTGACCTGAACCCCATAGAGAATCTGTGGGATATTGTGTAGAGAAAGTTGAGAGACGCTAGACCCAACACTCTGGATGAGCTTAAGGCCGCTATCGAAGCCTCCTGGGCCTCCATAACACCTCAGCAGTGCCACAGGCTGATTGCCTCCATGCCACGCCGCACTGAAGCAGTCATTTCTGCAAAAGGATTCCCACCAAGTATTGAGTGCATAACATAATTATTTGAAGGTTGACTTTTTTTGTATTAAAACACTTTTCTTTTATTGGTCGGATGAAATATGCAAATTTTTTGAGATAGGAGTTTTGGGTTTTCATGAGCTGTATGCCAAAATCATCAATATTAGAAACAATAAAAGACTTGAACTACTTCAGATGTGTGTAATGAATCTAATACATATGAAAGTCTAATGTTTATCAGTACAGAAAATAATGAACTTTATCACAATTAGAAAATTTTTGAGAAGGACATGTATATTTAAAAGGTGCAGTATGTAAGACTATAGTGAGAATTTTATAGCGAGAAAATTCCAGAAGGATGTTTTAGTTCTTTTGGAAGGAAGGTTATACTGAAACATATTTCATATCCAGCTGGCTGCAGGGATTGTCGTTTTTTTTTCCATTCAAAACAAAGTAAAGAGGGACGTCACTACTGCTTACCATCAGTGAGCGTGTCTGTCTCCTGCAATCTAATACTGCAGCGCCCATTATTTTTTGTTTGACGACGGCCGGTGTTCTGACCATCCATGCTTCCTCATCGAATATTCCTACCCCAGCATGTAACGACAGTTTTGCTATTGTTTACAGTATAGTAACAGGCTTATTAAGCGTGGTTTATTTTAAATAGGTGATATTACTCAAGAACACAGAACTGTAGTATAATTAGCAAAAATATACAGCGTTTGTCGTGATGACTTGCGCTATCCCTGTGTGGTACGCGGGGTGCAAAGTAGCTGACAAAAACAGATACCAGAAGGCCATCAGAGTGGCGGAAAAGGTGATTGGATGCACCCTCCCCTCCTTGGACACCATCGCCTTGCAGAGGTGTCTCACTAGAGCTAGGACCATCTCCAGGGACATTTACCACCCAAACCACTACCTTGTTGCCATGCTGCCCTCTGGGTAAATGTTCAGATCCCTCAGCTGCAGGACCAACAGACTGAGGAACAGTTTCTTTCCCTGGGCTGTTAGAACCCTGAATAGACAGAAAAATCAATCACTTTGATACTATTTATTGTATTTTGTACCGTCTTTGTTTTATTGCATGGTGCGTATTGTGCTCCTTTTAGCAATTTTTTTTATTTTTTTTATTTTTAGCATTTTTAGTGACACCTAATGTGAAGCGCTAGGAAATTCCGTTGAATGGACAATCATTTAATGACAAGGATATCTATCTATCTATCTATCTATTCTGTGAATGACTGTAAACAATGAGAGAAATTTCTTTACAGTACGATATTTTACAAGCCATTTACAAGCTAACTGCCAGGTAAACATACAAAAAGCTGTACTGTAACTTCCAGAGGTAGCGCATCGCTTCAGGTAAATAGCCTGCGATGTAAATCGGTCCACATATTGACGAGTAGCATGGATAGTTTATGTTTATTTATTTAGCAGACGCTTTTATCCAAAGCGACTTACAATTTATAACCTATAGGGCATGTTGTGATCTGTGGGGGAAACCGGATACCCGGAGGAAACCCAAGCATGCATGGGGAGAACACGCAACTCCACGCAGAAAGGCCGCAGCCGAGTTTTGAACCTGCAACCTTCGTGCTGCGAGGCAACAGTGCTAACCACTGCGTCACCATGCAGCCCAGTTGGAACACCGGCAAAAAGCTCCAGAGTTGTGGTTGCATTAACCAAATTTTACAAAAGATTGCAACTTTGACTTCATTTCTACATAATGCACCTTTAACAGAACTTGTTCTAAAACAGGGTTTAAAAACTATGCTCTTTTGAAAAGGTCTCAACTCCATGAAGAGAAGTTGGGAATTTTTAGTTATTCCATTTAGGCAAAATTGTTTTAAACCTGAACACCGGTTTGAGCTAAGCATTTCTAAAAATGGATGAATGAGGTTAGGTTTTATGACAAAATGTATTATTGTTAATGTTAAGATACCAAACAAAGTGACTAAATCTATCCTTCCGATTTCTTTTTTGAACATTTTACATTTTACATCTGCGCATTTTGAAGATACCCTTCAGATGCAAAGTTTAACATTTTATGGCGTTTCCTCTAGAAAATTGGCCATTCAAAGAGGGAATGCATGTTTGTGTTAAACATAAAAAACTCATTAGTTTATTTCATTTTATTAAACAAATAAAGCAGTTGAATCAGTAAAGTCAGTACAGTAAAATCATGTTCATCATGTAATTAGTGAAAAATGATTAAAGTGCATTTTAGAATCAGAATCAACAGTTGACATCAAATTGTATGAGTGCAAAGTTTGACCGTAATCCTCAGATACAAATATAACAAGCCTGACAACTTTATGCTGCACAATAAAGCCATGGACTCACAAATACAGATAGTTTAGGACCATCACGTTATTTATTAAACTAAAAGCAGCTCAATCGTCATTCATTTTCATCTTTACTCTTTGATTCGGTTGTAGATTCGTCCATCTCAACATCCAAACTCCTTCACAGACTCCGGACCTCCTCTGATGAGTTCAGAGTTTGAAAGTGAAGTTTTGATGAGAAAATGTAGTGAATACCGTCAGACCATCTACTTTGGGAAGCCTACTTTAGAGCACTCAAAGACATGAGGATACTCGGCTGCTCCTCGATGACACGCACCAACAGGTTGTCAATGTACCGCTCCAGCTCCGATATCTTTTTTTCCCTCTCGGAGAGCTGCTTCTCCTGTTTCAGCACCATGGAGATCAGTTCCTCCTGAGTCAGCTGAGAGTACGGACCTGTGATCACTGCCTCGACCTGAAGGAGCAGATCAGACGGACATTTCATCAGCGCACAAGGTTACATCTAGAATTTAGTTTAAATAAAGAAAGCAGGTACCTTTGAGTTGCACTGATCTCCAGTGTGGACCGATCCAGTGGATCTGCAATTTTCCTCCTGAACAAGTGAGGTGGGCTGCTGTTGCTCCAGAGGATTAAGAGGCTTTACTGTTAGACGTCTGCAATGACAGGCGATTGACAGGAAGTGGGTTTTGAGAATTAGGGGGATGAGGGGTAAACAAATGCAGCGGGAGTACAGCAATCTGCAACTCAAACTAAATAAAGACCTTTATTGTGAAATTCTGCAAACACGCAACCATCAGAGTCTATAGAAATTTTCATTTACAACATTTGTGATAAAGACATGAGGACTTTAGTCCATTAATAAACGTTACCCCGACTGTAAACACAATTAATGGTCTTACCTGCGTGACTTTACAGGAGGCTCCTCCTCCTTCACACCTGCCACCATCTTATTCTGCTCAGTTTCCTTGTATGAACTCTCCTGGGCCTGCACATGACCTTTGACCCTTGGCTGTGCGTCGCCTTTATCATATCGAGCTTCACTTAGAGCCGGAGGTGCAGGAGCTCGAGCCACCTTTGAGGATTTGATTTTTGCCTGAGAAGCATCGTCTTTGTTTGCAGTTTGTGACCCAGCAGGAGGCCCGTGAGTCGTTGCATCATCTGTGAGCTCATCATCCTCAAACGGGTTTAAGCTCTGAGGAGTTCCCACTCGTTTCGTCTGCGACACATCTCTGCGAGGTTTAGATGGCGGCTCGTCTCCACCAGGAGGAGGTCTGGATGGAGCAGGACGTTTGCCGTGTTTGGTTGCTTTAGCGTGGTTGTTCTGCGGCTCACTCGGGACGTTCTCTACATCTTCGGGAGACCTATTCAGCGGGGTGATCATCTGCATCGAGCGCTGAGGAGGAACGCTGACAGTTTTGATGTCTTTTTCTTTACTTTGCTTGTTAACTCCTGACAGATGTCGTGTATCATCCTCGTTCTGTATCTGCGTCTCTGATGGATTCCTTCCCGGAGGCTGAGGAGCCAGTCTCTTTTCCCACTGGGTTTTAATCAGGTCCGTTTCATCAGCAGAAACGGCGCCGCTCCTTGCTGACGACACCTCCGGCTGACATCTGGAAAGAAGACACACTACATGACGGGTGGGCAAACTTCAGCTTTTAATTAAAAAGCTTTCCAAAGCGATGTTGAGAATTCTGTCGAAAGAAAATAAATCTAGCTAAAAGAAGAGCCTCAGTTGTGATTTATCAAAAAGTAGCTGGAATAAATATTGAAAAGAAGTAAAAACTTGAGCCACATTTAAAGGAGACACAGTTTGTTTGAATCTGTTTTGAAAAGGCAAAACAACCTTAATATCTTCAATAAAAACTTCTCTTTTCAACTTGTTAGCTTGAGACTCCAAGGCACGACTGAACAATGAGTCCAGTTTGCACTCAGACACGTAAGCACTGAGTCATGCAGTTTTCATGCTGGTGTTAGATTTCTGCAACCTTTCAGAGAGAAGTGGTGAGGAACGGCCCTAAAAACATTTAGATAACACTCTTCATGTAAATCATTCTTAATATTTTTCATTAAGCATTCAAATTTATCTGCAACAATTTATTTGCAGGTTTGTAGCAGATAATGTAGGCAGGTTGGCTTTAATGAAATCTGACCCAGGAACACTTCTTGCTGCTAGGACTTCCTCAAAGGTTGATGAGGTGACAAGAAAAATGAGAAATGATTAAAAGCAAAAAACTTTCCTGCAAAAACAAAATCTGTCTCCATCACTTGAAAGGCAGCAAATAACATTTTTTCTTAAAGGTTCTATCAATAGTTTAGCAGGAATGAATGCCTTGCAAGCTGTACTCGGGGCAAAAAACCCCAGCAACGCCTGCATCAGTACGGAGACGCTACAGTCTGCTGCTTCAGAGTGGCAGAACAGGATTTGGAGTCTTATTTCCTGAGATTTGCCTCGACTAGGATAACTACAACGCGACTATCACTGACTTTCAACATTGATGTTTCTTCTCCACAAATAACTCAAGCCTGGAGGAGTCTTTCTGTGGTGGTGTTGCTAATGCTAATGGTTAGCTTCTACTAGTTGGGACATTGTCTGCATCAGCCTTGCTCGTCGCAAGTCAAGATGGGTGAGTCCATGCAGGAGATGGGTGTAGGAGACTATTTTCATGTTCAGCCTGCATGAATAACTCAGTGACTGATTATAATCAGAAATAATCATTTGAAAATGTTTTCAGTGTTCGACACTGCTGGATTCCTTACAGGAAACGTTATTTTATTTTATTGTTTTTGCCAAGCACACGCCCTGCCCCGCAGAGCTCCGTGCAATAGGAAACTGAGCGCCGACCAGATAGTGTTAGACTACCGCTTACCTGCTTTAAATTTAAGGGATACCTCGCTCGGCTGATGCAGAGTTGATGAACTTTTTACGGACAAGTAAGTTTGTAAAATATAAATATGTGAAAACACAACATGACATAAGAATACTTGTGAAACAACGTGCTTTGGCTCCGTTTGTCAGCTACATAAGCCAGTTAACAAGAAACGTGAAATTTCCATCTTAAAAACAGAGCGAGAGATTATTTGTTTCATATGCTTGTCAACCACTAGATGGTGCTATCGAAAAAGAGAAATACTCCAGAAAGACTTTAATTCTCTTTCCAGAGTAATTCTTTTATCCAATGGCACCATCTAGTGGCTGACAACCATAACAAATAATCTCTAGAGCTGTTTTTTGTTTTGTTTTGTTAGATGGCGATTTCAAGTTTCTGTTTATAAATGTGCTTATGCAGCTGACAGAGTTAAAACATACTCATGTCATGTTGTGTTTTCATATATTTATATTTTAAAGACCATCTTGTCCGTGAAAAATCCAACTCTGCATCAGCCGAGGTTAAATTTAAAGCAGGTAAGCAGTAGTCTAACGCTTTTGGTTAGTTCTGGTCGGCGCTTAGTTTCCTATTGCACGGAGCTCTGTGGGGCAGGGGGCGTGCTTAGCAAAATAAATAAATAAAGACGTATTGCTTATATTACATCACAGTACATAGAGACAATCACTTTGGGATTTCTGAAAAATCATACATCATTTCTGAAAGGGGAAAACTCTGGGACGCTACTTTAAGTTATAATAGGTTCAGAGTCGACACAAAAAGGTTTATGAAGTTCTTTGCACTAAATCCCCACACATGAAGCAGTTTCAGCTGTTTTATTCTCGACATTTTCAGTACCTTCCAGAATGAGCCGTTTCAGGACTCTTATTTTAAGAAAACAAACTGGAGCTGGCCATGCCCACCCACCCAAGCTGCTATAACCTGAGAAACTCCGACATCTGGGAGGGGCTTGGAGTAGAACTGCTGTTCCATATTTTTAGTTGTTTATTTTAAAAAGATCTTTTTGTGCGGTCCTGAAAAACGTTAGCATCTGTACATTTTGTGGGAAACTTCCATAATGTGGAAGAGATTGGTTCAAATTTCAAAGTAAAATGTATATTAATATTACGAGTCAATAATATTAATTATTAGGGCTGCACAATATATCGAAAAATTACAGTCATCGCAATAACAGGACGTGCGATAGGCCCATCGAAAAGCATGTCAAAAACGGTGATAAATGTTTGGTTCAAACATTTCCATCCGTGTCATACATCAACTTTTTGTAAACCAGCTCTGTTTTTTACGCGGAAGTATTATTTGACCAATCAAATGTAGCCCTTCTGATATGCGGCCAATCAGATGGGTCCGTTCACGTAATACGCCCGCCCCTACGTAGACCCTTACCCCAAAATTCCACCATCTCCGCTCCGTTTTCCACTGCCACTCGCTTCCCTTGTTCGTCATGCTGGCTCAGATTAACGAACGCACTTTGTGCTGAGGTTTCTGGAATCAGCGCTGCTTTCAAACATGGACGTGAGTCCGCTCGGTGTCGTTAAGCAGCTGATAATAACCGGGCTGACTCCAACACGTGCCGGTAAACCAACCCACCGTTAGCCCCAGGCTCCGGTTAGCTTCCAGCTAAAAGGCTACAGCACTCTCCTCCCAGTCCCACCCTGCTAAAGAGGGCCTGGAAAAGTTCCCCCACACATCAAAGTGATTTTTCATTTATGAGCTTTTATAACCTTGTTAATCAGGATAGTTGATTTGCTGCTGCACATAAACTGTCAGTCAGAAGCTCTGCTAGCCAGTTATCTTAAGAGGAGCTACTTCAATTTGTTAGCTTGTTATCAGAATCATAGTTGCAGTTTCATCATCTGAGCTGCTTTTTAGGATCTAGGTAAACTTGTTCAATTTGGGGTTAAAAACAAACGTTTTCACATATTTTCCATGTAGTTTTTTTTTTTTTGCCAGTTCCTCTTCTGAAATGTAGACAATTGTTTTTCTCTTTCCCTCAGAAAATCTTAATATTCTCCTAGTTTGGCCCAGCACAGTTCACTTCCCAATTGCAGCAATAGCCTTATATCATAACCACATAAGTGGAGAAAATGCTCAGTAGCAATGAGAGAATTTGCTGTTGCATTTAAGTGATGTTAACTATTATTTAACATTTAAACTATTTATTCTAAAAACCCTAGTAAGGGATGTTTTTCTGTGTTTGGGGCATCAGAAAAAGTTTTATGGTGGTGCTGATGTTTTAAAGTCACTGAGAAACTGCATGCATGTAGTTTGTTGTTTTGCTGCTAATACAGTAGCAGGTGCAGCTGCATATTTTTGCAATAAAAATGTTATGTTGTAATGGAATTCATGCATTAGTTTTTGTTTGCTTTGAACCGAGAGCAGACGTCACACGCCAGACGACATCAACACTGCATACTTTAGTATTTGTTCATTTATCGTGAGTAATATCGATATTGCAATATTAAGCACTGTTATCGAATATCGCAGGTTTTCCTAATATCGTGCAGCCCTATCTAGTGGATCTAGTGGATCACATTCTCACACCAGAAGCGGCTGAAACTGACAAAGGGTGACCAAGCGTTGCCTCCTGACACACAGGGGCTCTCAACGCACAGGATAGTGACGCGCTGTGCCAGAGCGTCGCTTTCAGATACCCATAGTAAAACGGATATTTCACTAACAATTAACCTCTAACCTGTAGCGATTTTACCTCACCCCCAACCTAACTTTAACCCAGTTTCTTTTTCCAAATTTCCCATTAACCGTGTTTGAAAGGAAAGATACAACAAGAAACACAACTTTGCATGCACAAGTGGGTTAAGGTTAGGATGGGGGTGAGGGGAAGGTTAAATTGCAAGAGGGCAAAGGCCACAATTTACTAAAATCTCAGTTTTACCGCGGGCGTGTGGATACATGTGACCTGAACTGACCTCAGAACAGTTTCATCTTTATCCGTGAGGCCGTGAGGTTCAGGAGGAGAGAAGTCCTCAAACTGGTTGGAGGCGATCTCTGCAGGTTTGGGTTTTTGGGATGTTTTCTCTGCAGCTCTTTGTTCTTGATCTATTTTTATTTCCTTCTCCAGCTTCCTTGATTCCTCTATCCTTTCTCTTTCAGCTCTCTCCATCTTAATCCTTTCCTCTTCCTCCTTTCTCCTTTTTTCCTCTTCCTTACGTCTCATCTCCTCTGCTCTTTCGTTTTCTTCCTTTTCCTTTCTTGCCCTCTCCTCTTCCTCCTCTCTCATTTTCTCCTCATCTCTCTTTATCTGTTCCTTTTTAATTCTCTCCTCTTCCTCCTTTCTCCTCTTTTCCTCTTCCTTACGTCTCATCTCCTCTGCTCTTTCGTTTTCTTCCTTTTCCTTTCTTGCCCTCTCCTCTTCCTCCTCTCTCCTTTTCTCCTCATCTCTCTTAATCTGTTCCTTTTTAATTCTCTCCTCTTCCTCTCGTCTCAGTTCCTCCTCTGCCTCCCTTTCTGCCTTCTCCGCTTTAACCCTTCTTTCTTCTTCCTCTTGTCTCAACTTCTCCTCTGCTAATCTCTGTAGCTCTTGCCTTCTCAGCATCTCTTCCTCTTTTTTCCTCCTCTCCTCCCGCTCTCTTGTTCTTTTCTCTTCCTCTATCCTTTCCTTCTCCACCTGTCTAATTTTTTCTTCTTCCATTCTCCTTTCTTCTAACCTCTCATATTCTTCCCTTTCTCTCCTTGCCTTCTCTTCCTCCAGTTTTTTCATAAGCTCCTCTTGTTGCCTTCTCTCCTCCTCAGCCCTTTCTTCCTCCCTTCTAATACTTTCTTCTTTCAATCTATTTTCCTCCGCTAACTTGTACTCTTCTTCTTGCCTCTTCTTCTCTAGAGCCTTCTCTTCCTCCCTCCTAATCATTTCTTCTTGAAGTTCTCTTTCTTTCTCAAGTCTCATCTTTTGTTCCAGTATTTTCTGCTCTTCGTCCCTTTTCTGTCTCTCCTCCTCCTCTTGTTTCAACTTCTCTTCCCGAATTCGCTCTTCTTCCTCCCTTTTAACCCTCTCTTCCTCAGCCGCTCTCTCTTCTTCTCGTCTTCTCATGTTCTCCAGCTCCTTTTCCCTTTTCTTCTCTTCCTCTCTTTTCCTCTCTTCTTCTCTTTGAATTTTTATTCTTTCCTCTTCCTCTCGTCTGAGCTTCTCTTCAGCCAACCTCTCCATCTCCTCTTGTTGTCTCCTTAACGCCTCCTGTTCTCTCCTCTTCTCTTCCATTTTAATCATTTCTTCCTCTTCCTCATTTGACTCATCCACACCATCCCTTCCATGTTGATCTTCACCTTCATCCTCCTCTCCCTCCTCCATCCATGGAGAGTACTCCTTCACTGCTTCGAGTGAATCTCCAGAAGGCGGAGAGCTTTCGGGAACGTCCTCCATCGACCCGTGACCTGAACTCGCCAGGCTGAAATTGGAGCCGATGCGGGACGTTCGGGGCAGCGGCTCTTCACAGTAAACGTGACTCCCGTTGATGCACAGGTTGCTCTGCTCTGCAGGAGTTTGCTTTTGACTACCAGAGAGCACATTTTTGTTGCTTGAGCTACCAGAGCGTTTATGCATCGAGAACTTGAACTTCTTTTTACCTGAAAGCACATGGAGAAGTTAGTATGCAATGATGCAAGTTTAGAAAAAACAACAATAAAGGCTCTGACCTTCGGAGGCCTCCACATTCAGCCCAGATGACTGGCTCCCACTCAGAGGGGAGTTTTTGGCAGGCAGAACTGACATGGACTGAGACATATTCCTCTGCAGGTTGGACTTGGGAGCAAATAACGACTTCATCTTGAGTTTCTTTGACTTTTTGTCCTTGCCCTTCCCCTCAGCATCCCCATTTGCTGCCTCCTCCTCCTCCTCACTGTCCGTCAGAATCTGAGTTAAAGATGGCACAACAGGAGGCTCGGATTCCTTTTTCTTGCCACGGACTTTGTCCTTGAACTTTCCCAGACGTGAGCGGGATTTTCCTGCCGTAGAAAGGTCAAACATGCTGGCGGTCATGTCGTTTTTCATGAACTGGATGTCCAGAAGAACCTCTCCTCGGTCTTTGTCTGCTTTGCCAGTCTTGTCCAGTAACTTAAACCACCTGTTGGACACATTAGACAAAAAGGTCAACTGGAAATCAGAATACGGTGATTTCATTTATTTGTGGAAAACTTTCATTTGCTTGATCTAGATGAATGTTATGTAATTTTCTTAGACCTAAAGACTAAGTTTACTTGTTTAACACATTTGCAGCGACCTCTAGAATTAAAGGAACACCTTGTGAGTCGATCTCTGTGAGGAAAGAGCTCTGGTGCTCTAGTTTCAGAGAGGAGTTAGCTGGAGGAGTGGGGAGCAGAAGACTGCGAGATTTGGAGTCCTATTTCCTGATATTCAGACATCTCTCCTGTGATTGGCTACCAACAACGTAACTACCACAGACTTTGCTTCGCAACGTTGATGTTTGATCTCCACAAATAACTCAAGCCTGGAGGAGCTCTGCCATGTGGTGGAGTTGCTAATGCTAACAGTTAGCTTTAACTAGCAGAGATGTTATCTGTGGTTTCCTGGACGCTAAACCCAAAACATCCTTCCACGTCGTGAGTTGAGATGGGTGATTCCACGAATGCCAATTTCCAATGTGACGTAGAATTTACTGACTTGTAATCCAATGGGCCATTCCCATCTGTACCGGGTCGGCCCGGGCCGGGTAGCCCCAGTCGGCCCCAGCCTGGCCCGGTTGATTCCACACATCCTTGTCTTAAGCCCATGTGGGCTGATTCTACCCACCAATCAGAGGCTTGCTCTAATGGAAGGTGTGAATTTGCTGTCAGCAGTGGGTGTGTTGGCCCTGGTCGGCCTGAAGCAGACCCCCTCGAGAAGAGGGCTGAGAATGAGCCTTGGTTGGCCCGGAAAAATACCAGGCCACCCAGATATGTAAACAACCTAGGCTACCCGGCCCAGGCCGACCCGGTACAGATGGGAATGGCCCACAAGAGTTCCCCGTCTATTTAATAATCAGTGGCTAATGCTGGAAATTGGGGTAGAGGATGCATTCAGCCTGCATGCTAAACTCAGATTGATCATATTTAAAAATGAACTAGTACAAAAATTGTTTCTCAGTGAACTTGGTCGTTGCACATTTACTCTTGTTGACTCTGGACGTAAATCCTGTCCCAGACAGAGAGAAAGGGGGTTTGTTTTCAATCTAAGGAGATTAGCCTTTGGTTCTCATGGAGCGCAAATCTCCTCCACCTTTACCTTACAAACACTGGTACAGCGCGCGCGCGTGTGTGTGTGTGTGTGTGTGTGTGTGTGTGTGTGTGTGTGTGTGTGTGTGTGTGTGTGTGTGTGTGTGTGTGTGTGTGTGTGTGTGTGTGTGTGTGTGTGTGTGTGTGTGTGTGTGTGTTAATGTAAACTACCATATCTAATAAGACATTGTACCAACACTAACATACTGATCTTGACCTAAATGAAAACCTGCATAAAATACTGAAAATCCTTAACTGCATTGGCGTAACTTTCTGCAGCTGTTACGGTTCTGTTCAAAGGGTCTAAGGAAGACAACAATCATTTCATAAAGTCAGCATAAAATGTGCTTATCAGACAAAAAAAATGGACAGCTCATCAGTGAGAAAACAGACTGAAATCTGGATTCCAAAGGAAATGAGGAAGTCAGGAAGGGGGCACCGTGTCTGCAAGTGTGCCAAGCAAATAAAAAAAGTCATCCTGAATACCTGCTGCAGGCGCTTTGTGTCATTCTCTAAAATGTGTTATTTTATAGTATGTGAACCCTCAGTTAACAAGCCTCCAGAGACGTCACCACTACAGAGTGCACAGCTCTTCTCTTATTGTCCTGCAGAAGTTGTTTTGTTAGGATCCTCCTCTCTTCCTCAGGAATGCTTCAGATGTGTGGCACAAACAAACCAGAGGAGGAAAACCGCCTTTCCTGGAATATGCAGCATAGTTCACTGCTGTCAAAGCTCCCACACCTCCCATTTACTGATGAGTAACGAGATGAGATTTGCAACTTCCAGGCCTCGGCATTATAAATACTACCTCATGGGGTCTGATGAATGCGCTTCAGCTAAATGCTATTTCAACCATTTGTCATGGAAATGAAGGATTATTTCATATGTGCAGCCACATTTCTTTTGTGCTGCAAGGACAACCTGATCTGTTTCAACAGTTTAATACAAAAGTAGAACATTTGGACCAAAACAAGCCATATCCATGCAAGAATGTGCAGTAACAGATATCGATACCAAAACAGATTACAACAACCATATTCATATTGTTGCTTTTTCTTCTATTTTACCCTCCAAAACTTGGTCTGTCAGATTAATCATTTCCTTTTGCTTTCCACTTATTCAGCATTACAGAAGAGTGGTGAGATTACTACAAACTCCTGATGTTCAACAGCCAAGCAGCTGCTCAACCCTGGTGCTCGAAGCTGGGGAGGTGATTAGATGACCTTCAGAGATTCAACCTGCTTATTGGACAGCTATCTCCTTCATGAAAAAGTTATCTTATATTTGACCTCGCTCCAAAAGCACATTCTACAACAATCTTCAAACGTTGCTGAAGTCTCTCCGTATTCAGCCCGGATTGAACATTGTAAATTACTTAAGATTATATTATTTTACTGTGGATTTGTTCAAGAAAACAAAACATTCAAATATTTTTGGCATTTTGTTCAGAAAAACGGCCGTACGAGCCAGACTGACAGCTTGAGGGGGGACACTGTGCAGACCCCAACAGAAACAAGCCAACAGTTTGAATAAATAACTAAACAAGAAAATGCATTTGCAGTGTTTTCCTGCAATTGCATTTCCTAGAATGATTAGAAGGTGAACGTTTTGTGTGAATTTGCTCACTGCCTGGGGGTGCCTCCAGTTTTCAAATACGGTGTTGCTACCAAACGTTAAACCGTGTTGGTCAAGTCATGCACAATTCTTATAAACTGTAATGATAAATGGCCTGTATTTGATATAGCACCTTCTAGAGTCATGGAACCCCCCAAGGCGCTTTACAACACAATCAGTCATTCACCCATTCACACCCTGGTGATGAGTTACATTGTAGACACAGCTGCTCTGGGGCACACCGACAGAGGTGAGTCAGCCGTACACAGGTGCCACCAGTCCCTCCGACCACCATCAGCAGGCAGGGTTGGTTAAGTGTCTTGTCTACGGACACAATGACAGCTACAGACTGAGCGGGGCTCGAACCTGCAACCTTTCGATTACAGGGCAAGCACTTAACTCCTGTGCCTGTAATAAAAAGGAAACTCAGGCTTTAATGAAATAACGGACCAAAAAGTTTTTATTTTTTGCTAAATTTATATATTTTTTTTGAAGTGTCTAATGTTCCTAGGAGTGGCCATTGCAGGTGGTACCAACATACCTTTTGCACCAATAAAAGCTGGTAAATTGCTGGACTTGAGTCCTTTTATAGGTCTCTGCAGTTATAAAGCGGAGGTAAGAGTGTATGCTCCTTATAATCATGTCTAATTTTGTCATCGTGTTTTAAAGCACCAAACTGGAACCATAATACCTGGAGAAGCTTGTACAACTGGCTATCGTGTTCTGATGAAGACTGATTATTCATGTCTTTTCATCAGGTTTGAAATAAAAAATCTGGTTGAGTTCAAACACACACACACACACACACACACACACACACACACACACACACACACACACACACACACACACACACACACACACACACACACACACACACACACACACACACACACACACACACACACACACACACACACACACACACACACACACACACACACACACACACACACACACACACACACACACACACACACACACACACACACACGAGCTCATGGTGGGATCGACTGGGCTTGGTGCTTCACTGCAGAATGCAAATGCAGACTGAAGAACAAAAGCAGTTTAAGCACATTTTTCTAATTGTTTCTAGAACAGCCAAAAGGTAAAGAAGTAGCCTACAGATGAGCTCAATGATAATTTAAAATAATTCCTCATTGGGTCAGAACTTACATTTTTGGTCAAAACGAAAAGGATGGACAAAAAGACTTTTAAAAATGTTTCTGGAAAAAATGTCTTTTAGCCCACAATAAACTTATAGAAATATTCCTCTTTAACATGTATTAAAGTAGAGTCATTCACCAACGTTCAGAACCTTATTGTATAATAATCTGACCGAGGATCTAAAACAAAGTAAAATAATCTAAAACATTACTACTTTATGGCCCGCTACCTCACAAGCCTCAAAAACCACACCCAACAAGTCAAAATGAGAAGAACCAAGTTCCTTCTGTTAAATCAGGAGGGAAGTTGCAAAAGCGGGAGGAGATGAAGTGACATTTACTAACGCAGTGGAGACGCTCCAAAACTCAACTCACTACTCTGGTAGAAACTTAACATTCTGCTGGACAGGAGGGTCATTACCAACTCCAGATTGTGTGGATATGTCACCATACTTTCTCTTCACACATCCTTCCTGTACTAGCGATAACACAATACCCGGAGTGACTCGGGCCGTTCTTATCGCAGAACACAGCTGTTAGTGTGAGAACAGCTGAGTAAGAGAAATAACACTGAGGTCTAAAATTGCCCAGGTTTTGGTGTGTCTGTGTGTTGGAGAAGGCAAAAGGAGGGCAGCAGCCTCAAGTAAACAGAATAAAGCTGAAAACGGACTCCAGTGGCTGCAGCAGACCAATGATTAATCCATTCCTGACATGAGATCTGTATCTGGAGCCTTGATCTTTTGTTTTCTTTCATAATTAGATCTCCAAGATTGTTTCCGGGAAGCAACAGATGAACTTAGCTTGTTGTCATAACAAGAGTAATGTTTGAGTTCACAGAGCTGAAGTTGAATGATGAGTCTAACAAAAAGGTTCAGAATAAAGCTTGAAAGATCAGCTGTCCTCTTATTAGAAAGCAAAACGGAGCAGCTTTTCAAACAATACCGACCCAAGCGTCTACATCTTCAGTTAATAATAAAGTGCTTCACAAAAAAAAAAAAAGACCAAAAAGGCTGAATATCTGGAGCTCAGAGGGAGTTTCAGAATCTGGAGGTCACTGATGTACTACCAGCAGAACATCCTCACATGTCCTCAGGGACACAGCGGGGACGTATGGATGTAGAAGTTCTCCGATCTAAGATAGGACACATGACTTTTTCTCAAGTTATCATAGTCCTATGGACATGACAAAGCATGTTTATGAAGTTCTTTCAATTTTGTTGGGTTTTATTCTTGACTGTTACAGCACCTTCCAGAAGGAGCCGTTTCAGGGTTCCGTCACTTTAAGAACACGAGCTGGAGCTGGCCACGCCCACCCTTTCCCCGCCGAGACTACTATAAGCTGAGAAGCTCTGATATCCTTTAGGAGAGCCGCTGTTCCTTCAGCAGCTCTCCTTCAGACAAGAGGTGGTTTTATTGTATTGTCTCCGTTTGTGACATCACTGACGGGGACTTTTTGAAACAGCTCGTTTAAGACATTTTTTTTCCTGTCCTGTCCGGCTATAAAGCAATCAGAATTGATGTCCGAGTTCAGAAGACAAACCTCACAGTTTCTCATTATAGATTTAGCTATAATGCTACTCCTGATACCAAAACTTTATTAAAAATATGTGTGACTGTTGTAAATCCCAACAGACACGAAGACAAATGAAACGGAGGGGGGAGAGGAAAGGAAGTGGTGTGTGTGTGTGTGCGCGCGCGAGGTGGGGGGTTTCACAAAAATAAACAAAGGATGTTCAGGAATCCACTTCTAGAGTTTGTGTTTAGACAAATCCTGAAAGCAAACAGGGACAGAAAATGGATTAACTGGGTTTTTTGACGTTGTGATTGTTTTTAGAAGCGGTAAAGACCCACATGGTGGCACAAAAGAAAGCACAAGAATGTTTTTGCATAAAATGTCCACTTTAACAACGTCAAGTCAAAACCAGTGAATCAGTGTGAGAAGTGAAACATTCTGAAGCAGCCGTCAGATCGAGAGGCAAACTGACAAAGAGTTACAGTAATCTAGACAACTGGGGATTAAATGCGTGTAGAACTATTTTCAGCTGAGAGCAGCAGAACAACTTCTTGGTGATAAAAGCAAGAGTAAACCTATTTGACGAGAATGTCCAACAGCTGAGCCGAGATTCCACCAAAATTCCAACTGAAGATATTTTTAGCAATAAAACCAAGAGTTTCTACCACCTCAGGCACAAATGTGTCAACAAGGACTTCAGTTTTCTCTCTGTGAAGTTGGAGAACCCCCCCCCCCCCCCGAAGAGTCAAAGCAAAACTTCTACTTGCCCTTATATAATGTAAGGACACCCCCACCTCCTCTGGTAAATGTAATCAGTCAAGGCTGAGTGCTTACATGCTGGAGAAAAAAAGCCTGACCTTACGTGACTTTCACTGTTGCCATCAGTGTTTGTTTTTCGTTGATAAAACAGTCAGGAATGCAAGGCCAAAGCGGGGCTGAAACGTCGCAGCACGTGAATTTACTGAGCTCAGAAAAATATCAACACACATGAGGCTGAATCTGAATTACAAACGAAAACCAAACGTTAATCTCATGGATGCATGCTCACCAAGTACAAGTGTCACTTTTCAAAATAAAAGTATAAACAGTTGCGGGCGAAAGTCGAACAAACCTGATTAGCATTTGTGAACAAACATTTTATTTTAACTACATTCACCTTTTGAAACAGGAAGATCACAATTACAGTAATTTTAAAATGGCCAGTATTTGTATAGCGCCTTCTAGGGTTCAACAACCCCCGCCCCCAGATACTTTACAACACAATCAGTCGTACACACACACACACACACACACACACACACACACACACACACACACACACACACACACACACACACACACACACACACACACACACACACACACACACACACACACACACACACACACACACACACACACACACACACACACACACACACACACACAGGATGCGCTACAATGTAGCCACAGCTGCCGTGGGGTGCACTGACAGAGGCGAGGCTGTCGAGCACCAGTGCCACTGGCCCCTCAGACCAGTGCCAACAGGCAGGGCGGGTTAAGTGTCTTGCCCAAGGACACAACAACAGCATTCTCTGCCGGCATCGATCCTACAACTCTCCAATTACTGGACAACCCGCTCCAGCTCCTGAGCTACTGCTGCCTTTACATGCGTCTTCTCTTAGTAAACAGTCGATAACAATCTGACCACAAGTTGGTTGAAATAGTTTATTATAACGAACAAATAAGAGCCTTGCTTTGCATGCATTTGTCCCAAGACATCAAGTAAAACAAGCAGGAGTGAGCAAGCTGCTCTGGGTTATAGAGGGATAGAAAACATTCACTAAGCCTGGAGCAGGAATCGTTTGTGATGGCTGGATTAGCTCTCTGTGTTATTAACCAGGAGTTGTTTTTAATAAAGGGACAGGTTATGGAAACCAAAATAAGTTTGTTCCATACACACCTGAGTATTTGAGTTTTGCATCAAAAGCAGCATACAGGAGTGCTAAAACATTTTGATTCTGACAGAGGCAAATGATGCCTCAGAACGAGTTGTTTATCCTCTTTACTTCGTTTTCAGGAAAATACTAAATTCTAAAACGTTCTTTAGCAGGATCAGATACCAGCACCAGAACGGCCTGTAAAACCTGCTGCTGGACTCTCCAACATATCTGATCCTTTTCAGACTAAACAATTACCTCAAACAAGGGTGTGGATTAATTATTTGATCAATTCAGATGGTTGCTCCTGTTTGGGAGGGAATTTTTAATTACCGTAAAGTTTAGAAGGAAGTGTCTCCTGTCAAGTAGGTGGATGTGGGGGTCATCTTTTCACCTTCTGCATTCATTTGCTGATGTAGGTAACGCTGTTAGGCATCCTTGAGGGTTGCTGCCAAGGAAACAACTCCCTCAAGCAGCACCGGTGCAAGTGGGCAACCATCAGAAGTCCAAGCCGGTAGAACGGGCTTGTGCAGTGGTGCATGGAGCTGAGCTCTCATTGCTAAAATATCAGCAGACGCATTTAAAGCTCTTCAAAATGCTGACCAGGGTTGTCTCACATTAAATAATTCACAGCTCTGTTCACAAACGCTGAAAAGGGCTGTTGAGCATTTAAAGTGGGATTATAGTTTGATTCTGAGGGGGTCACAAAGGTGCAGCAGGTGGTTCTGATCAACATTGGCTCATTAACTCAGAATTTCAACGTTTACCCATCAGGAAAAAGTTTACAGAGTAAAACTTCAGTTACTTCTGGGGGAAACAGAGCTGCAGGTGGGAGGAGAGAAAGCTGCTGCAGCTTGTTGTAAAGTTTAGGAAGTCAGTCAGCTGCAAGTCACCTGCTGGGTGTTTAAACACTCCTGCTGTGACTTCATGTTTTGTTTCTGATCCATTTGGTCTTGGTGGACTTACTGTGTCTTGTTGCGGGTTGTGTCCTCGCTCAGCTGCAGCAGGTTGATGGCAGCCTGTCCCAGCTGCTTGTCTGGACCCACCAGGGCTCGGTGCTGGACGTGGACGTGCAGCATGCAGCGCTCCGGTCCTCCTCCGCCTGCCTGCAGCACCGGCGGCAGCTCGAAGGTGGCCTCCTCCTTCCACACCGGAGCTACGGTTTTCTCCACCACTGATGTCTGGAACTTCTCCTTCCCGACTTGCATGAGCGCGTATGCGTCATTGGTGCCGCTCTTCCCTTTCACCCTGAGCCCTCTGGCTTGGAGCACCGTTACCTGGACGCTGGTGGGACACCACAGCTGGTCCGCTAGCGACATGTTTGACACCACCTGTGGATCTGCGATCATGAAGCCCGAAAACAAACGAGCGGTCTCGCCGTGAAACTGGACAGCAGCCCGGAAAAGTTAGTTTAAGAGCTCCTCCGGACTTCAGGGACCAGCTGTTTGAGCGAGTTCACACCCGGGAGGGGGGGAGCTTGGCTTGGACAGATCACGCCCCTCTCCTGCAAGCTAACAGGTGATTGGATTATTCCTTGGCACGTGGTGTGTTTATTCACACCTTCATTCAACAGCAAACACCTGAGTATTATCAACACCTGAGAAATAAATTAGTTCAATATGTAAAAACGGGTTTTATACATTTGGATGACGTATTAAGTAACACAGAATTAAAATATTTGCTTTTTTAAAATATTGACAAGATCAGAGTTTTTTAGAATAAAAATGAAACTTTAACAAAAGAGCGGTCTTCCTCTCAAACCTGAGGCTGCTGCTCTAAATACCATGGGAAGGGACAGCAGACCTGGTTGGTGAGCCTTGATCAGATAAGGCCTGTGTGTGTGTGTGTGTGTGTGTGTGTGTGTGTGTGTGTGTGTGTGTGTGTGTGTGTGTGTGTGTGTGCGTGTGCGTGCGTGTGCGTGTGCGTGTGTGTGTGGGGAGGGGGTCTGTATAGTCTCAGGCTCAAGTGTCTGCTGGATCCACCCAGTTGCCGGACTGGTAACCTCCCCGTACCTGATTTCCCGCTATTACTTTCACATTTCCAGACAAACTGGAGTCACGTCTACAGAATATATTCAGTTTTTCTATTCTCTCACCAGTCTGCAGGGTAACATCCTCTCAGGTTTATATCTAGCTTTCACAACTTCCCCAATGGTTTTATTATTTAAACAGTGACTCCTGCTGTTCGAGGAAAAAATACCACGTTTTAAAAATACTTTACAACAAAACTGTATATTTCCCCTCTGTTAAATGAGCGGGCCGTGCTTTATATGGGTTTCACTGCAGCAAAGGTTATAAACAAAAATAGAATCTTGAGCCAATTAGTAATCTGACGTCAGAGCTCTGCGTGACTGCAGGGTTAATCGTTCAGCTATAACATATAATCTGCCGTTTCTGTAAATCTGATTGAAAGAAACCTGAAATACATGTTTGGTCCTATCACATAGATTATGTACTATTAAATATGCATGAAGGGAAACGTTGCAGGGTCACCCCCCAGAGTTCAGTTCTTTATTGAACCATCTGCACTTTCTTTCATAGGTTTCACCTTTTTTACTGGTGTATTTGTTTGTTTTACATGTCTTTACCTATGTTGCACCTTTTTAAATGGGATTTTGTAAATTATGTTTTACCATGTTTTCCCCATCTGTTTGTTTTACTCCAAGGTGGCTGACTCAGTGGGAGCACCCTCGATTTTGTTATACCTTCAGATATTACGAGGCAGTAGCTCAACAGGTAGAGCGGGTTGTCCGGTAATCGAAAGCTTGCAGGTTCGATCCAGGCTCTGGACTGAGAACTCTGGTGTTGTGTCCTTGGACAAGACACTTAACCCACCTTGCCTGCTGGTGGTGGTCGGAGGGACCGGTGGCACCCGTGCTCGCTAGCCTCGCCTCTGATGGTGCGTCCCAGGGTAGCTGTGGATACATCATAGCTCATCACCATTAGTGTGTGAATGGATGAATGATACACTGTAGTGTAAAGTGCTTTGGAGTCCTTACTCTGACAGGCGCTATTCAAGTGTGGGTCATTTGTCATTTATGACAATAAAGAACTTTTCTACTCTGTTCTAGAACAAAAAGGAACAGATTATGAAAAGTCTACATATATATGGTATATATGTTCCTCATTTCATAAACAGAAGTCTAGCTGAAGAGTTTGGGATCTCCAGATGTCTGTACACGGTGTCTAAGATGAATGTATTTTTTTAAATTTATTTTGTTGATGCAAAAACATTCATCTTAGACAGTGTGCACAGACATCTGGAGATCCCAACCTCTTCAGCTAGACTCCTGTTTGCTGACGTCTCTTCAGCATTTAACACCCTGCAACCTCACATCCTGGCTGGCAAACTCTCCTCTCTTTTTCACCTGGACGATCAGATAATCCTATGAATCCTGGCTTTTTTAACTAACAGACCACAGAACGTGCTGGTTTACAACACTCTCTCAGACCTTCTTTAAACCTCCACTGGCTCCCGGCCAGCACAAGGCTGCGTGTTGTCTCCTCTACTCTTCATCCTGCATACAGATGACTGTAGATGCGCCCAGCCTAACAGAATATGCTGATGACACTGTGCTCCTGTCTCTTCTGCCAGGCCCTTCTGTTAACCATGGGCAGGTCCTGCAGGAGTTTGTGGGTTGGTGTGACACTGCATGCCTGGAGCTGAACGTGAGCAAAACCAAGGAGATGGTGGTGTCCTTCTCACACAAACAGAGCACCGGTTACCGCTGCCTCCACCATCATCCATGGAAAGCCAGTGGAGCTGGATGAAGAGTATAAATATCTAGGAACCACCTTTGATCACCTCCTGAAATTCACCTCCAGCATTGAGGATATTCTCAGAAAGCGCCAGCAACAACTCTACCTCCTGGAGTCAGGAAGGACATTTTACTGACTTTCTATCCCTCTTTCGTAGATCACATTTTCCATCCCCTGCTGGTTTAACTCTGTCAGCCTGACGTATAGAAACAGTCTACAAAACATCGTCAAGGTGTGCTCTCGGATCGTTGGTCTACCACTGAGAAACTTAACATCTCAATGTGACCAGCATACAGGAACTTTAGCACAGAAAATTGTTAAAGACCCCTCACACCCTCTTCATACTGTTTTCGAGTCGCTGCCCTCCAAACGCCGACTTCGCTGCCCATGCTGTAAAACACAGAGGAAGAGAAGTTCCTTTGTTCCCAGAGCTGTGCTTCTTCTTAATTCTTAGTGCAGATGGGGAGTGTGTGCATTACTTGTATGTGCGTGCATGTAAGTACATGTACACATGTGTATTTGTATGTGCGTATGTGTGAGGGAGTGAGTGAGTGTGTGTGTGAGCATAAAGGTTTACTCATAGATGATCATTCACATGTAAACGTATGAGGTGAATGCGTATGTAGGTTTTATGAATATGTAAATTGATTAGTTTTAGAGCTTAGAGGTTTTAGTGTCTGCTGCTTCACAATGCTGTCTCAAATTGCCCTTCGGGGATTAATAAAGTTGTCTTGAGTCTTAAGTTATGTCACTAATTAGGCCTACACAAACCCCTTACATAATTGTGTTAGCTCATAAAACACAAAAGCAAATACATTCACTTATAGAGCTCCGGGAGTTGACGTCACTTCTCCCGGCATGCAACAGTTCAAATCGAAACGGCGCCATCTTGGCAGGCAGAAGCCCGCAGCTGGACTATTTGTTATTGTCAGAAAACTCAGTCAGACAGGAAGTATGGTAGATTCCTGTTGTGCCCCAGGATGCAGAACAGACGCGGACGACATAAGCAATGAGCCATCTACAAGATTCCCCAAGATCCAGAGCGCCGCAAACGTTGGATCATTGCAATAAAACGTGCTAGTGACCTGGCTAAAATGAAACTGTGGGATCCCGAGAGTAAAGGTTTTCACTTATGCAGCGACCACTTCATATCAGGTACTAAAACCAACGTTTCCTCAACTGTGTATGGTATTTATTTTAAATGCTTTTATTGCGATTCTTAGTAGGCTTCCTAAACTTATTTTGGCGTGGCTTTTTCTGTCTTATTACTCATAGCAACAAGTAAACATCACATAAAACGTTGCCTCGTGAGTTCTGCGTGCTGCCGTTTCCGTGTCATGATCACAGCAATTAACCAGCTAAGCTGTTTTTAATTTTTAAGCAGTGGTTGATCAATTGTCAGATCACACATAAAAAGCAGTTTGGATTGCTATTATCTGTCTCACCGAGACAGATCTCAGACAGATCCTGAGACGCTCCTGCCTGACATATTTATTTTATTCACGGAAAAAAATCAGACTAGTGATTTCTCTTGGCGTTCAGTTTGTACATTCAAACAGCACAGCACTCTATTTAAACTACTTACATGTAAATCTATGTTATTTGTCCATCCATCCATCCATTTTCATCCGCTTATCCAGAGTCGGGTTACGAGGGCAGTAGCGTCGAGAGGCCCAGACTTCCCTCTCCCCAGCCACTTGGGCCAGCTCCTCTGGGGAAATCCCAAGGGGTTCCCCGGCCAGGTCCGGTAAGAAGTCCGCGCCGACAGCTTCTGACGTTTTTAAAAAGTATCCCAGGGGCACGGTAAGGGTCGGAGATGTTTAGTCTATTTAATTTCTGACTATATAAAACGATTTCTTCGGTTTTAAAGTGTGAAGTAAACTCCGACGAAGTAAAATCCAAGCCGATCCCGTTCATGTTCACGTTTACGATCCGTGTTTGTTTACCTTTTTTTCCTGCCAATATGGCGTCTACTAACTGAGAGTCACGTGGGGTCCGGAGCTCTATAGGCTATCTGCTTTGTGAAGCGTCCAGACTGAAAACAACATTTAAACTTTAAGCGAGACCCAGAATATTGGACGTTCCCCAAACCAACAAGCAAGTGTGAGACCTTGTAGCATTTCTTGTACATTTCTCGGCAAAAATGTACTTTTCCAGCTTTTTAAAAGAATAAATCAACATTTCAAACTTATGCCTTCCTATGTTAGGCGGTAACTGCAAAACAAAATAAGCTTTAAAATAATTTAGGAAAAATAGAACACTTTTAATTATTTCAGTTGTTAAAGTAGCAATAGATAGCAATTTTCTTTACATTAATCATTCATTGAACTCAGTGACTGCGTCAGAAACTTGACCAGTTTCATATTTGACACCACCACGTAATCTAATTCATTACAGCTATAAAACAAGCTGATATATGAGTGAGAAAATGGAAAGTTTTCACATTTAAAATGGTAAATCGCCTGTATTTGTGTAGCTCTGTCTTTGAGTTCTACAACCCCCAAGGCGCTTTATAACACATTCAGTCATTCACCCATTCACACACACATCCCCACGCTGGTGGGTATGAGCTACAATGTTGCTACAGCTACCCTGGGGCGCACTGACAGAGGCGAGGACTGCCAAACACTGGCGCCACCGGTCCCTCAGACCACCACCAGCAGGCAAGGCAAGTTAAGTGTCCAGGATTCTCTAGTTGGAGCCGGAATCAAACCTGCAACCTTCCGACTGCTGGACAAACTGCATGACCTCCTGAGCTACTGCTGTGCCAGCTCTTTGACTTATGAGTCATTATGAGTCAAATATTAAAAAAACTTCTTTTTTTTCACTAAAAAAACAAAAAAAGTATTTTTTTTCTCATTATTTCAGAAAAGTCACCCTCATTCAGAATGTTTGTTCGGGGCGGGTTTGAGCTTCCCGCTTAAGGCGCCAAAAGTTCTAGGACCACCCCTGCTCATTCTCCCTCATTTTCTGTACCAAACAAAATAAACATCCACTTTTAAGTGGAAAACTCCCTAAATCCAGGCTTGAGTTTGATTTAGTTTCCTACTTTTGTAAAAACTGAACTGCCATTGCATCAGATGTGAGTCTATAGGTCCATGTTGTCATGTCAGCGTTACGGAATGCTCAGGATTCTTTTGCTGAATCCGACGCAGCGTTGTCAGCACCTTGGCTCACGCCTACAACAAGTCGGCTGTAAAGTTCCTGCTGCTCTTCTTTAAAAGCTTCTTTCACTCTGGCTCGTTTCAGTCCACCGTCCCTGACCCAACACAGGAGAACAAAAAAACAACAGACACAAGGTGTCATACTCAGAATGTCAGTGGCTGCATTTTCCACTTACCCTGAAAAGATCATCAAGACTTGGCTTCAGGGTGTAATAATGTCGCAGTTCAAATATAAAAAGTATTTTTGTGGATTTGGCTCCATGTCCAATTTTAACACAGTGTGATGTTAATAATTAACACATCATGTGATTAAATAAGTGTGTCATTCACCATTTGAGATCCACAAATCCTCCTTTGGCAGCGATGACAGATTTCACTCTGTTGGCAAACTGTACTGCATCCTCTCCTTCCTGTTCATAAATGAAATAAAACAAAACACATACATCTGAAAGTTACATGCACACAGTTCCGCGTAATGTTAATAATTTAGAAATCTTATCTTCTTTGTTACCTTTTGGGTGCATTCTGAATACTAGGATGGGTTTTATTGGCTGTTGTATTGAATGAGAATGTTTCTTCTGCAATGTGGTTGATTAGGAAGCTTATTATTTGATAGGGCCTATGGTTAAAATCTGATGTTATAACAAATCTGAACGAGTAGGAGAGTAGAGGGAGGTGGAGAAGACAGTCAGTAAAGTTGACTCTCCCGTGCCCTGCCTCTAACATGCCTCCATCTAAAAGGCTAGGTTATCCAGAGTTATCTCTGTAGTTATGCTGCTATAGGCTTAGACTGCTGGAGGACATACTGACCACTTTCCGGACTCTACTTTCCTCTACCACTACTCTAATTACAATTTTTCCTGTTATTTCAGATGCAACCTGTCACGTTTAGGAGAGTAGGACCCAAATTGCAAAACCCAGGATGACACGAGGCAGGAATTGAAATAAAGAAAATCCTTTTATTGTAGGATGTGTCCAAAATAAAGAATAAATCCAAGAACAGGGAGGGAGCCAAAATCCAAGAATCCAGGGAGTCAAAAAACACCAGAGGAACGAGCAGACTGACAGGACTAATAACGCTGACAAGCAACAATGGACCGACCAGAACACAGAGACAGACAGGGCTTAAATACACTGGGAGGAGCAAATACCTTAACACAAAACTAAACAACAATTTCCTAAAGACAGAGGGAAGGACTCACACAAACTAGCTGGAGGAGGACATAGTACATACACACACACTGAGCTGGGGACAACGAGGCTGGAGCTGACCTGGGAGGAAACAGTAAAAGATAACATCAGACACTAGACTGACACACAAACTGACACACAGAAACTGACACAGAAAAAGGACACAAGAGGGCGCCAAAGGGCTACAACATAAGACACATAACAGGGATGCAGACAAGGACACATGAGGGCGCTAAGAGAGCACAAGGGGAGCTGGGGGAACAAAGGGACACAAGAGGGAATCTAGAGAGGGATGGAGGACACCAGGAGGCACATAAAGGAAGGGGGCTGACGCAGACCATGACACAACCTTGATTTTCTCTGTTTTTCTCCTCAGAAGAAGCTGAGCTGTGATAGCCCTCATGGAGGGGGCCATCGACTGGCACACTGCTGCTAACCACTTGAACATTCTCCCTCTCCTGATGACAACATTTTACTCTCATTGACATGGAATGTGCTACTACTAGTTTACCTGTTGAATTAATTATAGATTCACTAAGATAAAGACTTCGTCTTCGTCTTCGTCTTCGTCTTCCTCCGCTTATCCGGGTCCGGGTCGCGGGGGCAGCATCCCAATTAGGGAGCTCCAGGCCGTCCTCTCCCCGGCCTTGTCCACCAGCTCCTCCGGCAGGACCCCAAGGCGTTCCCGGACCAGATTGGAGATGTAACCTCTCCAACGTGTCCTGGGTCGACCCGGGGGCCTTCTGCCGGCAGGACATGCCCGAAACACCTCCCCGGGGAGGCGTCTAGGAGGCATCCTGACCAGATGCCCAAACCACCTCAACTGGCTCCTTTCGATCCGGAGGAGCAGCGGTTCTACTCCGAGTCCCTCCCGAATGTCCGAGCTCCTCACCCTATCTCTAAGGCTGAGCCCGGCCACCCTACGGAGGAAACTCATTTTGGCCGCTTGTATCCGCGATCTCGTTCTTTCGGTCATTACCCAAAGCTCATGAACATAGGTGAGGATTGGGACGTAGATCGACCGGTAAATCGAGAGCCTGGCTTTCTGGCTCAGCTCCCTCTTCCCCACGAAAGATCGGCTCAGCGTCCGCATCACTGCAGACGCCGAACCAATCCGCCTGTCGATCTCCCGATCCCTCCTACCCTCACTCGTGAACAAGACCCCGAGATACTTAAACTCCTCCACTTGAGGTAGGACCTCTCCCCCGACCCGGAGGTGGCAAGCCACCCTTTTCCGGTCGAGAACCATGGTCTCAGATTTGGAGGTGCTGATCCTCATCCCAGCCGCTTCACATTCGGCCGCGAACCTACCCAGCAAGAGCTGAAGGTCAGAGCTGGATGAAGCTAGGAGGACCACATCATCCGCAAAAAGCAGAGACGAGATTCTCCTGCCACCAAACTCGACACACTCCACACCACGGCTGCGTCTAGAAATTCTGTCCATAAAAGTGATGAACAGAACCGGTGACAAAGGGCAGCCCTGGCGGAGTCCAACCCTCACTGGGAACAGGTCCGACTTACTACCGGCTATGCGGACCAAACTCACGCTCCTCTGGTAAAGGGACTGAATGGCCCTTAACAGAAGGCCACCCACCCCATACTCCTGGAGCGTCCCCCACAGGGTGCCCCTGGGGACATGGTCATAAGCCTTCTCCAAATCCACAAAGCACATGTGGATTGGTTGGGCAAACTCCCATGCCCCCTCCATCACCCTTGCAAGGGTATAGAGCTGGTCCACAGTTCCACGGCCAGGACGAAAACCACATTGCTCCTCCTCTAGCTGAGATTCAACTATCGATCGGACCCTCCTCTCCAGTACCTTGGCGTAGACCTTTCCAGGGAGGCTGAGGAGTGTGATCCCCCTATAGTTGGAACACACCCTCAGGTCACCCTTCTTAAAGATGGGGACCACCACCCCGGTCTGCCACTCCCTAGGAACTGCCCCCGATGACCACGCAATGTTGTAGAGACGTGTCAACCATGACAGCCCTACAACATCCATAGCCTTGAGATACCCAGGACGAACCTCCGCCGCTGTGTAGTTGTTTGACTGCCTCAGCAACTTCTGCCCCCGAGATCGGACAGTCCATCCCCAGGCCTCCCAGCTCTGGTTCCTCCTCGGAATGCGCAATGGTGGGATTGAGGAGCTCCTCAAAGTATTCCTTCCACCGTCCGACTATAGCCTCAGTTGACGTCAGCAGCTCCCCATCCCCACTGTAAACAGTGTGAGCGAGTTGCTGCCTTCCTCTCCTGAGGCGCCGGACAGTTTGCCAGAACCTCTTTGGAGCCGATCGATAGTCTTTCTCCATGGCCTCACCAAACTCCTCCCACGCCCGAGATTTTGCCTCGGCAACTGCCACTGCTGCACCCCGCTTGGGTATCCGGTACCTGTCTGCTGCCTCCGGAGACCCACAGACCAGCCACGCCCTGTAGGCCTCCTTCTTCAGCCTGACGGCTCCCCGAACCTCTGGTGTCCACCAGCGGGTACGGGGGTTGCCACCACGACTGGCACCGGCCACCTTACGACCACAGCTAGCAACAGCCGCCTCGACAATCGCAGAGTGGACCAAGGCCCACTCGGACTCAATGTCCCCCACTGCTCTCGGGACGTGGTCAAAGCTCTGCCGGAGGTGGGAGTTGAAGACCGTCTTGACAGGTTCTTCTGCCAGGCGTTCCCAGCAGACCCTCACTATGCGTTTGGGTCTGCCAGGTCTACGCGGCATGTTCCCTTGCCATCTGATCCAACTCACCACCAGGTGGTGATCAGTTGACAGCTCCGCCCCTCTCTTCACTCGGGTGTCCAAAACATACGGCCGCAGGTCAGATGATACGACTACAAAATCTATCATCGACCTGTGACCTAGGCTGCCCTGGTACCAAGTGTACCGGTGGGCATCCTTATGTTCGAACATGGTGTTCGTTATGGCCAAACTGCGGCTTGCACAGAAGTCCAATAACAAAACACCGCTCGAGTTCAGATTAGGTGGGCCGTTCCTCCCAATCACACCCCTCCAGGTCAAGCTGTCATTGCCCACGTGAGCATTGAAGTCCCCCAGCAGGACAATGGAGTCCCCTGATGGAGCACTATCTAGCACTCGTCCCAGGGACTCCAAAAAGGGTGGGTACTCTGAACTGATATTTGGCCCATAAGCACAAACAACAGTCAGGACCCGTTCCCCGACCCGAAGGCGCAAGGAAGCTACCCTCTTGTCCCCCGGGGTAAGATAAAGATAAAGACAATTAAGATAATATATTTAGTAAGAAATAAACTTAAGATAAAGACAATTAAGTTTATTTCTTACTAAATATATTATCTACTAAGAAATCACAATGTAACCATAGAAACACTACTTGGTATATTGTGTGTGTGAGTAGGTTTGTAGGTGTGTGTGTGCTCTGTATTCTCATCCCCAGTGAGTCGTGGGTGCTTATACTGAGCGAGGATCCTCTGGAGGTTTCTTCCTGTTAAAAGAGAGTTTTCCTCTCCACTGTCCCTAAATGCTTGCTTAGTGGCTAGAGCACGCACACACACACACACACACACACACACACACACACACACACACACACACACACACACACACACACACACACACACACACACACACACACACACACACACACACACACACACACACACACACACACACACACACTTAGTGTGCAGTACATCTTTAAGATGCTAAGTCATGTCAGATCTTTAAAGAGCTTGTGGACTATTAAGGCAAATTTGCCTCAAATTGCTTCTGATCTTCCTGCACCTGTAGGTGGTGGATGGATCAGGTTTAATATTTTCCTCAAACTGTCATACTGAATCCTACATCCTCCTCCCCTTGGTGGAGGATATACAGGCAGCAGGTGCAGAATATTGGACAGATATACTTGGCATATGAAGGCATACAAAGTTCAAGCACAAAATATATTTTTCTAATTTTTATCACAAAATAACACAAAATGATCTTAGTTTTAAAAGAGGTGTTCCTAGGGCAACTTTCATCCCTGCAAGGTACCATATGTGTAATCTTTACCTCTTAAGAGGAAACTCAGAAGTGACACCATCACTTTATGTTTTACAAGGATTCACTTTTACTATTCTATAAGTCACTGAACTAACATCCTAATCTTATATTTGTGAGACTGTGAAATGCAGCCTCACCTTTCTGTTCATAGGCGGCAAGTACCACACGCTGCAGACGATGGCCCAACTGCTCATCGTTCTCAGAAGGTATCTCACCAAACCAAACTTACTGCTGTTCCAGAATGCATCTCCAAAGCGAGGATCATACTGGAATAGAAAATAAACTCTTAACGACTGGCCCTATAAACCACATGAGCACCAAGAAGAAGGCAGACAAATAATCTAACCTTAATGGCAACAGGATAGATGGTGCAGCCGAGTTCAAAGCTACTTTTCCTGAACATCATCACTGAGGTGTTGTTGATGCAAGTGCCTTCAGATGAAATCATATGAGAAGGTTAACCCAGCATGTTTTAGAGGCAAACAGTACTGAGTACTGTCTTCAGTCAACTACAAAATTTGTCTCAAACCACAACAATTAGATTTTAAGGTTTAAAGAGTGAATCACCCCCAAATCAACTCTTTTTGCTGATAACAAATGAGTGTCTAACCGTGCTGTAGACCAGTGGTTCCCAAACTTATTTAGCCGCGCACCCCCTTCTATGGCCCGACCATGTCGACGCACCCCCAGCCCCACATCAGGACATCAGGGCATCTCTCTCTCTCTCTCTCTCTCTCTCTCTCTCTCTCTTCTCCTCTCTCTCTCTCTCTCTCTCTCTCTCTCTCTCTCTCTCTCTCTCTCTCTCTCTCTCTCTCTCTCTCTCTCTCTCTCTCTCTCTCTCTCTCTCTCTCTCTCTCTCTCTCTCTCTCTCTCTCTCTCTCTCTCTCTCTCTCTCTCTCTCTCTCTCTCTCTCTCTCTCTCTCTCTCTCTCTCTCTCTCTCTCTCTCTCTCTCTCTCTCTCTTCCTCTCTCTCTCTCTCTCTCTCTCTCTCTCTCTCTCTCTCTCTCTCTCTCTCTCTCTCTCTCTCTCTCTCTCTCTCTCTCTCTCTCTCTCTCTCTCTCTCTCTCTCTCTCTCTCTCTCTCTCTCTCTCTCTCTCTCTCTCTCTCTCTATATATATATATATATAGGCAGACAGACAGGGTTAAAAAAATGTGATCGACCTTTTTCCCCCATCACTTTCATTTTTATGTTTATGTATTATGTATTTTTGAAATGGTAATTAATAAACATTCAATACCATTACAATTTCCTTTGATTTAATTTTAAATAAATATTTAGAGGGCCCAGGTAGCACATAAACAATGCAATTTCACGGTTTTCTTAAAGCAGGAACGTTTAACCTGTGGCCAGAGCTCTCTCCTTCCTTCTGCTCTGCGTAAACCTGAACTGGTCACCTACTTGTGCGTAATCAAATGTCTATAGGGGAAAATATGAAAAGCTATAGCCATGAGGTTCACTTTTGCCTCAGACCGACTTATTGCTGTTTTATGGTGTGGCTGAATCTGCGATCCGCTGCCATGCGGACTGGAATAACAAATGCTGCAGTAACAGGAGTTCTGGACAGGTTCATGAATGGCTCCACTGGCTGGAGCGGACCCGACTTTAATACGTCATCCCAAAATAGAAGCTAATATCTTAATTTGACCTTGAATGAAAAATGTTGTTATAAAACCTCTTAAAAGTTTTTATCACGGAGGAGGCAGCGCTCATTTCTGCCTTCAGTCTGATAGCGCGGTGCAGCACCGGAGTTTGCGCAGCGTGCACTTGCTGAATCAGTATGTGTGTTTGTGTGTGCGGCACAGCTCCATGAGCCGCGCAAGTCACCGCGTCTCATTATTGGCGCTATTCAAACCAATGTTGTAAAATTACTTCTGCCCAGCCCATATGTTCTCACATGTGCACCCGTGAGCCGTGGTTCCGCTGGAACGCGTCTGACCTCTGACAGACGCACTCTGAACTTCAGATCTTCAGCATGCTGTTAATAGCCTGACACGTTTAGAATGCTGTCCCACAGTCAGTGTGCTAATATAATAATGCTAAAATGCTCAGATGGGAATCATTTCTTGATTTTTTTTGTTACATCCACAATGTTCTGTGTGTGAGGTTTACAATGTCAGAACACCTGCATGAGACAGGGTGTTAATTACAATCTGCCAGAATGACTCACCACCACCTTCAGATTTCTCCAACACCATTAAAAATGATCAAATACTGAACACCCCCAGGGGTGCGCGCACCACACTTAGGGAATCCCTGTTTAGATAATACATTGTCAGCCTAAAACCGTCAGTCAGTGTGTCTTCATGCAAACTGACCGACAACTAAGTTTATTTTATGGTAATAAGTTGGAGGTTTTTATCCACGTTCACATTAGAAAAACAACCTCTTTGCTGCACTCCGATACAGAAGGTGTCAACATGCACCCTTTCAAATTGGTATTCTTAGCTTATAGCAACACAAATAGTAAAAGTATCTAGTAGAAGTGAAGCAGCCAGAATTGAAACAGGATTTGTACAATAGCAGAAGGAATGGACAACAATGCTGCGGTACAGCTTATTTAGTATCTACTGTACTGCTGGAGTAACACGTATTACTTTGTGGTGCTAATATTGTCAGAAGACCCCTTCTACAATCTCATCACTTTTGACAGGCGAGCGTCCAACGGTTTGGCTGACCCGTTTACATGCAGAATGAAGTCGGATTCTTACCGCATTATCTGGGTGCTTCAGCTTGATTAGGGTTGGATTAGGGTTCGCCTACAGCCAGACTAACACGTTTACATGAATTAAAAATACCGCCGTGAGTCATTTTAGGGCAATACAACAATCATTAAAAACATTAAAATAATGTTGAATAAAAACAGGAAACCAACATAAAAAAAGCTAAAAACAATAAAAGATCAAAGCAATGTTGCGATCCCTAATGCTGTTGTCTTCAGGCAAGACTTAAAAACCGTGCCTAACACTCAAAGGTAACTCGTTGCAGAGCGTTGGAGCCAGAACCAAAAATGCACAATCTCCCCTTAATCTGTGGATTAAGGAGTGGGGGACCACCAACAGCTCTCGCTCAGCCGAACAAAGAAGCAGAGATGGAAAATGTCTGTGCAGTAGTGCTGAGGATCTTAAGTTTGGCCCTGTATTGCACCGGGAGCCAGTGTAAGTATGCCAGGAATGGAGTGATGTGTTCCCAGCATCTAGTGCCTATTAGAAATCTTGCAGCTGAGTTCTGGACAAACTGCAGCCTTGCAACTGCACCCTGACTTAGGCTGGCATGCAAGACATTGCAGTAGTCCAGCCAGGACAGGACAAATACATGGATACTAGACTCCACATGTGCCTTACCAGGGGTAGGAAACCCTGGTCCTAGAGAGCCACAGTCCTGCATGTTTTCCAGCCATGCATGAACTTGCAGCTTCTAATTGGCTGAACACACCTGATCTAAGTAATCAACAGCAGGACCAACCAAGATAGTTGGAAAAAAAGCAGGACTACAGCTCTTTAGGACCATGGTTGCCTACCCCTGCCCTAGGCAAAAGGCGCTTGATCCTAGACAGGTGCCACAGATAAAAAAACAGGACCTCACAACTCTATTAATTTGTGCTTCAAACTTAAGAGCTGAGTCAGTTTTTATGCCAAGATTGCTCAAAACTTCCTTTTCAAATGGCACTAAAGGGCCAAGGTCTACGACAGAGCCAGATCCATCTGATCTACCAGGACTGAGAATTATGACTTCAGTTTTAGTGTCAATCAGGCGTAAAAAGTTAAAAGCCATCCAGGATCTAACATCCCTTAAACTGTCCAACAGTGGAGAGACAAATCCACCAGCCCCCCGCCGGAGTGGAAGATAGATCTGTCAATCATCGACATAAAGATGGAATTTGACACCATGCCGACAAAGCAGAAGCTCCAGGGGTAGGAGAAATACTGCAAACAGAAGGGGTGTGTTCATAAAAGCAACTAAATGTGAATACACAACCTTCTCCAATAGCTTTGAGAGAAAAGGGAGTTTGGAGATGGGCCTGTAGGTATCTAAAATTGTGGCATCCAATCCAGTTTTTTTTTTTTCACAATGGATGAACAACTGCTTTCTTTAAAGTAGCCAGAACCACACTGGAATTGAGACTGCCATTTATGATAGACTAAGGGGGCCAGCACTGAGAATGCTTCTTCAGCTCAGATATGGACACAGACTCAGATGTTGTCAGTGTGGCTCGGGGCGGCACTGGAACAGAATGGGAATCCACCATAGCAGTTTGGATAGCGGCTACTTTATCAATGAAAAAACGGAGGACATCGTCACAGTTTTTAACTGTTGGGGACAAGAACCAGAGTCAAGAGTCAGAAAAATCCAGCTCTGAGTTCACTACCTTAAAAAGGGTACGCGGATCATGTGAATTCCTTTCCAGTAAAGAATTAAATTCTTGCTTGTTTAACAAATCCCTGGTAGTTAAACAGTGACTTCCTGTATATTTCACAAGAGACTTGGAGTCTGCCTGTTTCCATTTCCTTTCTGCTCTCCTGCAGGCTCGAGTGTCAGAGAGCTATGGTTCTGCTCTGCACTTTGGTTTCCTTATCCTAAAGGGTGCAATCTGATCCAGAATGGTAGTACAGATCCTGTCAAACTGGAGGGTGAGCTCCTCATTGCTAAATGGCATTGAGAATACTTCTTCCCCCTCCAGAGGTAAAATCTCACTGAACACAACAATTTTAGCTGCATTTAAAACACAGGAGAGCAGGAAACTGCAGGAGAGCTGCCACTGGAGGAACAGCAGCTCTACTCCAAGCCCCATCCAGATATAAAAACTTCTCAGTTTATAGCAGCCAGAGGGGGGGATGGGTGGGCGTGGCCAGCTTCAGCTTGTTTTCTTTACGTGACTGAGCCCTACAAAGGGTCATTCTGGAAGGTGCTGAAAATCTCAAAAATAAAACAGCTTTTTTGTGAAACAGACTTTAAGAAAACACTTCAGAAACATGTTTTGAATAAATTATAGATGCTTTATAACTCAAGGAAATAAATTCTGAATATGCCCCCTTTAAAATAAAACATAAAACAACTCTTCATATCATTTAAATGCTCTCTGTAACTTTTCTGTCTTTTATTAAAAGAAAAACAACCATCAATAATCTGGAAGAGTAAATAAAAGGAAGGCAATTTAAAATCACTTTGTATTCTTACTTAGAAAATCACCAACGTTCATCCATTTTTTTTAAATATTTTCCAGATTGTGAACTTGACACGTCCCAGAACAAGCATTGGAATGTTCTAAAATGTTTTGCCTAAATAATTTCTTGTCAAATTAATTCATTTTGAAAATAACCAGAAATTCTGAAATCCTTTACGAACATCATAAGACCAGTTCTTAAATATTTAGTCATTAAAATACATACCTTCAGGGAAGATGAGGACAGGATGCTTGGTTTTATCAGCAACATGATCAATGAGTCTGAAATGAGATCATTTCAGAAAAAAATGTATCATAATTTATGATTCAAATTGAACTTTTAAAGTTTAATGTAGGAACTGACTCACCAATGAAATAAAAGTGTTTCAGCCAAACAAGAGAACACTGTGACAGCACTGATACCTTTTGGCCACTAGGTGTCGGTCTTTGACTTCTGCTCTTTCAAACCAAATGTGAGGAGAAGATGTAACCATGGCTCTTTGGATCATTCCCAGCAAGCCTCCATGCAACTGTCCAACCTGAAACACCGTTTGATTATAGATTAGTAAAATCCTCACAAACATTCTATAACACTATATATCAGGCAGGATTCTGTGTTCTTCTCAAAAATAAACATACTTAAAAACACACTCCCACTCAAAATGTCTTATACCAAAGAGTAGCAACGATCGTTGGCCAAAATGATCCCATCAATTGGAGTTGTGTGATTGGCCACACAGATGCCATCATTCTGTGGTTTGTTCTGTCTGCAGATGAACACACAAAACACAAACTTGTAACACAAATCTGAAATTATTCATTCATATAATTGCAGTTGTTCCTGGTTTCGAGTTGAACATGTTATTACTTATTATCTAAATGTAAAGTAATCAAATTGTCTCTTTAGAAATCTGGAATGCTGCTGATAGAAAAAAACTTTTGTGTTTTAACTTAACTTTAGGATTTTTGTATTTTTGCTCAAATGCATGATTGTAGAAGTGATTCAATATAATTAATACGCATCTTGTTAATTGGGTTTACGATACAATATGTCCCAGGAAGCTGACACCACTACTAAACATGAAATACCTGTTGTGATAGGTGATGATTGCTGAGAGAGATCTCACACAGATGTGGCAACCCATCAGATGTACTTTGTCACTAAGGCAGGATCGTAACCTGGGGAGAATAACGGGATGCACACATTAGGCTAGACCTCGTCGGTCTCGTAGCTTTCGACAGGTCACAAAAATGTCTTGCATGCATGCTTTGAAGCTTAATGACAGCTGACAGAAACTGACCTTGTGTTAGGTAAAACCCCCACCAAGGTGCTCAGAACCAAGAACAGACAAATGCCTGTGATGGCAAGAGTTACTCTGCAGAAAGCAATACACCGTTAAATATTAGCTGTATCTATGACACTCTAGCTCTGAGCTTGGTCATGTGTGTTGCCACCTGAGAGGCAGAAGGACTCCGTAGCGGAGGAGGAGTCCCAGAACCCACACGACTTTAAGTCTCAGGCTTATATGACAGAAGTTGTGGTTGTTCCTGGTTAGTAAATTCCAGCTGTCTAACTTTTGGGGGGAAAATCGTTTGGTCACGTCATCATCCACAACGTTCTCCATGGCTTTCCGGCAGAAGAAGAGGACATCAGTCAAGTTAAACTCTGAAGTCAGACAGCCGGCACAACCCCGGAGCTCCTGGATTTCCTGCTTTAAAGACAACTGAGGCTTTTTGTCTAAAACACCTTAAGGGACAGAAAGAACAATGAACTATTTAATAGGAAACAATTGTATGTTGAATCATAGTGTAGTAACACTAGTTTACCATTGGTATCATGTCTGAAGAGTTGTCGGTTCTTCTCTTTTGCCCTTAAATCCATGTGTAAATTGGCCCACTAAAGAAGGAAAACAAAACAAGCAGCTGTGATGTTGCAGGTGAGGTTGCATTTAAGGATTCATATTAGTGGCAATAACCCCCAAAGCCTTCCAAATAAAAATACATAATGAATAGTTTTTGTTCAGCACAGGCAGTGAAATGTTCAAAGAGATGAAATTAGCCATTATGTCCCCTTGATAATACAGCTCTGCTGCAGGAAAGGTTGGAAAAGCATGTTTGCAGCAGAGACACCATTGTGGTCCAATTTTAGCTTCAAACGCTTTATTCAACCGGCTCAACCTAAAATGGGTCACAGATCTGAGGGATCAAGCTTCTGCCACAGATCTGAAAGAAAGAGACGTTTACAAACCCTTTGAAGGCATGAACCTCGTAATAAACACCTTTCTTTCACATATGCAGATCATGTGGAATAGCCTTACTACATTAAATGTTCATGTTGTGATGAAGATTACCCACACTGAGGGAGCTGTGACTGTCTGGTCTCTCTGATGTAGAGCCATGCGACAATATGGATGTAACATAAGTAGGGTGATGCTGAGTTTATTTATAACTTACTAATTTTATGGGTTTATGTGAAAGTAAGGTAGAAAGTCTGCAAATGAGCAGACACACAAGAGAATGGAGTACTGAAAAGCGTATTTTAGAGTGGAAGTTGAAGAATGGGACAGATGATTGTCCAAACTCAACAGGAAAAAAGCAGTTGTGATCTCCTGAGTATGAAGCCCAGAGTTCAAATAACAGGATTTTTAAATTGTCAGACGATTAAAAAACATCACAGACGTACCAGTTTTTGTCTTGCGGTGTGTGGTGTAGAGCAGCTCAGCAGACACACTATGTCACACCCTGTCCTGTCTCCCCATTTGGTTCAGCCTGCGTCTCTGTTAATTGCTCCCACCTGCCTCTCGTTTTCCAATCACCCAAGCTCCCAGCCCTCTTGTATTTAAACCCCTTCAGTTCTGTGTCTCTTTGTGGATCATTGTTTCATTGTCCAGCGTGTGATCATTAAATACTTTTACTCGTGCTGGTTTGTCTGCCTGCCTGCCTGCTTCCCTCACCCGCACGTGGATCCTTGCATCTGCTTCACTCACTGCCACGCGCTGACAGAATGATCCACCCCACTAAAGGATCCAGCGGGGAGATTCTCCCCTGGGAGTGCCTGCTCCAATTTCTCTCCTCGGACCACAGGCCGGCTTCTCCTCCTCCGGCGTCGCCTCGCCGCAGACGCCGCCACTGAACTTCAGCCTCGGCGTTCCTCTCCACCCTCCCGGAGCCAGATGAGAGGTTGGACCGGGAGACGCTGCCAGACCGCTCCTGCTACGTGGGCACCAGACTGGCTGTGTGCTCCCCCGGAGTTGGCCCACGGCGTGGGGAAGGATGCCGGGCTGCACGGCAACCCTGTGTCCCAGGACGGAGCCGCGAGCTCGCCGCTGCCCCGGCTCGGCGCACCAGCTTGGACACGCCCCCAGTCAGACCAGCAGTCCCGTCTCCGGTCCAATCAGCGCCTCCGTCATCTGTAGGCGGAGGAACCACGCCTACAGCCCAGCTGACAGAGCTTGCCGGTCTCCAGGCGGAGCTTGGCCGGATCCGTCATCTCGTCAGCCTCCTGGAGTCCCACCTGGACACCCTATCCTCCCCGAATCACCAGGAGAAGGTTTCAGTCCAGTCAGCAGCTCCCTCGTCTCAGGGCCAGAGGAGTGAGCCCGCGGTCTACCCAGCAGTGCTTGCCAGTCTCCGAGCTGAGCTGGCTGGCCCAACTCCATCAGACCCTCAGTCTCCAGGAGCTCCAGCTGGACGGTCTGTCCTCCCTGCTCTCCCAGTTTCCGGCATCTCCAGTTCGGTCTGCTCCGGTCCCGGCGGTGACCCAAGAGGCTCTTCCCCCGGGCCGGCCAGTCCAGAAGTCGGCAGCTCCTCCTGCAGCGGCTCCGCCTCCACTCCAGAAGTCGACGGTTCCAGTCCAGAAGTCGGAGGTCCAGAAGTCGGAGGTCCAGAAGTCGACGCCCCCGGACCAGTAGTCGACACCCCCGGACCAGAAGTGGACACCCCTGGACCAGAAGTCGACGGAGGTCGACGCCTCTTCCTGTCCTGTGGTCGACTGTCCCGTGGTCGACACTCCCTCCCAGTCCCGTGGTCGACACTCCCTCCCAGTCCCGTGGTCGACACTCCCTCCCAGTCCCGTGGTTGACGCTCCCCAGTCCCGTGGTCGACACTCCCTCCCAGTCCCGTGGTTGACGCTCCCCAGTCCCGTGGTCGACGCCGCCGCCTCCAGTCCAAGAGTCAAGGATGTCTCCTCCAGCATCTCTACCTCCGGTCACCGCCGGTCCCGCCCTCGCCAGACCCCCAAGAGCCCGTCGTCATCGCCTCCTCCTCTGCCGCAGACGCAGGCCCCCGGACTCTACTGATCCCTGCCTCCTCTCAATCGGCCCCTCGGTCCCTCTTGGCCCTCCCTCTGGATCCCCCTCCTCCCACCCTGCTCTATGTTCCTATGGGCGTCTGGAATCCGCCCTTTGAGGGGAGGGTACTGTCACACCCTGTCCTGTCTCCCCATTTGGTTCAGCCTGCGTCTCTGTTAATTGCTCCTGCCTGCCTCTCGTTTTCCAATCACCCAAGCTCCCAGCCCTCTTGTATTTAAACCCCTTCAGTTCTGTGTCTCTTTGTGGATCATTGTTTCATTGTCCAGCGTGTGATCATTAAATACTTTTACTCGTGCTGGTTTGTCTTCCTGCCTGCTTCCCTCACCCGCACGTGGATCCTTGCATCTGCTTCACTCACCGCCACGCGCTGACACACTACACAGTTACATGAACCAAATTCACTCATGGGCATTCCACGCTTAGAAGAGAAATCTCACAAGATGAAATGTGACTTTGAACTAAACAGACATGGTAAACAAGGAGTGAGCTGCACGTTTCTGTCAAGCCTCCATCTGATTGGCTACGTGTCACACTCAGCAAAAAGCACATTGGTTTGTCCCAGAAAATCCAACCAAAGGTGGGTCCAAATCCAGCAGCTGCATCCTTCCAAGAACACATTTTAAGGCCAAATACATCACAGCAAAGCAACGAGTCTGTCTACATTTGAAGGATATTCAAAATGCGTCCTTAAATGCATTTGCGTTTCTTCCATATATCGAGGACGGGTCTGGCATAACCTCATTGGCAAAGGCCATCCCAGGATTCATTGTGGGTTGAACGGGAGAGTTTGGTTCTTGCACTACTGGCAGACAACGCTGGCGAGGATTGCAGTTTTGTGTTTAAGCATGTTAATATCTGGTTGCAAAAACTACAACTGTTTTAAAGTGACTTTGTGTTTTTCCCTAGCAATAGGGGGCAGCACATACCTACATGATTGCAAGCAAGCAATATTTTTGTGTTCAAATAAGACTTTACCAACAGATGGCCTTTAGGGTCAAAAATCCCTGGGAGCGCAATCTTTGCACGAGTACTTCCTCGTTCAATTTCCAGCCAAATGACCAGCACATCAGACTCCCTTTCAGAACTGGCAACAAGCAAAGAGGTAAATGTGTAAAATAACAATGTGTATGAATGGCCAATGTTTTGTAACCGCTTGTTTCAAATCTCTAAATGCATTTTGTCCTCACGGGCTCCAGTAGAAGCCCAAATACTTAGACCCGCTCCCGTGTATTTTAGACCCGAGTTCTAAAGTTATATATTACGAAGCTGCCCTTTTTAAAAACTGTGCATCATTTAATTTATTTTCAATATTTTGATGGATATTTCCAGAGATTAACGGTAAAAATTACACAATGTCACATTTGGTATATGTGTTGTTAGGCTTTATTTGTTTTTATTTCATTACTTCATTTATTTTTAAATGTATGTATTTTTAGTCCAAAATACTACGAAAACTACTCCTTGAACACCACTCTAGCTTGTATGTTGGGTCCAATATTTCTACATTTGCAGTGCTCTCTAGTATATATGAATGCCTGGTGAGTCGATCTCTGTGGGGAAAAGCTCTGGCGCTCCTGTTTCAGGAACTAGAATTGAGTCAGGTGAGAGGTGAGCAGCAGATGGCAAGTTTTGGAGTATTACTTCGTGATATTTAGACATTTTACCTCTGACTGGATAATAGCAATGCAACTCTGACTCTTTATTGTGCAACATTGATGCTCTAGCTCAATAAATACCGCAAGCCATCCCAAGACAATCCAACAATCCCAGATTTCTAATCAGAGTGGTTTCAACATTTTTTCAAGCAGACCACATCGCTCTTAACACACCATTCAAGGTAGGATTATCTGGTAAATTATCTTTAGAGCCGTTACAGCAATCGTGTGCATCTTTAAGACTGTTGGGAGGGTAAGACTGGGTTAAAAATCAACAAGATTATCTTCCATGTGAACTGGGCTTTATAATAAAAATCCAGTTAACCTCAAATACATGAAGAAGTGTCCTCGTGTAGAAGCTACTGATGCCAACGGAGACTCCAAGTACAGCCAGGAGTGGAGCAAAGCCAAACAGAAAAGTCAACCATGCAGTGATGGAGACACCAAGGCACCTGCAGATCAGGCTGTCAGCAGGCAACGTAAACGTGGCCATGAACTCTCCCGTCTAGGCAGGAACCCCCAGATCTGCATAAAGGCCTTCACATACATGCAATGGGATGGACAGAAAAGAAAGAAAGACAGGATTATGTCCCTGAAGGTGATGGGGTGGAGGCAGAAAGAATATAACTGATTACAAGCACACAGCTGCATGATTACTACTGCAGCTCTCGTGGGATGTTCCCAGCTGCTTGTTCTCAAAGCTACAACAAAGTTCTAAAGGAACTCAAACTATGTAGGAATGCACACACACACACACACGCACACACGCACACACACACAGTGTCTGCCTTCCTATCAGCTTTCTGTTAGGGGTAGGTTTGTTTAATATTGATCTCTAACACTGGAATGTTCGTAAATCATAAAAAGTTTTCAGATTGGTGAAATCTATTTATAGCAGAATAATACTGCCTGTATACATTAACGACTAAAATCCTTAAACGTCTTGTTATTTAGCCCCCTGGAGGCAGGCGTTGCAGATTTGCAACAGTTACCTACCTGGTTACTCCACATACGTATTTCATGAGTATTTTTAAACTCAGAAGTACCCCTGAAGGACTTAGTTGTTCGTCCTTTTATCAAAACTTATTTTGAGCCTGAGAGGGTTAAAAGAAATGCACAGATGGCTCAATATTACAAATACACAGAATTTTCAAAGCTCACGATCAGAAGTTGAAGTGTGGGTTTTACTACCTACATGTAAGGAGCTGTCATAAAGGTAATGGTGAAAAAGTTGCCGACTAACCTCCACAAGCAGCTCTTGTCCTCGTTTAGACGTAAAGCTAAGCTGTCCATCTGGACATTCCTGTAAGGCGACAGGATCTCTGCTAATCCCACCTGCTGCTGGCATCACCACGGCAACAATGGGCACTGAAGGTTGCTGTTACTGATCTGTGAACAGCGGATCCACTTGTTTAGTCTGATTAAAGCTATGCATGCATGAGGAGCACATGCACAGAAAGGCCACAGCCAGGATTCAAACCTGCGACCAGCACTTCAACAGACTGCTCCACCATGCAGCTTTTTGCCAGTTCATCTTTTACATAACTTAAACATTAAGTTTGAACCTGGAAGTCAGAATAGTGGTTCTGAATATCATTTTATGACTTCAATTGAATCTTTATTGGGTTCTTTATTTGGCAGGGCCATCTCATAATGTAAGTATCTGGACTTGATCATTAACACAAACGCAAACATTGTGTTTAAGTTGAAATAAATACTTTTATTTCAAATATTCAGCTACAAATTGCAGTAGTTTCTGGCATGCATAGTTCCACAGAGTTAAGACGCGTAAAATTACAAAGTAAGAGTTCCCTTTGAGAAGAATATCCGTTCCTCCCAGCGTGCACGCTCACTGTTGTCTCGTTCTTCAACAGTCTAGCCTTCCCAATTAGGGATGCAACGATACCACTTTTTTCCAAACCGATATGATACCGATGCTTGGATCTGAGTACTCGCCAACCGGTTACCAATACTGATACTTCTACCACACAATAAATGCAATTAATTGGAATACACTTTTTATTTTCTTCTCTGCTTTCAACAGGAAAAGACTGTGAGGTAGATGAAAAATAAAATATATTAAAAGAAATTATCACGGGGCGACGGTGGCACAGGAGTTAAGTGCTCGCCCCGTAATCGGAAGGTTGCAGGTTCGAGTCCCTCTCAGTCTGTCGCTGTCGTTGTGTCCTTGGGCAAGACACTTAACCCACGTTACCTGCTGGTGGTGGTCGGAGGGACCGGTGGCGCCAGTGCTCGGCAGCCTCGCCTCTGTCAGTGCGCCCCAGGGCAGCTGTGGCTACATTGTAGCTCATCCCCACCAGTTTGTGAATGTGTATGTGAATGGGTGAATGACTGATTGTGTTGTAAAGCGCCTTGGGGGATTCCAGTACTCTAGAAGGCGCTATATCAAATACAGGCCATTTACCACTTATTTACCATTTCACAAAACTAAAATATCAGGTGAACAGAAACTGTTTACAGTTACAGTGAATCCACTTTCAGGCAATTGCATTGGTATCGGTTAACCAGTAGGTATCGGTGCATCCCTAGTCCCAGTGACGCATATCAGTCTGAATCAGACCAACAGGATATTTTGTAAAATTTCTTTGGCTTTTTAATAAAGAAGTTTATTTTACTTCTTTACACACATTGATGGGTGTGAGATTAGAGATCTGAGTGTGTTCAAAGAGGTTATTTGATGAAATTATTCAATTCATTTGGAGGTATTGAAGCTGGAATTACTGCAATAATCATTCTTAAAGAGCAAGTCACCCCTTACAAGAAGTGTACTTCAGTCCCACTTCATGTTTGAAAAATGCAACAAATGCTGTTGCCTAGCAGACCGAGAGGGTGGAGCCACTAACAAATACACACACTCACGACATTGTGACATCATAATGTACCAGTTTACATAGCATACCTCTTAGCCAATAGAGGTGGCAGATTTATATTCAAATGCAGTGAAGAGTTTTTACCTGACAATGGCACAACACTGCCAGTTTTAGGCAGAAATTTTTAATTTTAACTAAAATGCACAAAAGTGCTAAACTATTGACTGTCTGCAGCACGATTAGACATGCATTTATATAGTTTATCAGAAAAAAAAGGTTGATTTGGGGGTGACTTGCTCTTTAAATTCACATTAGTCTTTTAACCCTCTGGAGGCAGGCGTAGCAGATTTACAACAGTTAAAACCTACCTACCTGGTTACTCCACATACGTATTTCATGAGCATTTTTTAACTCAGACGGACCCCTGAAGGACTTAGATGTTCGTCCTTTTATCAAAACTTATTTTGAGCCTGAGAGGGTGAATCAGTAAACCTACAGGAACCCAAAGATAAATCTAATACTTAAGCTATTAAAAATCTTTTCTTCGTACAATGTATCATGACACTAGTAAATACACCTGTAACAACTTAAAACACATTTTATGTAATCCCAGTAACCATGCAGGAAAATAATCAAAATGAGTAAAACATACAAGTCATAGAAAGACATATCACAGTAGCAAAGTTCATATAGCTTCTTTCCACATCATGTGCAGCTCAAGTTTGCACACTAAAAATTACAGATTGTCACAGAAAAGGAGGCATGGTGGTATTAAAGATGGAGGAACAGAGTCAGTGCTACATTAGACACAAATTACCAAACAAGACACCCAGGACATGTCAACAGCAACAACACACACACACACACACACACACACACACACACATACACGCACGTACACACGCACGTACACACGCACGTACACACACATACACACATATATGATATGACCATTCGGTTCAGTATTGCTTCTTTTTGTGCTTTTTATAACCTTGTGTCACCCTTGTTCATTTTAATATATAATCTATTTGCTACAGTCCTTAACAATAATGGGTTGAGCTACACAGCTCAAACATCACGTCACTTGTTAACCATAAGATCAAAAAACAGAAATATTAAAGAAATAGATGACCCTAAAACGCACTTTGCAAAAGTCACGAGTGCAGCCGTCGGTTTTGATTATGCTTGAAAGAACAGCAGCAGATTGTTTTTAACAGTGTTGCTTCTGGCTGTCGTCAGCCATTGTGCTTCAGCGAGGCAGTTTCAGGCCAAGGTTGATATGTTTTCTCCCTCTTATTCATTCATAGTTCAAAAAAGTTCACGATACATCAGTTTTCTCAGCCAGGGTCTCCCCCCCCCCCCCCCCCCCCCCCAAACTTCAGAGAAGACCACTCAGCAGGAACTCATCGGGACATCATTCTCACAAACTCTGTGAATTGAAGAAAATAATAGATTGTTTACATTCAGTTTGCGATAAATTACCACAAGATGAGCTGAAGGAATTAATGATGAATTAATCTATGAAGCAAGTCTGGAAAACGGTTTCTAAACTAAAACAAGTTTCAAGGGAAAATGTTTTATTCTTAATAAATCTGACAGCATATGAATGTAGAGTTTTCAAAGTCCAAGGCACTTTTGGTCTTAACACCCTGCAGCATTTGATGAAAAGAAAGTTCAATAGAAAGTTTAGTTAATGTGGGATACATAAATATCACACATTTAAGGTTCTAACTGTTAGGTTCAACACCTCCTTTGATAGTCTGTGTCACTCTTGTGCAACAAAAATATCTTTAGTCTGATGCTTCCTCTGATGTTCAGTTTACAGTTATTTATTGATGAACTGAACTTACTGTAGTTGGGAATATCACGGATCAACTGATAAAAAGGTGTTCGTTGTAATATTTTCATCCCTTGCAGTGTGCATGCATCTTTCTCACCACGGGTAATCTCTGAGGTGACATAATCCCTCAGCGGGAAGATAATCTGACAGACATTTGTTCATCCTTTGCCTCGGTATCAACATTGTACAGGATATGAGGCAAACATGTAGTGGGATCTAAATAGATGTGTGTGAGTGTGTGTGAAAACTATGCATGCACACACACACACACACACACACACACACACACACACACACACACACACACACACACACACACACACACACACACACACACACACGCTACAATACCTTCAAAGTCAACGTGTCCGTCTCCGTTGAGGTCGATGTCTCGTAGGATTTCTTCCAGATCTCTGTGTCCAACCTAGAAAAGTCAAGGCGTGTGAACTTCTGTGGCACTAATTCAGACTAAATTTACTTCTAGAACAAAGAGACAGAAATCAGACAGACAGTGATGGATGGAGCTCAGCAGCGAGGGAGGAAAACTCTTCAAGCAGCTTCTTTTACCTGCTGGCCTAGAAGCTTTTTCATCGCTTCTCTGAGTTCGGCTGTGCTGATCTGGCCGTCACCATTGGTGTCAAACTGAAATAGATCATCAAACCAGATGACTTCTTTGTCTGCACACTCTGTTTAGACTAATAATTCCACTGTACCATAATCAAAAGAGACTAATGTGTGCTCCTAACCTCCTTGAAAGCATCCCTCAGTTCTTTGACTCCGATCATGTCCGCTGTTTCCGCCAGAAGTTTGGGCCCCATAAGTTCAACAAAGTCCTCAAAGTCAACATGACCTCCCACTGTTAGAAAGATTCATAAGAGTGCTTAACCTCAACGCATCATTTAAACTCCAGATGACTTCATTTTCATATGCATGATGAAACATAAAGTCTGATGGGAAGTGGTTGTACGTTGCAGACTATTTGCAGACTGAATGACAAAATGAAGAAGAAACAGGGGCAAACATTTCTAAAATAATCTGTTTTAGTTACAATTCATGTTGATCTGCTGGCTCAGCTCTATTAGCTCCATCTCTGTTGGCATGTAGCCCATCGTCCTCATGCAGTTCCCCAGATCTTTACAGCCGATGAATCCATCTTTGTCTTTGTCAAACTCTTTAAATGCTTCACGAAGCTCTGAGAGCAACACACATGTATGTAAGACTCTAACATTTAATTAGTCTTCATTTTGCTAATTATAACCCAACCTACCATCCATTTCTTCCGGCCTCAGCTCTCGGTCCTGTGAGGGAAGCAAAATGCAAGGTTAGGATGAGAACATTGCTGACATGATAAAACTCATCGTTCCTCACGAAGCACAGCGCTGTGAAAAATGATGAAAACAGCCAGTTTGAGACATGAGCCAACAGTTTTCTGGTCAGCTTCCAACTCGACCGGAAGAGCTCGTTCAAGACTTTGCACAGCAGTGAAAAGATGCTGTCTCCTAGCAGCCTTTCAAAATCTGGCATCTGAAACAACGTGAATTAGGAGAAGAAATGGGAGATGCAGTAAGAAATCTCCTACCAGATGGGAATCCAGTCACTTTTTCTGGGTAACAGGGCTTAAAGTAAGCGAGGAGGAAATGCTAGACCACTGTCTCGATTTAAACACAAAATTCACCATTTTGTTCTGTTTTGACTGATTTAAAAACTATCCACCAAGACTTCAAGCCCTCAACATCATCTTAACACAACTCCACGTTTTGTTACCGTGCATCGCTGAACCCATCTGTGCATTCTTTTTTTGGCATGCACATTGAACATTCTGAACTTACGTACAGCCTGCCTGCTCTCAGCGAAGCCCTTGCGTAGGAAGATGCATGCAGGCCCAAGTACATTGTGCATGTTGGCTCCATTCTGGGCCAGGGCTACAAGTGGCTCAAGATAGGCCCCCCCAGATCCCCCCTCCTCACAGGACTGCACCGCTTTGTAGTTCTTCTTCTTGTCCTGGAGCAGCATCCAAGGTGAAGGGACCAGACACGGGAGCAGAGGCAAAGACAGGGTAGAGACTGTGACTCATTTAGTTGGGGCACGGTGTCAACAAGGAGCCCTCATGGAGAAAAAGGGAGGGGGTCCGAATCACTGGGGACGGATGGACACATGTCTGTCAGTCTTGAAGGTGTGGATTCAGGTTAGTCATGATGGGGGGAGGAGCCCAGACAAAACAATGTGTGAGATATCATGACACAGCATCTGATGCCATCTGAGAATGTGGGTCATCATCTCGTTTCACGTCAGAGATTCATCACACCCTACTTTAGATTCATCTTATATTTCATAAAAATCTTAAGTTATTCTAATTAATCACAAACGTTGTTATTGTGCATCTCTGAAAAGCTTTATCTCTTTGCTAATTGGCATTTTGCATAATTTATGACCACCACATTGAGTTCAGTGCTTGACACCAATAACGTTTTGGCTCAAGAAAACAATGCATCTATACCAGGTCCCTTGATATAATAATATTTATTATTATTATTATTATTATTATTATTATTATTATTATTGTTGTTTGGATTTATATGGTGCTTTTCAAGACACCCAAAGCACTTTCCATTAATCATGCATTCTCACTGCCAGTGATAGTAAGCTAGTGCAGCCACAGCCGCCCTGGGGCGGTCTGACAGAGGCGAGGTTGCCATTTTGCACCATCGGCCCCTCTGACCACTACCAACACAGGCAAGTCGGGTGAAGTGTCTTGCCAAAGGAGACAACAGCAGAATTGGCAGGAGCTGGAATCGGACCCATGTCCCTCCGGTCATGAGAGCAACCCGCTCTACTTCCTGAGCTACTGCTGCCCCAAAATGTACGGGCTGTTAGGTCGCTGGACCCCGCCAAGGCTGCCCTTTGTCACCAATTCTGTTCATAACTTTTATGGACAGGATTTCTAGGTGCAGTCAAGGTGTTGATGGGACCTGTTTCGGTGGCCTGAGGATCGGGTCTCAGCTTTTTGCAGATGATGTGATCCTGCGGTTTGATCAGGATGTGATCAAGAGCGGTTCGCAGCCGAGGGTGAAGTGGCAGAATGGGAATCAGCTCCTCTAAATCCAGGACCATGATCTGGAGCCAGAAAAGGGTAGAATGCCTTCTCCTGGTCAGGGATGAGGTCCTGCCTCAAGTGGAGGAGTTTAAGTATCTCTGGGTCTGGTTCACCAGTGAGGGAAAGATGGAACGTGAGATCGACAGGTGGATTGGTGCTTTGTCTGCAATGATGCAGGTGTTGTACCGGTCTGTCATGGTGAAGAGAGAGCTGAGCTGGAAGGACAAGCTCTCAATTTAACGGTCGATCTACATTCCTACGGTCACGAACTTTGGGTAGTGACTGAAAGAATGAAATTGTGGAAACAAGCAGCCGAAATGAGTTTTCTCCGCAGGGTCTCTGGGCCCTCACTTAGAAAATGTTGGAAGTCCAGGACCAGGACTGAGACAAATCCTATTATGATCATCACCTCAACATTCGTGTCGCAAAAAATTCCTGTTTAGATCAATTTGTGTAAGTTCAAACGAGTGTGGTCATTGGAGAAGAATTAGCTTTGATGGAAAATATTGAATTGTCCAAGTTTCCAAAAGTCTGCACTAAATTAAGCAAAACCAAACATTTAAAGTAAGAACTTGTTATTCCAACTCAGTTTGAACAAGCCAAACATGTAATGAGCCCATCTGATCGTTTGATGCACGTTAAAAAAATTCATTGTATCAGATTTTGTGACTGACGATGCAGCAACATTTATAGTTTTACATTTTCTATAAGTATTTTGATTAGTTGTCCTTTTTCTGAGCCAAGACAATGGTGGCATCCAGAAAACGTAGCAAAGATTCAGCCAGCTGTGAAATTAAAAAGACTAATCAGGCCAATCAAGCAGGGGGCAAATGTTGTTCTCACAGCGGTTGTCCCGATTACCGAGAGACCAACAGACTCATTCAAAACAGTCACAGCCTACAGAGCAGAAGCTAAGAAGTACAAAGAGCTGCTGGACCTTTAGCTCTCAGGTAGCTGTTAGCAATCCAGCTCTTTGTTAGGATATTTTATTAGGTATTATTCAGATTATTCAGTTGTAAGGACATTTATTCTCATCATACATTTTTAAAAGCTTGTTTTTCTTCCATTTCTACTAAAGTGGATCATATCTACTCTTACATAAATCAAAGTTGACTCAACATTGCACTGAATTCCCCAGAATCCATTTAACTGCTGCTTTAAATCTTTCTGATGTCTGATTCATACCCTCTCTGTGGAGAAATGATCAAAAACCCGCATATTTATATTTCATGCAGTCAAACGCTGTTTTATATGATCTACAAACGACCTCCACACTCCATCTGCCTGCCCTAAAGCCAATTTGTTCATTCCTTCAGCTTTCACTGCAGGAACGGATACCCACTGGGTAATCTGAGCAAGCGATGCATGGAACTGGGCTGTCGGTGGCTACATCATGCCAGAAAAGTACTACGAAGCCTCGTGCTGGTTATATAACATTTGCACAAAAAAAAAACCCACATCATCAAAGAGAAATCTACGGCTGTGAGAACAACTGAAGAACTTTTGCACCACTCACTCCTTTTGAACAGATGGCATCAACAGTTGCTTGTCATTCTCCTCAAGGATGTGCAGCTGCTCATGAAGAAACCTCTAAGTGTGTGAACCACTGAGATTGAGACTGAAGACAAAAGCAGCTAAGGTTGAAAATTTATTTTATAAAAGCTATTTTTTTATCACTAAATGACTCGGTGCTGGAGCTTGTTCATCAAATAAGATTATGATGCAATCTCCATTGTTTGTAAGATGCTACCTGACTGATAACATCTTCCGTCAAATAACACTAAAGTTTTTTGTAAATGATGAAAATTATAGTTTTGTAAAAGAATCTCTGCACCACACAATCGTCTATTAATTTCATGCAAAACTCATTTTTTTATACTCGATTCTTTGTAAACTATCACTAGAATGAGCCATTCTGTTGGCAAAGGAATGGATGAGCTGGATGTTAAAGATGCTGTCATCAATCAGAGTTCAGCTCATCCTGGCAGTGAAATGTCAAACAGAACCGAGGGATCAGTCAGGATGGATCTGATCAAATATCAGCCACGAGTCCAGCTGGGATACAGACATGCACTGATGATGGAGGGAGGGGGGACAACAGGGTGAAAAACCTCAGAATGCAGCTTACCTTCTTGTTGAAATTTTTTAGCGACTTTACTGAGTTCCCCATTGCAAAGAGACCCAAGACACGCAACTCCTCCTGTTTTATGTTTTCTCTCTGACCGTGCTCCTGTACCTGTCTGTGAGCACATGGGTGAGTGCGTATGTTTGCATGAGTTTCCGGGCATGCATTGGAACAGGAGTGATTAAAGAGGGAAATGGGTTCTTGTGGGTCATTGACTGATAGGGAAGGACATTTGGGAAGAGGGACTACAGGAGCCAGAGGAGAGGATGGGAGGGAAAGGACAAAGGACTGTGCAGGGCAGGGAGGACCTATAAGGGCAAGGACACTGGACAGTAGGAGGACAGGGAGACAAAAGAGGAAAATATGTAACGAATGACAAAGGAAAGGTCAGAAAAACATAAAGAAGGGAGAGGAAACATGCATGCTATCTGCGTGAGATGCCTGACTTATAAGGCAGGATTGCTTATTCATTCCAACCTCTCTCCTACAGAGTCTACCCTTCAACCTTCCCTCCCCTCTTCTCTCTCTCTCTCTCTCTCTCTCTCTCTCTCTCTCTCTCTCTCTCTCTCTCTCTCTCTCTCTCTCTCTCTCTCTCTGTGTGTGTCCATCACTTTTCCTCTTGCTTCTTTCCCACACCCTCCGCACCCTTTATGCCCCCTCCGACTCCCACTAACTCCACAGTTTTAAACCGTCTAGTTACAGAAGAAGCTGATTCAGACAAGCACATAACTTCCCCTGAGCAAGATGCTGCAGACACTAATCCACACATGTTACACACACACACACACACACACACACACACACACACACACACACACACACGCACGCACGCACGCACGCACGCACGCACGCACGCACGCACACACACACACACACAGACATGAAAATACACTTGATTAAACACACTGGGATGTGGGGCTGTGGAGCTAAAAATATTACACGCTTTCTCTCTCCCCGTCTCAACCCCCCTTCAGCGCACAAGGAGGCAACACAAAGTCATGAAAAGCTCGAAGGGCTCGGATTCAGATCAAAGCCAAACAATGTTCTGGAAATGACACACGAGTGCTGAATTATCGTGCTGGAGGATGCAAATGGGGCACGTGCAAATGCAAACGCACACAGACAGGCAAAGAAATGCTCACCCACAGCCAACACACACACACACACACACACACACACACACACACACACACACACACACACACACACACACACACACACACACACACACACACACACACACACACACACACACACACACACACACACACACACACACACACACACACACACACACACACACACACACCACACACACACACACACACAAACAGACACACACACACACACACACACACACACAAACACACACACACACACACACACAAACAGACACACACACACACACACACACACACACACACACACACACACACACAAACAGACACACACACACACACACACACACACACACACACACACACACACACACACACACACACACACACAACAATCTTTGTTGTGGAGGACAATTGATTTCTAAAAAGACTGTAAAGGCAAACGTAGCAAATTTTTTCCTCCACTCACTACACATTTGCATATGCATTGACCATCACAATATTAATAATTTACCAAATCTTTCTAGACTTTTGGCCTATTGGAAATAATCAAGAGGTATTTTATCCAATGTTTTTGTAGCTGTCAAAGAGTTTCATACCATGAATGAGGGCCAGTAACTAAATAGTAAGGCTACTGGTTCAGTCGTTCAGTTCTCATACTTAATTTATTTTGCACGTACATATTGAAATGCAATGCTTCTTTACAATTAATCTATGCCTAGGTATTATAAATAATTCATGCCCTTTTAATTCATATTTACTTTGTCTTTTTAGAAATCTTTTATTTAAACTTGCAGGTAGGTATTTTTTGTTTTCATTGTACATAATTTTTAAGTGATTAGCGTAGCATTCAACATTGTGTTACTGTCAAGTTGCCAACTGATGAAGTTATCAAGCTTGGATTTTTCTTTTCTTTTTTCAGAGTTGGACAATAAAGATGATGCACCACTCTTTTTACCAGAGAGCATGGTGGTCTGAGTCAGTCAGAAAGTCTGCTCAGAACTAAATACATTTACCAAAATCAGAGAGGCAGCCGGTAAGATAAACTTATAATATATTGCTGGTTGTGTGTGGACTTTACTGCTGGTAAATAAGAAATTGTTGGCCTGATTATTGATTGTTTGTTTGCCTAGGCGTGGCCCAAACAATTGAGATTCTGGGTGATTTGTTTGATTTAATCATAACATTGTGGTTGTTTGCCAATTAGTGAGACAAACACACTATTTCGCTATGGTTTTAGCAAAATTGTCTATGGCAGATTTCTCAATATTTCATGTGGTGATGAATCTGCTCCCAAAATGGTTTGTCCATTTTTGGGTTCTGTGGTTAATATCTGTATTATTGATGATAATTATGATAAATAGCTTCTATTTTTCTAAGGTAACTAAAAGTTAATGCTAAAAAATAATTATATAAAGTCTATAAATCTAATTTAAGGGTATATGTTGGCTTGTTTGAAGGCTTTTCACCTAGCCTGACCCGAAGTGACATGCTGAAAAATAAACATATAAGCAACAAGTAAAGCAAAATTTCAGTCTCAGAGTGAAATCCAGTTTTGCTACTGTGGGTGGATGTTTATCCCTCTCAAATGGGAAGGCACAAAATAGTGCAGAACTTGCCAGTTACATTGTAATATACCTTACACTCCCTACACCCCCAGCAGGTCCCTGAGGTCCAGTGACCAAAGCCTACTGGTTGTGCAGCACACCAGGCTAAAGACCAAAGGTGACCAATCATTTGCTGCTGTGGCCCCTCTCCCCCCTGAGCCTGAGATCAGTAGACTCAGTGGTCTCCTTTAAAAAGCAGCTGAAACTCACCTGTTCAAGCTGGTTTTGGTGTGCCCTTCATAATCACCCTCTCCTTATTCTGCTCTTTATAATTATTCTGCCTTTCCCGGGATCCACTGATTTCCCTCTTTCCTATTCATTTTCTCACTCCCTTTCCTTACATTAATATTTTTTAATCATAATTTTTTTCTCTCACTTTAAACATACTTTTAATCATTTTTTAAAATCTTTTTTATACTTTAATAGTTTTTTTGTTTATGTGAAGCACCTGGTGATTTTTATCTTGACAGGCGCTATATAAAAGATCTCTTTCTTTCTTTCTTTCTTTCTTTCTTTCTATATATATATATATATATATATATATATATATATATATATATATATATATAGTATGTTGGTTGTTGCAACCAGGCTGTACAAAATCGGGCATAATTGTTCACTCTTCTTTGACTTTGGAAAGTGAGGAGACCCATCCAATAAAGTGGCACCGCTGTTACGGCTTCTTGCACCCAATGGGGCATTTACAAATTCATGTCTATGCTTTGAACAGCTGAGGAGAAAGCTCATAACTGTAGTGTTTTATATCAGAAATACAAATGAAGAAATAAAAGAATTGTGTGTAACCTGTAAGATTTTCTTTGTGTTTGTTTTGTTTTCTTCAGATTTCACAGTCTTGAAACGCTAATTAGCCAACTGACTATCAAAATAAAAGCGTTGCCTTATAGCTTTGTTTTGATGTAAAATAAATGTTTTATTTTTTACATTTTACAGTGGGAAATACTTGTAATGTATCAGTTTTGATCAAAAGTTGACCAAATATCGTACAAATAATATGTACCGCATTCATTGTGATTTTGTTATTTAAGGGACAAAGTAGACTTTTATTTTCATGTCAGGTCATGCTTTTATCTGTAGCAACAAGCAGCGCCATGACGCAGTGGAGTATGGTTCTGTTCTAAATGCCGTCCTCACCCTCCCATTCTCGGTAGAACAGACTCTAGTGTACTAGCCAAGAACACACTTGTTAACTACACAATAATTTTCTAGAGTCCTTGGGTAGTAAGAAACTGCCTGTGACTCCATATTTAGCCACACTCCACTTTTTTTTGTTTCCTTTTACTTCTTATTCATCCATCTGTTTTCCACCACACACTTGATCACTGAGGCAAGAAGTTCAGAGGAGAAACTCAGAACTCCTCTTGGGAGATCCTGAGCATTCCCAGGCTGTGTAGGATATATGATACTTCTAGTGAGTTGAGGTTTCCAGAGGAAGAATACCAGGAAGCATCCTAATCATATGCTTGAACCACCTCAACTGACTCAGTTCAATGGGAAGGTCCAACAACTGAGAAACAGACATTAGTCTGGCTCTTCTCCACCCTGCCTTCATTCAAAAAGTAAACTCCAAGATATGTAAAACAAAAATCCCATCCTTGAGCGTGCAATCCAAAAGCCTAACTACACATTTTTAGAAATGAAGTCAAATCCACTGACCCTGGACATTTTCTGCAATATTTTTGCTATTTTATAATAAAAAAAATTTTAATTGAAAAGAATCAGACAAAAACAGACCGAACAACTGATATTTGATGTGTCACTGAAGAGTGATTTTATACCAAATGACGTCAATACAGTTGGGAAAGTTTCGGTCTTCCACCTGGAATAAATGACGACTACAACGAGGGGGTACAGAAATGTGATTGATCAGCAGACACATCATCTTAATGAAGGTTAAGATTTCCATAAAGTTCAACTTGCCTATAATAAAAAACTAAGTTTTACTGTAAATGTATAAAATATGTTCAATTCCAAACCCACTATGTCTTCTTTATTAGCTTTTTGTTGAAAAATTACCAATTTGTAGAATTTATGAAACATTTCCTGAACTGAGTGAACCTTCTGCAAACGGATCAGGGTTAGAAATCACACTGCCTCCTGGAATCAGACTTTTCGTTCAGATTAGTCTGCATATTGATCCTTTGTCGCTGTCTAAAGCAAACATGCACTAAAAGCCTCCCCTAAAAAGTATCCACAAGCAGCATCCACTCCTGCGGTAACGTCAGTCGCTCCAGCTCTAATGGACATCCTCATTCTCTCCTCTCCTGGTCGACCTTGTCTCGTCTCCGTTATTCTAATGAACACATTCACGCCAAAGTTGTTTCAAGTCGAGCTCCCATTCAGAATCGGCGCAGCTCCTCTTTGTCACTCTGCCCATGATTCATCCAGCCTCTCACCGGAGGCTCATTGTGAACTTCAGAACACATCAGACGTCAGATACAGCAGCCGTCCGCTCTTATAATGTCACACCACAGCGTGCACGGGCATCATTTCCATCTCTTTCCCTCTTCCTGCCTGTGTCCTTTTCTTACATTTACTCACTCACTCGGAAACACTCGAGAACTATTTTCAGGATGCTGCATGGCAACAGCACCCCTCCTAGAAAAGTCAGTGTGAGGCTGTTATTGGGGTATTTGGATGACATTTACATTAAACTGCAAAGCTATTTACCTTGGATCTGTTTCTTTCAGCAGAGTTGGAAAAAAAAAACATTTGCGTCATCTTCTAGACATCTTCGAGACGTCCCACAGTTATCCTGATTAATCCAAAACAAATCTAATTATTTCCTGTTATTCTGAATCACACAGAAGTTGTGAACTTTTACTCACAATGTGTTTTTTTTAGCATTTCTTCTTTCTATTTGTTTTATTTTAGTTCCAGACCTTCACAGACATTTAGCTCCGTCAAAGAAATTCTCTGCATTGGCTCTAATCCTGATCGCCAAAAGGAGGGGATTAACCAAAGGGTAAAATTTCTACCTCCATCTTTAGCTGTGCAGATTTAAAAATACCCCTCTGTGTCTAAAAATAGCCTGTTACACTCCAAATAAACTGCCAGCATACGCTGGAGGGAGAGAAGATGATGTTCCTAATCTCTCCTTACTCCCACTTTTAAATCAGTTTCTTTTTTCATTAATAAGTATTTTCTCTGCTTCCAGTCCCTCTAAGACGTCACCAAGGTCAGCGTGACCCACAGCAGCAAAACAGGAAGATTTCTAAATAGGAAAGGAAATGAGCAACAAAAACTAAGTAAGTGAGCAAATAATCTCTTTATTTTTGATGAGGGTAGAAAAGTGGCCTCTCCAACAGCTCCTTTTCATCCCAATTTATCACATCCACTTCATATCCCTTCTCTGATACAAGTTCATAACAGGGCACTGGATTTATTCTGTCAAATGGTTTAGACTTATTGGTACAGTGATTGCACCCTCTGCTGGATAACTTTCACATAATTTTCTTTTAAATTGTCATTTTCAAAGAATCCTTACAGTCAATATCAATTTTTGACCAAAATGTCTTCCAAATATTTTCTTGGGTTGTCTAAAGATCATTAGGACATTAAACGTTGAGTTGTGTCAACAGGTGCCACTAAACCTAGTTGCTTAAACCAACACTAAAGACTTTTTGACACTTTAAACTATTGTTTTCAAACTGGTTTCAATGGTTCTTGAGCCATTAAGTTGAACAAGTTCACACTGGACAGCACTCTGTAGCCTCTGCTGACCAGAAACCATACTTAACAGTTTTGTGGTTCTGGCAGGAACACTAGGGAAGTCTCTACTCCACGTGCTTTATGGCTATAGCTGTTTATTTTGCTGGCATCTAATATAAAGGCAGTTATCTTTTTGAGTTTGTTAACTGCCATTAAAAACAAGAAGAAGCTTTGTTAACTGCCAAGAAGAAGAAGAAGAAGAAGAAATAGTCATCATCTAAGTAAACTTCTTTTGTCTGCATCCTGGCGGAGCCTGGAAGTAAAAGTAAGAGAGTAATGTCTTTGAAGACAAAGTTAAGAGTTACCACTGGCTTGGCCTACACTTGCTTGAAGGAGCTGAAGGAGGCTACAAAATCAAAGACTTATGGTGACCTGGCTTTGTTGCTATTGGACTTGTAAGTCATAATTATTATTATTTTTATTTTTTGGTTTGTTTGTTTGTTGCTTTAAATTCAAAGTGTACCATAAACTGCCTGGCCCAAAAATTGTATAAAAACTGTCACCACCAATAAGAAAAGGTCACACTAATATTTTGCTGGACCGCCTTTAGCTTTGATTAGGACACACATTCGCTGTGGCATTGTTTACCATACCATACCATACCACCTTTATTTATATAGCACTTTAAAAACACAGCCATACAGCTGACCAAAGTGCTGAACAGTCACACAATAATAGAAATAAAAAACATAGAACAGTACTATAAAATACAGCCAACAATAAAAAAAGACAAGTCAATAAAAAAGGACCAATAAAACCTTACAATGGCTGATAAAATAAGAGTATTAAAAACAAAACTAACAGCTAACTGTTAAAAGCAAGGGTAAAATAGTGTGTCTTTAGTCTAGACTTAAAATCTGCCAAGGTGGATGCCAGTCGAACTGTGACTGGAAGTTCGTTCCACAGTTTAGGACCCGCGACAGAGAAAGCTCTTTGGCCGCATGATTTGTAACACGCTTTCGGGACCTCAAAGAGCAACAGGCTGGAGGACCTGAGTGTGCGACCAGGAGTATAAATTGAAAGAAGATCAGATAAGTACACGGGGGCAAGACCATGGAGGGATTTGAAAACAAAAAGTAGCATTTTATATTGGACTCTGAAAGTGATGGGCAACCAATTAAGGGATCTGAGAACTGGTGTTATATGCTGGCGCCTGTCAGTACGTGTTAGGAATCTAGCAGCTGTATTTTGAACAAGTTGAAGTCGGGCAAGGGTTGACTTATTGACACCCAGCAAAACTGCATTTGAGTAGTTGAGCCTAGATGTGATTAAGGCATGAACAACTGATTCCAAATTTTTTCTAGATAAAACAGCTCTTAATTTGGACAGATGGCAGAGTTGGAAAAAACAAGATTTTACACTGGCATTGACCTGGGCGTCTATCCTTAGAGATGAATCCATCTTCACACCCAGGTTTGTCACAATGGTTTTTAGATTTTGAGAAAGAGATGAAAGATCTGGGGTTTGGAATGAGCTAGATCTGACCAAATTAAACAGAATCAGTTCAGCCTTGGAATCATTGAGATGCAGAAAATTTGTGGCCAGCCAACATTTCACATCACGTAGGCAGTCTAGAAGAGGCTGGATGGATTGCTGGGGTTTCACCGACATGTAAATCCGACAGTCGTCAGCATATAAGTGATATTTAACAGAGTGTTTTTTTAGGAATAAGCTGAGGGGAAGGAGGTAAAGACAAAACAACAAAGGCCCCAGAATAGATCCCTGCGGGACCCCACACAAGAGAGGAGCAGAGCGAGATGAGATGCTGTTCAACACCACCCGTTGGGACCTGTTAGACAAATAAGACCTAAACCAAGTTAGGGCTGGACCACGTATTGCAGCAACCTCCTCTAAGCGTAATAAAAGGATGTCGTGGTCGACGGTGTCAAAGGCGGCGGACAGATCGAGAAGTAATAACACAGCATAGGAGCCAGAATCAGTAGCCATGAAAATGTCGTTGAAGACATGGAGGAGAGAGGACTCAGTGCTGTGCAGAGGTCAAAAACCTGACTGAAAGACATCCATTATGTTATGATCGGCTAGATGAGCTGATTGCTGATCATAGACCACCTTTTCCAGAATTGTTGCCAGAAATGGAAGTTTGGAAATAGGGCGATATTAGAAAGAACCGAGGCGTCAAGGCCTGGTTTCTTTAGAAGCGTCTGAACCACAGCATGTTTAAAGACAGGGGGTACAACACTGGAAATAAGACGGGTATTGATAAAGTGTAGGATATAATGACCTATAGCTGGGAACACCTCTTTCAGGAGGCGCGGAGGAAGGCTATCGTCTTGGGAACCAGATGGTTTCATCAACAGAAGCAAAGATTACAGGCATGGAAGGGAAATAGGTTCAAAGCTGAGGAAGGGTAGCCTGGCAAGTATTATTTAGTCTGGCCACGCCCCTTTGACGGCTCTCGGTTGTGGGGCGGGTTCTACCGTTGTCTTTCAAATGATCTCTGCATTCCACTGGACAATGAATGACTATGTTTACATGCAGCCAATATCCGGGTTATGATCGGGTTAAGGTCGGTGTTCGGGTTTCTAAGTTGATCAGAGTAACCCATTTACAAGCATAAATAGAAAGAGTTACCCCTAACTTGCATAACCCGATATAAATGCGGATGTTGGGGTAGCGTCAGGACGTATGGACTACGTCCAGACGCAACATGCGTCATTTCCGGTTCTTCTTGTTCCAGTATCCGTGAAAACAACATGTTTCCCAGTTCGGAAGAGATAGCGACCGTGTTTGTTTGCGCTTTAGTTTCCTCGTCACTCCAAAAGTGTGGTGCTGTACCGCTACTCGCCATGTTGCTCCCAACTTGTTGTTTACTTCAGGTGTTCTGGCGCATACAAGACGTCTCGCTACTCAAAAGACCAAGATTCCTTGCGAACAGAGCATGCGCAGAACACACGCTTTGATGGGGATATCCCGATATGCGTTTACACGACCAAACATTCGGGTTAGAAAAGGGTTACCCCAGGTGTAGTAACCGGGTTTTTAAAAAAACGGTTATGAGCATATCCGGGTTTTTGGCGGTGTTTACATGGACCTGCGGAACCGGGTTATTGTGAATATTTGGGTTTTAAAAGGGTTACTGGCTGCATGTAAACGCACTCAATGTGGCATACTCTTGTTTCACTCTGTTGCATCATCCCACCCACCAGGCATATAGAGTGCCCTGATTGGCCCACAAAGCGGATAAAGCTCTTGCCTGGGACCAATCCCAGCTCTTTATGTGTTTGAAAACCCTCTAGAGAGCTGTGATTGGCTAGCCAGAGTCCTGGTAGGAGCTGCGGAGGTTCCAATGGAGCGTGCCTAGACCAAACTTTGCAAAGCAAGAATTTGGTCTAGTTCACTAGGCTAGAGGAAGGGCGCTGTATTAAAGGTTAAGGTAGGAAGGGTGTGCAGAGGGAGTGATAAGCTAGCCCTGATAGAGGAAACCTTTTCAGAAAAGAAATCTAGAAACTGATCTGGGAGATTTGGTGCAATAACTGAGCAGTTGGACTCATGAGGAACGAGAACCAAATTAATAGTTTTGTAAAGAACTTTTTGATTGGACCGGTTTGCAGAAATAATTATAGAAAAGTAATAGCTTCTGGCATGCATAACTGCTTCTGCAATATCAGATTGTTTATTTCCATCTGGTGTTGCATTAATGTTTCACCAAGATCTTGCCTTGATGATAGTGGAGTCTGACTGCTGCACAAAGCCTTCTCTAGCACATCCCAAAGATTCTCAATGGGGCTAAGATCTGGACTCTGTGGTGGCCAATCCATGTGTGAAATTAGGTCTCATGCTGCCTGAACCACTCTTTCATCATCTGAGCCCGATGAATCCTGGCTTTGTCATCTTGGAATTAGGGTTGTCACGATACTAAAATTTCAAAATCGATTCGATACTGGGGGGGGGGGGGGACTCGATACTCGATTTCGATACCTTTTAAAAACACCAATTTATTGAACAAGTTTATTCAAAAAATAACATTCCTCAATTTATATTGCAAAAATTAAATTTTAATAATTAAGTGTGTAATGTGCTTAAACCTTTCAAGTATCAGCACTTTTTAAAACGTGCATACAAAAACTGGCGAAAGTTAACACTTTAAATCATGAATTGTCTCACTATATATACACTATTTGCAGAGTGATGTTTTGCTGCTTAAACTCTGTTTAAGGTGCATTTTTGTCATAAGATGTAATGCCATATGTTTTGTTCTGGGCGAACATAAGGATGCCCACCGGTACACTTGGTACCAGGGCAGCCTAGGTCACAGGTCGATGATAGATTTTGTAGTCGTATCATCTGACCTGCGGCCGTATGTTTTGGACACCCGAGTGAAGAGAGGGGCGGAGCTGTCAACTGATCACCACCTGGTGGTGAGTTGGATCAGATGGCAAGGGAACATGCCGCGTAGACCTGGCAGACCCAAACGCATAGTGAGGGTCTGCTGGGAACGCCTGGCAGAAGAACCTGTCAAGACGGTCTTCAACTCCCACCTCCGGCAGAGCTTTGACCACGTCCCGAGAGCAGTGGGGGACATTGAGTCCGAGTGGGCCTTGGTCCACTCTGCGATTGTCGAGGCGGCTGTTGCTAGCTGTGGTCGTAAGGTGGCCGGTGCCAGTCGTGGTGGCAACCCCCGTACCCGCTGGTGGACACCAGAGGTTCGGGGAGCCGTCAGGCTGAAGAAGGAGGCCTACAGGGCGTGGCTGGTCTGTGGGTCTCCGGAGGCAGCAGACAGGTACCGGATACCCAAGCGGGGTGCAGCAGTGGCAGTTGCCGAGGCAAAATCTCGGGCGTGGGAGGAGTTTGGTGAGGCCATGGAGAAAGACTATCGATCGGCTCCAAAGAGGTTCTGGCAAACTGTCCGGCGCCTCAGGAGAGGAAGGCAGCAACTCGCTCACACTGTTTACAGTGGGGATGGGGAGCTGCTGACGTCAACTGAGGCTATAGTCGGACGGTGGAAGGAATACTTTGAGGAGCTCCTCAATCCCACCATTGCGCATTCCGAGGAGGAACCAGAGCTGGGAGGCCTGGGGATGGACTGTCCGATCTCGGGGGCAGAAGTTGCTGAGGTAGTCAAACAACTACACAGCGGCGGAGGTTCGTCCTGGGTATCTCAAGGCTATGGATGTTGTAGGGCTGTCATGGTTGACACGTCTCTACAACATTGCATGGTCATCGGGGGCAGTTCCTAGGGAGTGGCAGACCGGGGTGGTGGTCCCCATCTTTAAGAAGGGTGACCTGAGGGTGTGTTCCAACTATAGGGGGATCACACTCCTCAGCCTCCCTGGAAAGGTCTACGCCAAGGTACTGGAGAGGAGGGTCCGATCGATAGTTGAATCTCAGATAGAGGAGGAGCAATGTGGTTTTCGTCCTGGCCGTGGAACTGTGGACCAGCTCTATACCCTTGCAAGGGTGATGGAGGGGGCATGGGAGTTTGCCCAACCAATCCACATGTGCTTTGTGGATTTGGAGAAGGCTTATGACCGTGTCCCCAGGGGCACCCTGTGGGGGACGCTCCAGGAGTATGGGGTGGGTGGCTTTCTGTTAAGGGCCATTCAGTCCCTTTACCAGAGGAGCGTGAGTTTGGTCCGCATAGCCGGTAGTAAGTCGGACCTGTTCCCAGTGAGGGTTGGACTCCGCCAGGGCTGCCCTTTGTCACCGGTTCTGTTCATCACTTTTATGGACAGAATTTCTAGACGCAGCCGTGGTGTGGAGTGTGTCGAGTTTGGTGGCAGGAGAATCTCGTCTCTGCTTTTTGCGGATGATGTGGTCCTCCTAGCTTCATCCAGCTCTGACCTTCAGCTCTTGCTGGGTAGGTTCGCGGCCAAATGTGAAGCGGCTGGGATGAGGATCAGCACCTCCAAATCTGAGACCATGGTTCTCGACCGGAAAAGGGTGGCTTGCCACCTCCGGGTCGGGGGAGAGGTCCTACCTCAAGTGGAGGAGTTTAAGTATCTCGGGGTCTTGTTCACGAGTGAGGGTAGGAGGGATCGGGAGATCGACAGGCGGATTGGTTCGGCGTCTGCAGTGATGCGGACGCTGAGCCGATCTGTCGTGGGGAAGAGGGAGCTGAGCCAGAAAGCCAGGCTCTCGGTTTACCGGTCGATCTACGTCCCAATCCTCACCTATGTTCATGAGCTTTGGGTAATGACCGAAAGAACGAGATCGCGGATACAAGCGGCCGAAATGAGTTTCCTCCGTAGGGTGGCCGGGCTCAGCCTTAGAGATAGGGTGAGGAGCTCGGACATTCGGGAGGGACTCGGAGTAGAACCGCTGCTCCTCCGGATCGAAAGGAGCCAGTTGAGGTGGTTTGGGCATCTGGTCAGGATGCCTCCTGGACGCCTCCCCGGGGAGGTGTTTCGGGCATGTCCTGCCGGCAGAAGGCCCCCGGGTCGACCCAGGACACATTGGAGAGGTTACATCTCCAATCTGGTCCGGGAACGCCTTGGGGTCCTGCCGGAGGAGCTGGTGGACAAGGCCGGGGAGAGGACGGCCTGGAGCTCCCTAATTGGGATGCTGCCCCCGTGACCCGGACCCGGATAAGCGGAGGAAGACGAAGACGAAGACTTTTGAACAACTCTGTTGGTCAATAAAGGGAGAAAACAAATTTCTCCACAGCAGGACAAAGGTACATCTACCGGTAATCTTAATAAAAACAGACTGGCGCACGGCAGTGACGTCATTAAAAGCGCTGGTTAGATTAGCAGCAGCTAGTCTGTTCACGCCTAGAAATCCCAGACTCGCTCCAAACGAACAGGGGAATCATGTTAATGATTCCTAACAAAACCTTTCGACATGAAGATGTTTTGGTGCAGATAATGTCTTATTTCGAGGCTGCACCACGGGTGCCCGTCCGCACCCATTATATGGATATACGCTGATGGCGATTCGCCGATGGATCTAAATACCCCGGGGAATCCAAGTAGCACCAAAGTTGTCAGTGTGAGTAAACAAACGTACTGCATGCTAGAAATTAAGTCCGGGGTGCAATAAACGGGAGTTTTCCTTTAAGCATATGAGCGTGAATATACAACTACGTGTCGGACTTGGTATGCTAATTAAGTTGGGCTGTGAAGCGCCTCCCAAATTCGCTGTTGCCATCATTAACAAAACTTGGATCGGAGACAACTCGCGTGGGAAATTGCAATGTAGCCATGCGGCGTCTTCTCCTGTTTGTCTGGGAGGCGGAGGCTGCTTTACGGCATCTGGCTGTCGTGCGTGTCGGTGTACTTGAAGAAGGCTGTGTATATGTGAGACTCCATAATATCGATACCACAGGGATGGAATATCTCATTTAGATACCACTTTTAGTATCGATTTACATCTAGGTATTGATTTTTTGACAACACTACTTGGAATATGCCATGTGCCATCAGGGAAGATGGAATAACCTGGTTTCTCTGCTTGATGCATGCCAATGATCTGACCCTTCTCAAACAGACTAACATCTTTTTCACGACCACCAGATGGGTATTTCCACATGGCTGTTTAAGAAATGAGAAGCAACTGGTTCCACCTGTTGGGGTTAAATAACTTGTTGCAGCTGAAAGATGATCACATGCAGGAATTATCCAATAGGCGGCTCCTACCTGAATCCAGGTGGCAACTTTGGGGGGGGGGGGGGGGGGGTTGGTTGTATTGTTACACATGGTCTTAAAGTATATTACTCTTTACATTTAGTCAGCTAGGTTTAGTGGGACCAGTTGACATAACTTGGTTAAGTAAATTCAACATGTCATTTCTTACAGTGTAATCATGGCTGATCAGAAGTTCCTGCATCATCTTATTTATTCTGGCTGCATTAAAAATTAAAACGACAAACTATTTTAAGAAAGCTAAAAGCCCCCTGACTGTCAGTCATCTGAACCCATGTTTTATCAGCATAATTCATGGATTTAAAAACGAATCACTTGAAGCATTAAGCAACTCTTTCATTCACCAGTTAATCTAATCATTTTTGTCACTCAGCATCTTTTTCTCAAGTGCTTTTGCCAAGATGAGAGAAAAAAAAACACTGCTGCGCTCTAGTCTCTCATAATCAGGTCTTGATGGGCTATTTTTAGTTTCAACTCGCAGCAACCGAGTCCTGTTGGGATTGTATCGAGATTCTGATGTTACATAAGAAAGGAATGAAAGAGTTTGCAGAGTTTGACATCTCAGCCTGCGTTCTGTGTTGAGCTGCCTTTTCAAGGAGAAGATGAATTCTTAAAAGATGAATTCTGCAAACGTTGACGCAAACTTGAGTCTACTCATTAAGTCGCCCTGACTGAGAGGGCTGGGATGTCATCAAAAAACATAACAGTTTGTCCTCATGAGACACTTTCTTCAGGGCTCTTTGATGTCCAAATCCCAGAATTCCACCAAAATAACAAACTTTTATGTGATTGTTCATTGATGACCATAAATGCCAAATGACCCCCTCCTTCAGCAGTTCTGGAGATTTTGCACATCTCTCCATGGATTTATCCTCCCTGGAATCTCTGATTGAGGCTTTTGGCCTGGATTGAGAGGAGCTATATCTGGAACACATTAGTGCATGAGGAGGTAATTGTCTCCTCTTGAGCTGCTCATCAGCAGCTCAAAAAAAGGAGGATTTAGACTAAAGATAAAGGAAGAGAGAGCAGGAGGGAAAAACGCTGTAGCAGTTTGAATTTTTTCTGAAAATGTGAACTTTTTCCACATATTTGGAGAAAAACTTGGGTGTTTTACTCATCATGGCATTTTATTGGTGTGTCTTTGAAACATTTTCCACACAGCAGGTAAATGGATAACCCCCGCCTGTTGCTCTGGTGACCGTCACAATGAAAGCCATTGTATTCATATTGGGATGAAAGTAACTGACACCAGATCTGCACAGGAGCCAGATTTGGACTCTAAACGCTGCACATTCATATTCAATCTGCTTCACTGGGGTGGCCACAGGTCCAATCACAGGTTTGGTTCCAGCTTCACCTGCAGAGCAGCAACACTTTCACTGAGCGCCTTTAGTGCAGGTAGAACCAGAACTCAGCGCAGAGCGTTAAATACTAGTGTCATGTGCTTTTTTATGGTTTCTATAAATACTTTCACCTATATGTCACATTGCAAATGAGCCCAGAGGGGGAAGGTAAAAATGTACCCAGTGTACAAAAATAGCTAAAGGGTTGTCTCCAGAGGCAAAGTGGTGCAGTTTTATCTTTTTTATGACATTTTGAATTAAGCTAAATGATAAAAGTGAGTTTAGATATTTTTGTATTTTTAAGCAAATTTTTGAATGCAGCATGCAAGATTTCTTTAAATCTATGCTGCATCTGCTCCATGACTTTTTACAAAGTCGAAATCATTCCAAACAACCGGCAGTTCATTATGCATTTCAGTGGAAATACCGTTTAGTTACACTAAATACAAACTTAAAAATAACGTTTGTGTGAAATAAAACCCAAAGGAGGATAAAAGTTGTGGTTAGAAAGCACCTTTTAAACTCCTCTTACCTGCCCAAAGACTGACTTGACTATGGGATGAAGGCTGGAGTCACACTCAGATGTTGTGCTCAGCCTTTTGGATCTGGATCTGGGCCGGACGTTTGCTGCTGGTGCATCAGAGCTGAGGCTGGAGGACGAGCCGGTGACTGCTCTCTCTCTGTGCTCGAAAAATAAATCTGCCTCATCCGTGTGTTTCAGGTTGGAAGGGGTCGGTGAGGTCCTCTTACCCTGCCAGGAACCTCCCTGGGGGTGCGCTGCAGAAGCACGCTCACCTCTTGGAGAGTCTTGATGATGAGGATGAGGATGGCGGTGGTGAGTGGATCTGGGGGGCTTGATGCGCTCTTTGTGATGCCGGTTCAAGTGCCTGATGTCCTCCTGAGCGTCTTCATCATCATCTTCTTCATGCAGGTGGCTTGGCTGCCGGTGCGAGTATCTCTTCTGCACACGATGTTGATCCGCTACATGTCGGAACTCGGTGCGTCTTGGTTGGCACAGAGGTCTCCGCGCGCTGGTCTCGCAATCCCTTGTCCACGCTGCTTCCTCTGCGGGATGATGCTGAGCGCGGGGGCTCCGGTGGCCATGTGGACCGTGATCCGACCTGCGGTGGAGCCCTGATGGTCCCAGCAGGGAGGTGGTCGAGTCACCTTTGGGAAGAGGGGCGCTCATCGTTGCTTTCCCGTCTGGTGCTGCAGGACGAAAGTCAGAAACACCGATGAGAGCGCAGGTGTTCTGCTCTCTCCATCACCGGACGGTCCGTGGAGGTGGAGCAGCAGCTGGAGCTGATGTGGTAGCAGGCGGTCACCCAGCAGCTTCACGGGGCTCGGCCGGCAGCAGCGCAGCGCTGCAGGATGTCGCACAGTCCACGCACAAAAGTTCATTAAGACGCACGTCACCAACCAACAGATCCTTCCTCTCATAATTGGATGCTGCCGTGTTGGTCGATCTCACAGAAAGCTGCTTAAATGTAGACTCCAGAGTTTAATCACATCATAACACAAAAGTCCAGGTAACATTTGTCACTTTTTATTTTCGTGGTGCAGATACAACTCTCCAAAAGTTGTTTTTCAAGGTGTAAGAACTAAATAATGCACAAAAACCCGCTTTACCCTTCTTTTAAAACAAAATCTTTAATTGAAGAAAATTTGAGGAGCCATAAATAGTAATTCACAGTGAGTCATTTTGTGTTTATTTATGTCTGGAAATATTAGGTGAATAAAGCTGCGTACTTGTTCTTAATAAAAGCATACACTTCAATATATAATGTTTGTTCTATAAGCACTTGTCATAATATTCCTACTATAGGGAAAACTGAAAAAAAAAACTAAAACACAAACATTAACACCCCCTGTGCAAAAAAAAGGTTTTTATTGCCATTTTAATGTGTTTCTGGTTGTTTTGCTTAATTTAATTTCAGTATTTTAGATCATTGTAACTCATATATGAATCATTTATTTGTTCTGAAACAAGATGTCATCAGTTAGACAACAATTAGCTGAAAACAAGTGTGTCAGTCCTCTCCTCCCTTCTGCCCACTGTGGGCACCTCTGCAGCAGATAGGTGATATTATTAACTCATGCAGCCAACTAGACTGAGCTCTTTTGAAATGTAATTCAGTGATAAACCAGAGAAATGTGAGCAGCTTTTGGCCTCTTTTCTCTGGAGGCTTTTCGTTCTCTGACATCTGTGTCTCTTCTGCTCTGGGGAGAGCCAAAGAAGCATCACTCTGTTGGACTAATGCCTGCTTCAGAAGCAGCCTGCTTTAACGTCTCTGCTGCTTTTTCAACAGGAGGAGCCAGATCTAAACATTTAAGTCTTAATTTAGAGCAAAATTATTTCTTATTGAGATTTTCTAATAATTTTCCAATATTTAGATTTGAATTCTGAACACTTGATTGGATTAGCTTCAAATTATTTTTAGCACTCAACAGACATTAAGGCAAATCCAAGGGAGCCTCGGGGTGCAATATGGCCTATTTAGTGAGATGTCTCAAATTAATAATAATAACAATGTTGGTAAAAGGGATGTGCAAAAATAAACAATAAAAATACCATCAGAAATGAATTTTTTGACAGTTGGCCGTGGGAAGGGATTTCTACTCTAAAAGGTCAAACATTGATGGCAAATACTGCAGTGGACGCAGCTGTGGCTCTGTGTTCACAAACAGCAAAAATATTTATTATTAACTCACTCATTTTAAATACAAAAATGACACACCCATATGACAAACCCACAAAACCACACAAAAGGTTTTTGTTTTTTAAACAGTAAAGTGTGGTGCTATTAAACCTGACTTATCGGGTGATAACAACCTAGAAGGTATAGGGACAGTCTGGGTCCATTATTATAACAATCGAAGCAGGTTCTGGAAACAGCATCATGGGAAAAACTTGCATCAGATCAATTGTGTAAGTTTCCACCCATCAGACAGCTTATCTCAGGTCAGATCTTACATCTGCTGTGTGTAGACCCTGACTCTTGGAACAGTTTAATATTACTAAAACATTCATCGGCAGAGTTAATAATTCATCACACACTGGCTTCTAACAAACACAACGAAGAATGAGTTTCCCCATTTAAATCATTAAAACATTTAGTTCTGCCAAAGAGCAGCGAGACACACACACACATGCACTCACACATGCATGTGCGCGCACACACACACACACACACACACACACGAACGCACATGTACGCATGTGCACACACACACGTACGCATGCATGCACACACACACACACACACACATGCAAGCACTCTCGCACACATGCACACACACACACACACACACACACAGATGTACACTTGCACACATATGTACACACACACACACACACGTGCACGCACACACACACACACACACACGCACACACATGCACACACACCAATTGGTGTAATTTAATTTGCATGCAAGAGAACAGAAGCTGAGAAGGAATGTGCTCAGAAATGTATTTTTAGGACATTTTTCTGATTATGTCATCTCATCATCTCCTAACAACATAGGCCATGTGTATTGTTACTCATTACTCTGCAGTGACAATAAGTCCATTTTTGATGAGATGTTGTTTTTTATTTTTTATTCTAATTCATAAGTTTTCTCAGCAGGGTGTCTAGGATTTTAGAGAAAGGGTGAGAAGCTCGATCAATCGGGAGGGGCTTGGAGTAGATCCGCTGCTCCTCCACATCAAGAGAAGCCAGTTGAAATGGCTCGGGCATCTAGTTAGGATGCCTCCTGGACGCCTCCATGTTGAGGTTTTCCGGGCACGTCCAACTGGGAGGAGACCAGAAGGAAGACCCAGGACACGCTGGAGGGTCTATGTCTCTAGTCTGGCCAGGGAACGCCTTAGGATTCCGCTGCCGTTGCAATCCGATCAAGCAGACGATGTTGGGATGGATGGCTGCTAATTCATGCTTTACATTGTGTGCATTTTTACAAGTATTTTCCTTTTAACATCCTATAAGTCATCATCACACACTGAACATTTTTTTCTCTGCATTTGACCCATCCCCGTAGGAGCGGTGAGATGCAGCAGTGGCTGCGCTCGGGAACTATTTGGTGGTTCAACCCCTCAATCCAGCTGAGTGTCAAGCAGGGAGGCATTGGGTCGGCAGTCCTGCGATCAGAGATCCGCAAATCTGCGGTGTCAAATCCTGGCCTTTGAGAACCTGCACCACTCTGCATGTTTTCTTGCTCAAAGTCCTGCTTCATCTGTAAATTCCCCAATAAGCCGTTAGTAGTCACCGCTTTAAGTGTGTGTTGGAACAGAGGAACATATAGAGCAGTAGCTGTCAATTAAACATTGCTCTCATTTCAAATGTTTACCTGAGTACTGCTAATTAGTTCAGGTTAAAGGTTATGGACGTCAACAAATGGAATGAGGGTTCAGCATCCCTTCCTGTCCGGACCTACAGTCACTCCAGAAGTGAAGATCTGAAAAAGGCATGACTCCAGTTCACAAAAGTAGAGCAGCTTCCTCTTTCTTCCCTCCACCCCTCACCAACACATCCACCCCACCTAACCCTGATCCTCTCACCTCCCAGCACCACTGTGAGGTGTCTTATCAGAGTCCCTCATTCACCTTCTCCATCAGGTTTTCAGACCTGACAGTTTTCATCAGACTCTCTTCCATTTCCTGGTTGCAGGCTTTTACGTTCAGTCCCACTTTTCAGCCAATCCCAGCTGCAGCGTCTCTTTTCACGCTACCCTGGCTGTCACTTCCCGTAGTCAAAGCTGAAAGTGCCGAGAAGCGACATGCAAAGAAACAAAACTAATCTGTGCAGTCCAGGGAGGGGTAAGGAGGGAGGGAGTAGCTCTGTTATTGGTTTGCTTCATAAAAAATAAAATAAATACACTGAACAAAGCAGACGGATGTCTTTTAATACTATTTCTAAAACTTTCAAAGTTTAATCTTTAAACTACTCTAAACTTTATTAAATCCTCTTCCATTTCTTTGAGTAGTGATTCAGCTGATACCCACATTTAGAGTTTTTACATAAATCCTTCCATCCATCCATCTATTTTCTGTACCCGCTTAATTTAGAAAGACCAATTAACCTGACAGTCATGTTTTTGGACTGTGATGAAACTGACTGTGGCACCCTGTGGGGGACACTCCAGGAGTATGAGGTGGGAGGCCTTTTGTTAAGGGCCATTCAGTCCCTTTACCAGGGGAGCGTGAGTTTGGTCCGCATAGCCGGTAGTAAGTCAGACCTGTTCCCAGTGAGGGTTGGACTCCGCCAGGGCTGTTTTTTGTCACCGGTTCTGTTCATTACCTTCATGGACAGAGTTTCTAGGCGCAGCCGTGGTGTGGAGTGTGTCGAGTTTGGTGGCAGGAGAATCTCATCTCTGCTTTTTGCAGATGATGTGGTCCTCCTAGCTTCATCCAGCTCTGACCTTCAGCTCTTGCTGGGTAGGTTCGCGGCCGAGTGTGAAGCGGCTGGGATGAGGATCAGCACCTCCAAATCTGAGACCATGGTTCTCGACCGGAAAAGGGTGGCTTGCCAACTCTGGGTTGGGAGAGAGGTTCTACCTCAAGTGGAGAAGTTTAAGTATCTCGGGGTCTTGTTCACGAGTGAGGGTAGGAGGGATCGGGAGATCGACAGGCAGATTGGTTCAGCGTCTGCAGTGATGCGGACGCTGAGCCGATCTGTCGTGGTGAAGAGGGAGCTGAGCCAGAAAGCCAGGCTCTCGATTTACCGGTCGATTTACGTCCCAATCCTCACCTATGGTCATGAGCTTTGGGTAATGACCAAAAGAACGAGATCGCGGATACAAGCGGCCAAAATGGGTTTCCTCTGAAGGGTGGCCGGGCTCAGCCTTAGAGATAGGGTGAGGAGCTCGGACATTTGGGAGGGACTCAGAGTAGAACCGCTGCTCCTCCGGATCGAAAGGAGCCAGTTGAGGTGGTTTGGGCATCTGGTCAGGATGCCTCCTTGATGCCTCCCTGGGGAGGTGTTTCGGGCATGTCCTGCCGGCAGGAGGCCCCCAGGTCGACCCAGGACACGTTGGAGAGGTTACATCTCCAATCTGGTCCGGGAACGCCTTGGGGTCCTGCCGGAGGAGCTGGTGGAGGTGGCCGGGGAGAGGACGGTCTGGAGCTCCCTAGTTGGGATGCTGCCCCCGTGACCCGGACCCGGATAAGCGGAGGAAGACGACAACAACGTTTCGATGTCTCACTATGGGATACGCCCCTCCGCAGATTCCTCAGAAGCACTTATCTCAATAAACCAATCCTGATTGGCCAGTGACCATGACGTACGCGTCCCCTGCTACTATAAGTAGCAAGCTTCTCAACGCATGCACCATTCAATCACCTCTTCTCGCTTCGGTGGTTGCTTATCTCTTAGGTAAGTTAGCTCAACTCTTCACAGACGGAGCTAGCTAATATTCTCTCTCCATCGCCGAACGTTAACTTACTGTCCTTCTGTCCTGACCTTCACCATGCTTGGGGCATGGCGAGCAGTTTCACACTCCAGTGCACCTGTTCGTTCTCTGGCTAACACACCAGTTAGTCCATATGGAAGCCGCTCCTCCCACCAGAGGAGTTGACGGCGCAGAAGCTCGCCTCTGTACCTGTGGGAACCTGCGCTTGCTTCATCCTGAAGAGCCTTCGCCGGTGGCTAGCGCAACCGTGTGCCGAACACAGCTGGGGCTCACAGCTCGAACTGGCCGTTCCGAGCCACCCCATCAAGGACGTGTTGGAGTTGGATTACGGAGACGACGAGGACTCCTCGGAACTCCTCATTTCAGAGGAGGAAGTGGATGACGACGTTTTTCTCCCCCTCGCTCAGGCCTCTATGCCTAGCTTTCCGTCCTCTCCCAGGGATGGAGCGGTTTCTCTGGCCGCCCACCATGCAGTCAGTCTGCCGACGCGCTGCGGCCAGGCTCAACATCCCTTGGCCCACCGTGGTCACTGAAGCTGTCAGATCCCGCTACGAGGGAAAGAAAGAAATGAAAGAAGCTGCCTCAGGTCACAAGGGCAGCAAAGCCTCTCCTGCCCGCCTTCCGGGAGCTCCTCCAAGAAGTGAGATCATCCTGGGACAAACACCCTTTCAGCTGTAACAGAATGAAAAGACTGTGTTTTTCCCTTCTTTGCTCAAGACTAGTCTGCATGAGATATGATTTCAAGGTCTCATGCATTCCTTCTAATCTGCTTATTTTCAGCTCAACAGAAGAATGAAGAATGAACTCTTTTCTTTTAATTAATCAAAGAACTCTATTTAATAAAGCTAATCCATCAAAGTGTTAGTCAATAAATAAGATGTGACCGATCTGTGAAATCAAAATATTAATTACTTTATTATGATCCTATAGAATATAATAAGTAATATGACTTTAAATGTTCCAACAGGACTCATATCACGTAGCGTTAAAAGACATAACACATTCCTTTCACTGATCCAATCAGAATCTTACAGATCTGACAGAGGCGAGGTTTTGATGGTGTTTGGTAATTTTTCATTTGACAATAAACCATAACATCCGAAGTATAAAACTATGCCATGTCAGCTCTAACGCCAGTTCAAAGCATTCCAGAGAAAGTGACGGAGTGGCCAATCCTGATCTAAAACTGTTCAACCGAAAAGAACCAACGACAAGCTGAAAAATTCATCACTATACCAACTGTGGCAACAGTTCCTTTCAGAATAAAGCTGAACCATCCAGACCCAGGCTTGGGTCTCACCAGACGCTAACAAACTGTCATGTACCCGGAAGTAACTCACAGACTGGTCTAGTCAGAACCCCTGCTTTTTCTACCGGCCCGATTCCAGAGAGGGTCAAGCTAAGACCTCGACATTCCGGATCCACAGAGGACTTCCCGAAGGGTAGGTAGACCGACAAAATGGTGTCTCATGTGTTTATGGACCTTCTAACCAAAGCTTAATGCGAAGACAACACCTTCAGTTCCCGTCAGAACCAATCACTTCTTCGGATTTGCTGGTTCTGATTTAACATCACATGTCATCCATCCACCGTCTCATCCACTTTAGTTACAACATACATTTAGTTTTAAAGTCAGTCTAGTTTAATTTGTTAGTAATAAAATTCTTAACGGGCTGCGCAGTGGCACAGTGGTTAGAGCTGTTGCCTTGCAGCAAGAAGGTCCTGGGTTCGCTTCCCAGCCTGGGATCTTTCTGCATGGAGTTTGCATGTTCTCCCTGTGCATGCGTGGGTTCTCTCCGGGTACTCTGGCTTCAACCCACAGTCCAAAAACATGACTGTTATATTGGTCTGTCTATATTGTCCTTAGGTGTGAGTGTGTGTGTGCATGATTGTTTGTCCTGTGTGTCTCTGTGTTGCCCTGCGATGGACTGGCTCTTTGTCCAGGGTGTACCCCCCGCGACCCTGCGTGGACAAAGCGGGTTCCGAAAATGGATGGATGGATGGAAAATTCTTAACTTTTAAACTTGACTCTCTCTCTTCTGTTGTCTCTGAGTGAATACAAAGCGGTTATCCAATCCCTGCAATAAAAAGATCCAATCTTCTGGTCTAAATAACTAACAGATCTGTGAGGTGGATTTCATATTTCTTATGGAATCCCATGCCTTATGGTTCATTAAATAACACGTAATCTAAGCCTCTCTGATCAAAACCTACTGGTTGTGCGGCGCAACAGGCTAAAGACCAAAGGTGACAGATCATTTGCTGCTGTGGCCCCCAGACTCTGGAACTCTCTCCCCCTGAGCCTGAGATCAGTGGACTCAGTGGTCTCCTTCAAAAAGCAGCTGAAGACTCACTTATTCAAGCTGGCTTTTGTATGACCTTCTTCACCACTCTCTCTTTATTCTGCTCTCCCCACCTATTCCACCTTCCTCAGGATCCACTGATTTCCCTCTTTCCTATTCACTCTCTCTCTTTCTTAACATTTTTTCTTTTAAATCGCAATTGCTTATTCTTGCTCATTTTAAATATATTTTTAAACATTATCTAAGTGCTTTTTTATATTTTTACAATTTTTTTATATTTTTTGTTTTTGTTTTTGTGAAGCGCCTCGTGATTTTTATCTTGAGAGGCACTATAGAAATGATATTTTCTTCTTCTTCTTCTTCTTCTTCTTCTTCTTCTTCTTCTTCTTCTTCTTCTTCTTCTTCTTCTTCTTCTTCTTCTTCTTCTTCTTCTTCTTCCACAGCTCCAGGTGTCCTGTCCAAGGAGCCTCCTCACTGGACTTTGAGGGTATGGATAAGGTTGGCATGCTTTGCATGCCGCCGATGGAACCGCTGGTTGCAGCCCACCTGCACCCACGGCTCTCGGCAACTTCCTCCAGGCCTCCTGCTCTCCTGCAAAGGCGGACTGCTTCCAGTCGGTGCTGAACGAGAGGGCGTACAAGGCTGCCGCCATCTCGGTTGAAGCTTTGAATGTCTCCTCCATGCTCTCAGCGTACCAAGCCGAGCTCTGTGAGGACATGAATACGAAACCGGACCCGAAGGTGTGGGAGGAAATCACTGTACTGACCAACATCTGCCAGCGGGTACAGCGCTGCGCGGTCCAGGCTACGGCTAAAGCTATGGGCATGATGGTGCTTCAGGAACGTGCATGATGGCTGAACCTCACCAACCTCTCTGATAGAGAGAAGGAGGACATTTTGGACATGCCAATTGTGCCTGAAGGCATTTTTGGCTCTGCATTGGCATCAATGCAACAACGGTGTGAGGCAAAAAAGAAAGAGGATGAAGCCCTTCAACTCCACCTTCCCCGTAAGCCTTCAACTGCTCTGCCGGCTCGGCCAACTCTTCCTCAGGCAGCTGCCCGAGCCCAGCCTCAGTTCCGGATCCCAAAGTTCCCGAAGCCTCTAGCAGTCCAACCAGCTCCTTTGGGCTCAGCGCCTCAACCAGTTTGGCCTCAGAGGTCCGGCAACCAAGCCGCTCCGCCACCAGTACAACCCACCCGGGCCGGCGGTCAGGAGGTGAGAAAGAAGAAAAGAGCATCCTGACAGAGTTCTTTCCCTCCCGACACTGCAGCTGGCAGTTCCCCGTTCGCCGGCTCCACCTCTTCGGTGTTACCATGGTGCCCCCCCCCCCCCCCTCTCACGGGACCCTCCCGGCAGAGTCCCCGATTGGTTCAGGGTGGGGCTAGGGCGTGCAACCGGCTGTGCCGGCTCAAAACACACGTCACAAGCACTCGCATTGTTTTTCACAAACATGTCATGCTCAAGAACCATTAAAAAGTTCGCTGCTGCATCCAGACAGAATGTCAAGGGCGCAGCAAAAATCAATAAAAATGATGCAGATGAGTGAAACCAGGCTGGGGCGGCCCCTGGCCGACTTTCCCACCAGCCACGGGTCATCCCTGTACGCCAGGGCTGCCAAAGCACAAAACCCCTGCGCATGCGGTTACACATGCTGGCATGCAGACTGATCCTATGGTGCAGCAGACATCTCCTCTCAATCAGAGCCACCCACGTCCCGGTTGTTCTGAATCGGGAGACGAATCTGTTGTCCAGTGGGACTCCCCTGTACGGGGAATGGAGCCTGCATCCAGCAGTGCTGGAACAGATTTGGATCCAGTTTGGCACAGCCGTAGTGGATTTTTTTGCCTCCAAGGACAATGCTCAGTGTCCACTGTTTTTCTCCCTGCGCGACCGAGACGCTCCACTTGGCGTGGACGCGCTGGCGCACGACTGGCCACAGGAACTGCTTTACGCTTTTCCCCCAGTGGCCCTGATACCACCCACCTTGCTGAGGTTGCGAACATGGCGCTACACTCTCATTCTGCTGGCCCCATACTGGCCAGCCATGCATTGGGTGGCGGACATTTTCCAGCTCCTGGAGGACCAACCTTGGAAACTGCCGCTTCGCAGGGACCTAGTGTCCCAAGCTGGAGGCTCAATCTTCCATCCTCATCCAGAACGACTGGCCCTGTGGGCCTGGTCCCTGAGGGGTGCGGGCTAGGGTCAGCAGATCTGCCCCAGGCAGTCATTCGAACCATTCAGAATGTCAGGGCCCCCTCCACCAGGTTCCTATATGACTGTAAATGGAGGGTGTTTGAAGCCTGGTGTCAGGGCAGGGATGTCTCACCCTCCCAGTGCTCTGTGAATGTCATTCTGTCTTTCCTGCAAGACTTGTTGGATGGGAAGAAGGCTTTCTCCACCATTAAAATGTACCTAGCAGCCATTTCCGCCCGGCACTTGGGTTTTGGGAAGAAATTGGCAGGTCAACACCCCCTGGTGTGTAGCTTCATGAGGGGTGCGAGCAGGCTTCTCCCTGTGTTTCGACCCCTGGTGCCCTCATGGGCTCTGTCCTTGGTGCTGTCGGCCCTCTCCGGGCCTCCATTTGAGCCTATGGACGGCCTGGACCTTAAGATCCTGTCTCTTAAGGTGGTGCTACTCCTGGCTTTGGTATCCGCAAAGCGAGTTAGTGACTTACAGGCTCTTGCGTGTCTCCGCACTGACGCAGACGGAGAAGCATGAATCAGGCTTTAGGTAGTGGGCTCCTTTTCTCCTATTCTCCTCACAGCTTTCTACCCACGGCTCTTCTCCTCTCCTGAGGAGGAGTGGTTGCACAAGCTGTGTCCGATTTGCACGCTCAAGGAGTATGTTAATCGGACAGAGAGCCTTCGCAGGGGGGACCAGCTTTTTGTGTCATGGGGTGGACCTTGTAAGGGGAAACCCGTCACAAAGCAGCGGCTCTCCCACTGGATTGTGGAGGCTATTTCTCTGGCTTACTCCTGTCAGGGCATTTAGGCACCTGTAGGGCTCAGGGCCCATTCTACTAGGGGCCTGTCTGCTTCTTGGGCCCTTTTTCTGGGGCTGTCCATCCAGGAGATTTGTGTTGCAGCAAGTTGGGCTTCTCCACTTGCATTTGCACACTTCTATAAGCTTGATGTTTCGGTCCCTGCAATGACTCACACGATTCTGGGTGTGGGGTCCTCAGCGGGCCAAGACGTACCCCTGTAGGTTGGTGATTGCTGGATAAGCTGTCTGGCAATACGAGAGTCTCCATATCCCATAGTGAGACATCGAAACGAATGTTAAGAAAGAGAACTTTAGGTTACTGTCGTAACCCCGGTTCTCTGAGTAACATGAGTGAGATGTCTCACCAGACAACCCTACTTGCTGGGCGAAGCGAGAAGAGGTGTTTATCTTGAATAGTGCGTGCGTTGAGACGCTTGATACTTATAGTAGCAGGGGATGCGTACGTCATGGTCACAGGCCAATCAGGATTGGCGTATTGAGATAAGTGCTTCTGAGGAAGCAGTCGGCGGGATCCGGCTAATTACTGGAACGGCTTGAACTAATTTGTGAAACGCTATTCAAACCAGCATAACCCGGTTCAAACTCCATCCCGGTTAAAACTCCATCAAGGTGGTGAAAGAGTCACATGTAATAAACACTAAATTACAATATTAACAGCCAATCTACTGGAACTGTGGCCAGCATACTGCACTTGCAGTTTCTGAGTGGCGGCCGCAGCCTTTTTGGCAAAAGATTGACCTGGTGCAGCAGTCTGGTTTCACCATGATTCCTGCATATTTTAGGTTGTGGACACAGCTGATTGGTTTGATTTTGTGCTGAATAACTCCTGTAGACACTAATGAAGACTGTGGAGACATTTCAGCTGTTAGATTAAGGTGTTAAAAAGACAATTGCACAGCCAAAAGATAGGTTTTGCATTTGGTTCTACTAAACGGACAGTAGGGGGTACTACAAGAAAGCCAAAACTTCCAAGTGTGCTTTTAATAAGAGCTTTTAATGAGCCCAGAGCAGTTTCTTGCTTTTTCCCCTGCTGGCTGAAAACAGAATTACAACCTTCATGATATCTCCTTTGACGAATGTCTGGCACTACTCAGCTGTCTTGCGCTTTTAGCCTTTTAGCAACAAGACCTGATGAATACAGAATGTCCCTCCAGTTGTTTATGCTTGTTGCAACACATCCATTTTCTAATCTTGTAGGAGAAAATCTTAAATGTTCCTCTCCCCACTGTCACTCTCCAACTCCACCTGGGGTATCACCACCCACACTTCTCATAAACCTTGTGTGTCATGATTCAGTTCTCATGTATGTGAGAAATTAAACTAATGTCCACTCTTGAGGACAAAATGTGCATTTTATTTCCCCCCCATTCATTCACAGGGTGGGACCTAAAACACATACTGCAGCCTGCCACTAGAGGGCGATTTGTTTTTTTTTTTTAGAAATGTTTTAGATTCCCCCAACCCCCTTACATCAGCACATTTGACCTGTGATTTATAGTTTGGATTTTTAAACGAATCATGTGTGGATTGAGATGTGCAGTGAGTGAAATGAAAGTGGCTGAAGTTGATGACAAACAGCAATTTATTTATTTATTTATTTGTTTATTTTGTGCTGTAGCTGTTCACTGACAAAGCCAGAATGTTTCACAACTCAGAACATGACTGGGCCAATGACCTGTCAGCCAGGAGCTGGGAATCTAAAACCTCCCACATGAGAAATATACAAAGGAACAACTCTTAAAATGAACTCATTCATCATTGCATTCATATATCCTGTAACGCTCTGTTCCCTGCCAGAGGAGCTGTTCCTGACATGTCGATGGTTTGCAGTTTTGTATTTGGCACGTCGAGCAGACGCGGAAACCTCTGGGTCACTTGCAGGTTCAGACATGAGCTGTAAAAACAGTGAAGCATGGAGATGTCTAACACTTGTCTTTTAATTTGTTCACGTGGCTCTAGAGAGTTTGCAGAACCACAAACTAAACAATTTTTAGGATAAATTTTACAGCTGAATTGCATTGCCCCATGTTTGAAATGTGCTATATAAATAAAGCTGCCTTGCCTTGCCTATATGTTTAAAAGTTGAAGCTCTTGTTTCCAGTAACTCGCAGCAATAACAACAGCTAAAAGCTTTGTGCACTTCTGTCTTCCCTTTATAGGTGACGAATGTCAATTTACAGAAATTTAGCTCATTTTCTCTAAGAACATTTTAAGCTCTCAGATGATGATTTCTAAAAATCCACAGCTCATTTCTCATCCTTCCACAATATTTACTGAGGTCAGGCCTTCAACGTGGGCATTCAGTGACGGTTTACAGAAGGCTCTGAACCACATATCTATGGAAGCATGATACCATAATTGGGGGAATTAAAGATCAGTTTCGCATAATAACGGGAAACTTTCTCATTACTACGGGAGACTTCCTCACCAGTGGAGGTGCAGCTTTAAGAGTAAAAATTGACTTCCTGTTTGTGCTGTTTCACAATAATAATCTTTGAAACTTTTATACAAAATTAAAACGAAATGCATAAAAAGTATGTCCTGCTAGCATGTTGTTTTTGTGTGGGAAATCTTGTTTTCTGTCTACAATTAAACGCAACTTCTCGGTATGAAGAGCTTTCAGTCTGTTGCCTTGGCAACGGGGCGTGAATGGCGGAGCCGGCAGAGACGAGAGCTTAAGTGTTGTTGTTCTGTGGTTTCCCCCCGGTGCTGTGGCGCTGCCGCTGCTGTACTTCCTAAAACTTAAACATCAAGAACTGGAATAGCTGCCTCGTTCATTCTGAGTAGAACTCCATATAACCGTCATTTTATCGCTATAATCTTTCTCATCATTAAGAGTTATTAAACGTGTTATTTTGAGAAACTTTCTTGTTAAAACCACTTTTATAAATTGTTATAACAAAGTTTCTCATTTAGACAAGACACTGATCCTTTCATTTTTCCTCTTACTGACTGTAACATGCTTCCATACGTATCCACTCAGGGTCACCAAAAGCACCTCTTCTATGTAGATAGAAGGTGCAAACAAAAAGAACTAGTGATTTTATAATAGATATTTGCAGTAGGGTGGACCCGAGGGGCTGAAGTACTTCAGGACTGATAAGCTAACAGTTAGTCCAAATGTAACCTCCTATATCTATAAAAAAAATAAAACATTCCTGCTACATTCACACTGCAAGGTTTATATGGCGTATCATGTAAGCCTGGTGTGACTTGAGCAGTTACAAGGTGACAGCTACACATCTCGGTCTTGGCCTTGTTCCGACTAGCTGTTAGCTCATCAATCCTGAAAAGTAAATTTCTGTAGAGTCTAGAAAATGTTCAGGAAGATATCAAGTAAATAAGTTATTACTGCGCCACTTTTACACAGATTCTTTGATTTAGACTAGATTTGATCTTAACCCTTAATTTGATTGCAAACAAATTGGAAGCAAAATCTGACGTTTGTTTCAATTCTCAAGAAACGTTCCACAAATGACTTGGATTGGGGGGATGGGGTAGTCATGAGCTTATTTCTAATCATCCAGAGCTGTATGAGGGACTTGTTAAATCCTTTTTGAGCTTAAACTACTGAAATTCCACCCACTCCAAAAGGAATTTCATTGCGGAAAACGGAGCGCTGAAATAACCAGTTTTGAGTTACCTGACACGGCAGGTGAGCTCCACTCTAATGTGAAGGAGAAAGAAGTAGAATTTTGAAAAGCAAATATTCAGCACAATTTTATTCGTTTTATGATCAGGCTAATATATTCCATTTATTTATTTATTTATTTATTTCAAACACAAAAAGTCTTATTTGACCTCTTTACCACCTTCAATGCTTGTATTTTTTGTCTTTTTATTTCAGGAAGTGCTTGCAGTGTTCAGAGAATATGGCACCTTCACAAAAAGATGAACGTATTGTTCTCCTTCAGAAGAAGTGAGTCTTTTCTTGTGCACTTATGGGTGATTCACACAAATAAAAATAGTCCTGGAACAATTTATGCGTAAAAAGGGAATAAGAATTATTTTTATGTCTCATCTGTCAGCCTCTGAGCTCTTCGTGAACAATTGCATAATCCAAAATAAATAAAAACAAGTGGAGTGACAACCCAAGTCCGCTGAAGCGTTAGGAGGGAGAAAGGGCAGAAAGATGCAAAACAATAAAAGAGAAAAGGGAAAGACTCTCTAGACTGAGAGCTGCAGAGGTGCAGAGCTCTCTGAGGATGCTGGACTTGAGTGAATAGGGGCTGGCACTGGTGAGTGGGGGGCTGGTATGACGCAGGGAGGGCAGAATAAAATTATACACTATTTATAGTAACACAGCGACCTACACTATGGTCTTCTTGGAGAATATTCTATGTGAGCTTACATGGACTACAACACTCAGTTTTAATTAATAGGTGATGATAGACAGAGCACCTGGGAGAAGGGGGGGGGGGGCACACCCTGTAATCATTTAAATAAAAAGTAAAACTAACTGTGACTAACTATTTTTATTATGACCAACTTCAAGAGTTATTTCTTGATGTTATGCTGATGAGGTCATTTCCTCCAAAAGCACGACGAATCTCAACGATTGATTATTTGATTTTTAACATTTCTAAATGACCGTTTTAAGTTGTTTAATCGACTGCTCTCTAAACTATAGAGATGATTTCAAATAAAATAAAAATGAAATAAACTACTTTAAAAACAGGCAACAGTGAGACTGAGGTTTCCAGCTGATAACATGCATCAACATCCCCCCCTAGTGGTTAAGGTTTACCCTCTGAAACACCTGCACAACACTGACCATTATTATAATTAATGTTTCTTTTAAACAATAAATATGCTGTTTGCAGTTAGTGTCAATAACCGATTTATGAACAAGATTAACATTTTTATCCTCCCATGGTCACTGCACCCATTTATGGATGGTATACTTGTATATAAGCCACATCACTGGCGTCATGTGACTCTCCATACACTGCCATTTGCTGGTCATGTATGGACAGACAATTAAATTTAATAATATATTATTAATAATTTGATAATTGTTAAATATTTCTTGCATATTAATAATAACCTAACTATCACCAAGTGTTTACAATGCACTACCAGCATGTTTGCTACCATACTGGGATTTAGCTTGAAACAACGGTGTTTGTTGTAAACGTTCCATATGCATACGTATGTACAATGTGAACTGTACATTTTCAATAAACTAACCTAGTGTTTTACAGGTTCAAATAGACACAAAATCTTGTTTTCATTCATTCTACTGGTAGTTTATTTTGCTCTAATTGAAACTGAGGCCTGCCTCTAATTTTGGCCTCCTTCCAATAAAGGCCTAGGATATGCTTGAGTAAATAAAAGGCCGGGTGTGCATTAGAGGGTTTACGGTATCAATGAAAAAGGACAGGTTTGTGAATGTAGTACTCAGAATTGAACAGTAAACAAGTGAAAATATTACTCAATGTGCTTTTGTGCTTTCATAAAATCTGATCTCATTGTGAATCCATCTTCCTACTTCCTGCATTGTGTTCGTTGAAAGCATGTTTTACTGGAACCCGTAGACCGCTTTGTTATGTAAGACAGATGAAAGATAAACTTTCATGAGTCAAAAAGGGTATTTTTGCCTTTGTTCATTTAAAGCACAACACCCAGCACTGGTTGAACAAAGACAGACTCAGGGCAAACTGCTCGGAAAGGTCCTACATCAACTGGGAAAAATAAATTAAAGTGACAAGATACTCTTTTTTTTTTTCATTCAGGCTTGGGTCTTGCTCAACTACCCCACATATAAACAATCCAAGCTCCACTGACTCCTTCTTCTTTGTGTTGTTCATGTTTGCTTTTTTGAATCCACTCATGCAGACTCATCTGCACCTGACATGTAAACCTGCTAGAACAGCGGTTCCCAAACTTATTTAGCTGCGCACCCCCTTCTATGCCCGACCATGTCGATGCACCCCCCCAGCCCCCACATCAGGGCATGGCTATACATATATATATATATATACCGTAATATTAGCCTGTATTTAATTAACTGCCGGGTATCATATTTTGGCCGGTGTCGGAGTCGGCGGTTGTGTCATCCGTCTCACTTTTGATTTGCCAGTGATAGACCGCAAGGGTAACTTTAACAGTGCGGGGACGAAGAGGAGGCAAAAATTTGATATCAAGTTAAAAGAGAACGTGCTGATTATGCTGCAGAACACTCTGGGGAGCAGTAGGGTTTGTATGAACTAGTCACAAGTCGACTTCACCGCTCTATAGTGACTTTTTATGCCTGTCATCGACTAGTCGCTGTCACGTGATAATGACCGGCAAGATGCAGTCCTCGGAAAAGACAGCAGCCTGCTGTCAGCAGGTGACGAGCTCCTGCGCGTCGGGAGGCAACGCGCTGTGCCAGAGCGTCGGTACTGACACCCGCCGTAAAACGGACATTAAGCCAAATTGTGACGTTTCCCCTCTTGCAATTTAACATTCCCCTCACCCCCATCCTAACCTTAACCAGCTTGCGCATGCAAAGCTCTGATTGTTGACACGCTCCAGACATATGCGTCCTGAGCACGGCCACAGTAACATTATCAAATCAGGTGTCGCCACCTCAAAAACTAATTTAACACGCGATTGTTCATGTCGGCTCATTTCAATATGTTTTCTGTCTTTTATTCTTTTATTTGTGCCTGATGCGTTTCGCTGCTGTGGATCGGGGCGCATCACCTGTTTTGTCCTCGGTGACGCACCTAACTGATATATATATATATATATGTATATATATTTATATATATATATATATATATATATATATATATATATATATATATATATATATATATACATACATACATACATCAGACGTCAAGCTAAACAGTCACTCGACAGACAGGGTTAAAATATATGATCAACCTTTTTCCCCATCACTTTCATTTTTTAAATAGTAATTAATAAACATTCGATACCATTACAATTTCCTTTGATTTAATTTTAAATCAATATTTAGAGTGCCCAGGTAGCACATCAACAATGCAATTTAACGGTTTTCTTAAAGTAGGAACGTTTAACCTGTGGCCAGAGCTCTCTCCTTCCTTCTGCTCTACGTAAACCTGAACTGGCCACCAACTTGTGCGTAATCAGATGTCTATAGGGGAAAAGATGGAAAAGATATAGCCATGCGGTTCACGTCTGCCTCAGACCGACTTATTGCTGTTTTATGGTGTGGCTGAATCTGCGATCCGTTGCCACGCGGACTGGAATAACAAATGCTGCAGTAACAGGAGTTGTGGTCAAGTTCATGAGGAGTCACTGGCTGGAGCGGACTCCAATTTAATACGTCATCCCAAAATGGAAGCTAATATGACCTTGAATGAAAAATGTTGTTATAAAACCTCTTAAAAGATTTTTTTTTAAATGACGGAGGAGGCAGCACTCATTTCTGCCTTCAGTCTGATGGTGCGGCGCGTGTGCTTATTGAATCTGTGTGTGTGTGTGTGTGTGTGTGTGTGTGTGTGTGTGTGTGTGTGTGTGTGTGTGTGTGTGTGTGTGTGTGTGTGTGTGTGTGTGTGTGTGTGTGTTTGTGTGTGTGTGCGGCACAGCTCCATGAGCCGCTCCAGTCACCGCATCTCATTATTGGCGCTATTTAAACCAATGTTGTAAAATTACTTCTGCCCAGCCCAGATGTGCTCACATGTGCACCCGTGAGCCGTGGTTCCGCTGGAACGCATCTGACCTCTGACAGACGCACTCAGAACTTCAGATTTTCAGCGCGCTGTTAATAGCCTGACACGTTTAGAATGCTGTCCCACAGTCAGTGTGCTAATATAATAATGCTAAAATGCTCAGATGGGAATCATGTCTTGATTTATTTTGTTACATCCACGATGTTCTGTGTAGGAGGTTTACAATGTCAGAACACCTGCATGAGACAGGTGTTAATTACAATCTGGCAGGCACCACCTTCAGATTTCTCCAACATCGTTAAAAATGATCAAATACGGAACATATCGGCGTGTGCAGGCCAGAGTGCTGAAGCTCGGTGCATTGTTATTATGAAGCTAGGGCACATGTGGAGGGAACACACATGCACACACACACACACACACACACACACACACACACACACACACACACACACACACAAAATATACTTGTTTTCAATTACATTTATTGGGCCCACTTACTTTTTCTTAGGCCCACCCACAAATGAGTTTCTGGCTATGCTAATGGTGACATATGACAGACTTCTCTGAGCTCCGCAGCCAATACACTTTTCACCTCGCGCACCCCCTAGCGGCAGCTCGCGCACCCCATGGGGGTGCGCGCACCACACTTAGGGAGTCCCTGTGCTAGAATAAACTTTAACTACAAGACAGCTGAAGGGCAAAGCGAGTTCATCATGTTGTCTATTTCAGTCCTTTCATCGCCAGCCTTGATTAAACATTTATTTTTGTGTGACTAATTTTGAGCTTCTCTTTATTTATTTCAGGAAGACAGAAAACAATTTTCGAAACAGACAAGGACACAAAGCAGTCAGTTAGTGAGTCATAGCAGAAGAGACATTTGTTTCTACTTTATTTGAATTAAAATGCCAAACTGAAGTGACATTTTACATGTCAGATTACAGTAAAACAGCCATGTAATTAGATTTTGTTGTCCCATGTCATAGCAGATGTTCTAGATGTTACGTTTTAAATCTCTGACAAACACAGACCACCTCTTTCTCTTGTTTGTATATTTTTATTAATTTTATAGTAATTATTGAGACCTGTTACAGTTTTGTTCTTCTTATTCATGCAGGGAGCTGCAGTTTTTACAGGATTTAAATAACTTGCAGGTTAATATTTCACAGGCAAACAATGTTTTTAAATAGGCGGTTTAATAATAATTTGTTATAAAATCTTTTATTTTTTAATTTTCTGAGATTTAGAAGATTGATATTTAATTTATAAACCATTTATTAACTGTTTATGCTTAAATGATCACTGTGTAAAAATAGTTTTTACAGTTTTATGAGTAGAATTATTTACAGCATCTAGAATGCATGATTGTAATTTAAGGTGGAAGACGTTTTCCACTTTTTCATGAAGCTTGTTTGGTTCAGTCATGACTTATTTATTACTGAAACAAGGTCGACCTTGAGCTAAATTAGATCTATTGACCAGACATTTAAAAAATAAATGTATATATTTATTCACTGACCTCCACCTGCGCGCATTCACACAAACACACAAATACTAGAATTTAAAATTACACCCTTGCTCGAATCATTGCAAAGTTTGGGGAAAAATCGGCTTTAAAGCTGCAATGGCAAATTTAATAAACAAATTTGCTTAAAAACATTTTTTATGCCTCTTAACATCGTTCTAACATAGTATAGCTATAAATATTTTGGTGATTAAAAACGATGAAATAATAAACAAAATGGATTTGTCACATTTGTCTCAAAACCTCTGCCAATAACATGTTTCAGACATAAAGCAACTATTGGACCATCCAGTTGTCTGTCTCACGAAACTGCCTCACTTCCGCTCTTCCCTGGGTCCTCCATTCATTACCCACTCACGTATTCAGCAACAGAACACCGCTGGTGTGAGAGGTTCTCCACTCAGTAACATCAGAGAAGGAGAAACAGGCGGCTGCTACCACTTCAGCTTTAGGACAACCAGAGTCCCAAAAAGAAAAACACCATCTGAAGTCACAGACATCAAGACATTTGAACCTAGAAAACGGTGACTGGTGTTCTGCACTATATCGTTTCGTCCGGAATGGCGGGTTTCTGGTTCCAGTAGAAGCATCTCAAGGAAGGTACCCGAGGGGGGGGGGGGGGGGGTGAGTCTTCTATGATTGTCTTTGCGTTCAAAACCTAGCTTGTTTTCAAATTTGCTGAACAGCTTCATGTTAGAAATAAATGTCGGTATTGAGTGTTTGTTCAGACGCTTTACAAAAACAACTGATTGTGCGAATCGTAAGCAAAAGATGAAGCTGCTGATAACACATCTGTGTTACAAGTCACTTCATGCCTGTTGCCTAAAAGCCTGCATAAACAGATAATGCAGGAAAGGAAGTCTGAACGTGTTTTTTTCAACATGAACCCACTCCCCCCTGCTGGAACCCCATCTCCCCATGCCTCACCTTTTGTGACCCTAAGATACAAATTTCTAGTTCCACCACTGGTTCCTTGTAGCTTATTACACTAGCTAAGTCAAAAAAGGAAGATATAACTCTCATAAAAATGCATTCATTGTTTATTAAATCTGAAAAGTGTTTCTTTGAAGACATTCTTAGTAAATCTGCATGTTTGGAAGCGTTTCAGCATCTGGAATCCTTTGCGCTCTGATGTTGGGGTCACTGACACACCGTGCTGATATGATATATCTGCAACAGAAGGAAAGAAAAGGGGGCCCATGGAAAGGTTCGAGTAGAGCCTCATTCTTTATTGCACAAGAGTGAAAGGGTATATTTTGGAACGGTGGCCAATCACCGGAATCCCAGTGGGATAATCATCATACAACCCTATTTCCCACCATAAGGACGTCCAGTAGCACGCGGGCGCGCGCAACACACACACACACACACACACACACACACACACACACACACACACGCACACACGCGCGCGCGCACACACACACACACACACACACACACACACACACACTTCAGAGTGAGGAGGAGGAGGGGTAGAAAGGAACCCCCCACGTTCACGCTCATCTCTCCAGTCCTCTGCGCACCGCGCCGAGCAGCCGCAGACGCGTCCCGATCCTCCAGCGCAAACTTTCCCCCCTCGGGCAGCTCGATGGCGAATAAGCTGAAGCCTTTGCTGACATGCAGCTGCGTGCTGCTCGCTGTGGTTTGCGCTGCGGCCCTTGTCTACCTCGGCATCGCTACTTTTGTTGGAGCGGGACGCTGCAGGAGCAGCAGCTTCAAACACGCGGCCGTCGCTGCCGACTCCGAGATCTGCTCCGAGATTGGGAAGTAAGTTATCTGACAAAATCCGCTTTGTTGCAGAATGATAGTTGAATAAATTCAAATTATTTGTTTAAGTTTAGACTTTTTATTAGTTTGTTGTTGTCTGCAAATCTAATTTAGTTAGAGAAGTTTTAATGTAAGTGATGTTTGTTTATATGATTTCATCAGACTATCTGTTGTGGGTGAGGTGATAAGCTGGTTATGAGATTTGTGGGCTCTGGCAACAATAGAGATTATAGCAGCAGAACTAGACCCTTTCTATTTCACAAGAGAGCGATGACATAATCAAAAGTTTCAAACCTGCGCTGATCGGTCTAATTGAAAGGGAATGTTTTCTAATCTGTGCATCAAAGTCCAAACTAATGCAATCTGTCTTGACAAGACCTCTAGTAATAATGGAATGTGAGCTGTTCTTCCTGCTTTTGTCTTCAGTTCTTGTGAATCCCTCCCCAGGTGGAGACAATAGACCACTCTGAAGCTTTGACTTGTTTTAGATTTTAAAGATGCTGACATTGCATTCTTTCAACAAAAAACGATCAAATGAAAAGCAAAGCTATTTGGTTTTTACGATTGTATTTATTTTCAAAAATCTCACATTTGTGATCGTTTCAGATTTTTGTTTGGGTAAAAAACAGGACTTAAAATTATTGAACGTTCAACCATTAAAGTGATGGTATGGATGTTCCCTGGTGATAGGGGACAGTACATCATTGCTAGCAAGCAGCATTTTTGGGTAGGACCTTACCATTTGATGGCCATTTGAGTAAAAAAAATCCTTGAGAGCACATTATTTTTGAATGATTGCTTTGTCAGATCGTTCAACCTCCAGCAAAATGACAAGCACATCAGACTCCCTTTCATCACAAGGGAAGAGGTAAATGTGTAAAACAACAATGTTTATGAATGGCAAAAGTTTTGTAACGGTTTGTTACAGATAAGTGAATGTGCTTTGTCCTCACGGGCTCCTGTAGAAGGAAACATGGCGTTGCCCTGAGGCTATGGTTATATGTTACAAAGCCACCAATATTCATCAATGGCTGAGCATCATTTAATTCATTTTAAACAACATTTCGATGGATATTTCCAGAGGTTAATGGTAAAAACTACACATTGCCACTTTACAGCATCCAGAAAGAGTAATATCATTAGTACAAACCTGCCATTAATCATGTCTGCTGCCTTCTGGTGAAGTGTTTTATACATTTTTATGTTTTTCATTATTTTTATGTTGTTACATGCAACTACATAATAAAAAATAACATAAAGGATACATTTTATTATATATTTGTTATATTAATAAGGGTCAATGATAAGTTTTAACATGACCTTTTTAATTTATCATATTTATAATTCAGTATTTTAAAAAATTAAAGGTGTGGAACACTCGTTTAATGAAAACATTTGCAGTGATCTCTAGTTTCCTCTGGAGGCAAAAAAAACCCTCCAATGCACAATTTCCTGCACTAAAAGTGAGCCACATCACAAATGAGCATAAGACGTCAGGTTTTGGAGTCAAAAATTGACTTTGGAAAAAGTGGAGAAACATGCCCCCCACCCCCCACCCCCAATTAGGTTCATTGTGCCATCTGTGTGTGACGGTTATAGATAAATACGTTTTTACGTATTTCTACAGAAATGACAAGATTGTGGACAAAAATACCTTTTCAATTCTTCAGAAAATAACCGCTTGTTGCCTTTTTAGCATTTGTGCAACACAAAATCATTCTTCAATCAATCAACCTTTATTTATTTAGCACGTTCCACCACCGTCAAAGGGGGCCCAAGGCGCCGGACAAGAAAAGTAACAAAGAGAAAAGTAGCAAGTCATAGAAACATTAAAAACAAAATAAGAACATAAACAGCTGTGAGAACATCCATCCATCCATCCATCCATTGTCTGAACCCACTTTGTCCACGTAGGGTTGCGGGGGGCTGGTGCCTATCTCCAGCGTTCAATGGGCAATCAGGCAGGGTACACCCTAGACAGAAAGCCAGTCCACCAGTCCATCGCAGGGCAACACAGAGACACACAGGACAAACAACCACGCACACACACACACACCTAAGGACAATATAGACAGACCAATCTAACAGTCATGTTTTTGGACAGTGGGAGGAAGCTGGAGTACCCGGAGAGAACCCACGCATGCACAGGGAGAACATGCAGACTCCATGCAGAAAGATCCCAGGCTGGGAAGCGAACCCAGGACCTTCTTGCTGCAAGACAACAGTTCTAACCACTGCACCTCTGCGCAGCCCTCTGTGAGAACAATAAAATGCAAATGAGATAAAATTGAGATAAAAGAAATTTCAAGTAGTTAAATTAAGTAGTTTAAAAAAAGCTAAAAGCAAAACATAAAAAACCAGAAACCAAAAGCATTAGGAAAAGGCCATCCTATAAAAATGAGTCTTCAACCTCTT